>NC_064288.1:23442280-23542498 GCF_019186545.1 Solanum stenotomum
TTTCCTTGAATAGAAATTCATCTTGAACATTAAATTTCTCAAAAGGACCTAACTTACATTCAGCAAAAATCTCACCAAAATCAGAATCATTAGCATAGAGGAACTTGATTTGGTCAAAACCCAATACCTTAGAAGTAAGAGTAGAGATCAAAACATACCTTCTTGAGAGTGTATCAGCAACCACATTCTCCTTTCCTTGTTTGTAAGCAATTACATAAGGAAAAGTTTCAATAAACTCTACCCATTTAGCATGCCTACGACTAAGTTTACCTTGGCTCTTCAAGTATTTTAATGACTCATGATCAGTCTTGACCACAAATTCTCGAGGCCACAAGTAGTGCTGCCATGTAGCTAACGCCCTCACCAAGGCATATAGCTCCTTACATAAGTTGAGTAGTTCAATGTTGCTCCACTTAGCTTTTCACTAAAGTAGGCAATTGGCTTGGAGTCTTGCATCAAAACTGAACCTATGCCCTTACCAGAGGCATCACACTCAACTTCAAAAGACCTAGAAAAATCAGGCAATTGCAAAAGAGGAGCAGAACACAATTTATCCTTCAGCAAGTTAAATGCATCATCTTGTTCCTTTCCCATGTAAAAACCTTATCTTTTTTAATAACTTTAGTTAAAGGAGCAGCAATGGTGCTAAAGTCTCGCACAAACCTCCTATAAAAACTAGCAAGTCCATGAAAACTCCTAACTTCAGTTACACTTTTAGGTTTAGGCCATTCTTTTATTGCCTTGATTTTCTCATCATCTACTTCAACTCCCTTAGAACTGACCACAAAACCTAAGAAAACCACACGATCCACACAGAAAGTACACTTTTTGAGATTAGCAAATAAGCGATGATTTCTAAGAACTTCAAAAACTTCTTTTAAGTGCTCTAGGTGTTCATCCAGATTTTGAGAAAAGATCAAGATGTCATCAAAATACACCACAATAAATTTTCCATGGAAATCTTTAAAAACATGATTCATTAGTCTCATAAAAGTGCTTGGTGCATTAGTCAAGCCAAAGGGCATAACTAACCACTCATAAAGTCCATATTTGGTCTTAAAAGCAGTTTTCCATTCATCTCCAGGATTCATACGAATCTGATGGTAACCACTCTTTAGATCAATTTTAGAAAAGATTTTGGAACCATACAGTTGGTCCAACATGTCATCAAGACGAGGGATAGGATGGCGATACTTTACCGTTATCTTGTTGATGGCTCGACAATCTACACACATCCTCCATGTTCCATCCTTTTTGGGGACCAATAGGACTGGAACAGAGCATGGGCTCATACTCTCTCGAACAAATCCCTTTTCAAGCAATTCTTCAACTTGCCTTTGTAATTCTTTGGTCTCTTCAGGATTGCTCCTATAGGCAGGCCTATTAGGAAGTTGAGACCCAGGCACAAAGTCTATATGGTGCTCAATCCCTCTCAAAGGTGGCAATCCCTTTGGAGTGTCATCAGGAAAAACATCTTCAAAATTCTGCAAAAGAGAAGAAACACTATTTGGCAAAGAAGGAGTTAGTTGTTCAAAATTAATCAATACTTCTTTGTAAGTAAGTAGTATTATGGGCAGTCCCTCTCTCCTAGCATTCAAACACTCTTTGGCTTTTATATAAAGGCTCTCATTTTTCTTTTCCTTAGCCTCTTTCCTCTCACCAAAACATTTTATTTTTTTACTCACACCCTCTTTTACCTCTTTACTTAGATCGCTGCCCTCTCTCTCTTTCTCTCGGCCATCTCTCTTTTTTTCTATCTCTTGGCCTTTTTCTTTTCCCTCAAGCTCACTTTTTACCTCTCCCTTTTGTTTTCCCATTGTTTCCCTCAATCGTTTTTGATCTTCAAACACTTGAGAAGGAGATAATGGTGCAAGAGTATACTTCTTACCATTATGCAGAAGACTATACCTATTCTTTCTCCCATGATGAGTAGTATCCCTATCATACTGCCAAGGTCGGCCAAGTAAAACATGACATGCTTGCATTGGAACTACATCACAAAGAATCTCATCTTCATACCTACCAACATTGAATGAAATCATGCATTGTTTGTTTACTTTTACTTCTCCACAATCATTCAACCATTGGAGCCTATATGGGGTAGAGCGCTTCATGCATGCAATTCCTAGTTTATCCACCAAGTATGAACTCACCACATTTGCACAACTTCCCCCATCAATAATCATAGAATAAGTCTTCCCTTTTATCCCACACCTAGTATGAAACAAATTCTCTCTCTGCCCTTCATCAACACTACCCAAATTGATAGTCATAATTCTCCTAACCACCCCAATTATACCATCATTAGGCAGTTCCAAATCATCTTCCTCACTTACACCTTCTCCCTCTTCTTCTTCCCCCTCACTTTTTTCACTCTCATATTCTCCATTCTCTCTAAGTAGGATGTTTCTTCTACTTGGACATTCATGCATCATATGCCCCCTTCCATGACATTTGTGACATTGAATAGAACTTGAAGGTTTAAAAGATTTAGGATTAAAGGTTTTACCTCCCTCCTCCACTTTACCTTTACCTCTATCATCTTGAGGTTTGGAAGGAGCTTTCCCCTCTTGAGTTGACCATGGCTTCTTAGAGATAGTGTTTGGTCGACTTCTCCATGAGTTATTTTGCTGCTTTTTCTCAATTTGTTTTTCAACTTTTACAGACAAATCAACTAACTCATCTAAAGTTACATATTGTTGTATCTCTACTACATTAGCTATTTCTGTATTTAAACCATTTAAAAATCTAGCAATTGTAGCCTCTTCTTCCTCCATGCAGTTAGCTTTGATCATAGCCATATCCATGCTTTTGAAGTACTCATCCACCGACATGGAGCCTTGCTTCAAGCGTTGAAGGCGAGATTGTAGATCTCTTTGGAAGTATGATGGAATAAATCGCTTCCTCATTACCCTCTTCATCTCTACCCACGTAGCAATATGTGGTAACTCCTCTTGCAATCTGTCCCTAGCAAGCTTTTTCCACCAAGAAGCAGCATAATCAGAAAACTCAACAACAGCAAGTTTAACTTTCTTACCCTCAGAGTAGTTATGGCAATCAAAGATGGCTTCAACTCGTCTCTCCCAATCAAGGTACAAGTCTGGATCCCTTGTCCCCTTGAAAGATGGCATCTTCATCTTTATACTATTTATATTATCATTTTCTACTCTACCTCTTTCTCCCCTCCTATCTCTTCTTTCTAGATTAAATTCAACATCAAAATCATCATTATCATATTCAGGATTTACAAAAGGGATATGGGGTACATTCCTTCTAACTTGGGGTCTAACATTATTTGGGGGTACAACATTATTCTCCCTCCTAATTGCAGCTATGGTGTCATTCTGCTCGATAATCATATCCCTCATCTCTTGAAATTGAAGGGTCCATCTCTCAAATTGTTGGTGCATAGCTTGAAGGGTGAAATCGTTCCTTCCTTTGACCTCGGCTTCTAAACGAGCCCTTCCCTCATCACCACCTGAATTAGACATCTAAAAAAAAAGAAGAATAAATGATTAAGTATCACACTTTTAATATGGCTTTTACCCTCTTTTAAACTCACCCACACTTGCCTTTTTCCACTCAAAATAACCTTTGAACGAGAATACTTTGTAGATTTATAATTAAACCAAAACGTGTATCAAGTTCGTAATAATAAAGTATGGAATCTTGGGGTACAAAAAGAAAGTAAAGAACTAGTCCTAGAACAAGTAGGATTTAGTTGAAACAAAACCTTCTTTCTTGGAAACAAATTAATGCAAAACTTGGAGAGCAAGTAATAAGATTTCTTGAATAGCAAGTAATAAACTTTCTTGGGTATCAAGTAATCAAATTTCTTGGAGGACAAGTAATTAGATTTCTTAGAGAGCAAGTTATAACTTTTTTTTTTCTGTTCACACTACTGTTCACGCTATTGAATTTTTTTTTTTTCACGACGCTACTGTTCACGCTACAGTTTTTTTTTTTCCTCTAAGAAGAAATCCCAAGATTTATCAAGAACGGAATCTTGATAGAACCGCTTTGATACCACTTGATAACAGCAAGGTTAAGGGAGATCACAAATAGAGAATTGAATATTAGAATGCGGAAGCACAAAGAAAAGAAACAAAAAAAAACTAACTAAAGATGTGGGAAATTCAACGGAAAGATCCACAAATTTCTAAGGATTAGATGTTCTAAGGCCTTGAAAAGATCCAAGTAACAACGTATAGATTTATGGAAGAAATCTAACGCCTTTACTTGAGAAAACGAATCAAAACGATAGATTCGGATCTTGACCGCTTTATGAGTAACTAAAGACAATAATTAGTATGTAGAAACTAATCACCTTCTAAAGAATACCAAAAAGAAACCAAAGATATCACAAGAAGAAGTTACTTTATACCTTAAACTATGAAACTAGTAAAGGTTTAAAGATAAATTCTCAAAGAACAAGTCACAAAGGTTCAAAGAACTCTCTCAAATATTATTAATATCAATCTAAATTGTCTTTAATGAATGAAAAGGACTCCTATATATAGGAGAAGGGGAAAAAAACGTCCAAGGACCCTAGGAAGACAATTACAAGGAATCCTACTCTAGAAAGGAAATAAAGTAACCTAACTAGGAACAAATTTAGTACTTCTAGGAAAGCATTAAATGGTACTTAGGAGACCATAAATAGACTAAGGAAAATATTAATAACCTATATATAAATAAATAAATAAATAAGGTAAATCCCAACTAGGAAAAGAATCTTGACAATCTTGGAAAGTTTGACTAGTCTTCTCTCAAAACTTGGGCAGAAAGCAACTCTTGTTGTGGCTGATTCTTGGACTCTTCTTGACCTTATTTGCACGAAAATTGCCCTTAAAATTCCTCATCTTGGGCTTGAATTTGGGCCACCAAATAATTGTAGCATTTGGACAATTCCTCTCCCTTGGGCTTAAGCTCTTCTTCCCCAATAAGACACCTTTAGATCAACGATTGAAGCCCATTGAGCTTATCATTGAACTCCTTGGTTTGAGATCTTGTTATGGGCCTCCTTGGAGTTTCTAAAGCTTCATCCTTGTCCTTCAATGGAGTAGAGCTTCCTTGGATGCTATCAAAAATAGGCATTGATTAACGTATCAAGTGGCATTTCATCCAATACTAAATACTAACGATTGTTCTTCAATATAATAAACCAACTATGTGAGTTGGGGTCGATCCCACATGGAGTAGTGCTTCCTTCTAATCACTTTAATGGAAGTACAATAACATTCTCTTCAATCAACATTTCTTGCACAATTAATATTCAAATCTCAAATTTCCGGTTTTTAACTACCAATTAAAACTTATAGCTCAACTCAAGTAATCAAATATTAAGGTAAAAATCGGGGAATTGATCAGCCAACTATTGAATATCAACAAAATGGGTAAGCATTACTGCTCATAATAGACTAATTTGTTGTGGGTGGGTCAAACCATATATAAAGTAACTTTCTCTCGAACAATTACCTTTTCTATGTTGAATTCTTTCAAACTTCAACGCTGATTGAGTAAAGCCCAGCTCTTTACCCTCATCAAATCAACTTTTACGAGCTGGATACAAAGGAAAAGCTCGTTGTTTCACTCTCTCAAGATGAAACTAAGAAAACCCACTACTAAGGACGCTAAGATTGACACCTTGGCCTCACACCTCTCTCTCGAGCAAGTGCAAAACACTGAAATTGACACACGACGCAACACTATTCAATCTCAGAACAAAGCAACAACTTATATCCACTTCAGATTATCACCATTCTTAGCAATTAATAAACACCCGTTAAGTAAATTCAACAATTGCCTTCATGATCAAAACCCCAAGTGAAGGGTTTTAGTCACTCATCTCAAAAATAAAAAAGATCAAATTTAATTATCACCCCATAGTTGGGTACAAGATGAAAATTATAGATAAAATTCAATTGATAATCTTCTCTCTTACAAAATATCTCTCAAAATCATGCTAAAATCGTTTTTCCAACCATTGGTAGTATTTTCTCTCTCAATAATTCTTTCTTTTTCTTTTTCAATGAATTTCTCTCTCCAGCCATGAATAATTTAACCAAGTGTGAAATGTCACTGCTTACAGCTACTCGAGAAGTAAGTCAGGTGTCGCCGACGAGTCGGCGATTCACCGATTGCTCTTCATCTCATCTTCATTTTTCACTTTTTGTTGTTCTGGCTACTGTAAATTCAACAATTGGCTTAATGTATCTTCTTTCATACTTTTGGCGACCTGGTTGTCCTTCGTCGACTAGATCAGCGAATCGCCAAATATTGTTGCTTCTTGCCGAATTTGCTCCCATTTTAGCTCCAGCGGCAGTATATTGGTGATTTTGGCATTTTATTGAATGATATTGGTCATTCGCCGAACGACATCATCAAACATCAGGCCTTATTTTATTCATTCCTAAGGCTTTCTTTGCTCCTTTTTGCCTAATAGTGTCCATGTTTTGTCTCTAACTCCAAATACCTGAAACTGAAGGGTTTACATCAGTTATTGAGACAAAATATGCATTTGAGGACACTAATTCTTTTAAAATATGACCTTAAATGAGTCCAAATTGTGGACTCATCAACACCTCAAACTTAAACTTTTGCTTGTCCTCAAGTGAAACCCAAGTTCAGCAGTTCAAAAAGGATGTCTCAAATAGTGCTACACAAGACTCAATCATTAATATACACAACAAGGGTCAACTTACTCATGCAAGGATCAATTGTATCCTCAAAGTTTCAAGTTGTGATACACCATTGTTAAAAATTCTCAACCTCACTATACTTGCTTCAAATGCAAGTTCGAGCTCAACAAAGACATTCAAATGCCTTCACAAAAAGAATGATTTTATATTCACACACAATGGTTTAAACATTTAAAGTTCCGGAATCAAATGCAATGCTCACTCTCAGTGAGAAGAACATAATGCATGCTTTCACCCATAGATTTGCCCATATTTTTCAATCAACAATTTTTTCAGCTCACTCAAGATCAAAAAGGTCTTTTCAAGGGTTTTAATGAGGCTGAGTGCAAAGGTATGGACATTTAGGCTCAGTGACTCTCATCCTTGTGAGATTTGGTGCTTTCAGCACTCCTTTTCCTCTTCTTTCATCATTTTCTTTAGTGCTCATAAGTCATCTCATTATTCACTTCCATGGATTGTTCGAAACCCTATTTCTTTACTACTTTATTTCACAACTTTTTCATTATTTTTATTTTTGTTTCTTTTCTTTCTCTCTTTTTTTTTTGTATGGAGGGGTTCCATTTTTTCTCAACACGATGGGTTAAATGGGACTTTTGTTGTACTTTTTGACTCGCCTTTTCTTTTTACCACACCGCCAACTTAAGTTTTTGGCCTAAGTTGGGTATTTAATCAATCGCGAATCACGATGATTATGGGTAGTGAATTAAGAAAAGTCATGTTTTGATCAAGTTTGTTCAAAAGAAAGGTAAGGCTTAAGGGGTGTTCAAATGAGGTTCACACCCTCACAAGGTTGGCCACAAAACAGGTATATGTCAAATTGGCTCACACTCTTTGAAGTTTCCTAAGATCATATCGAGAGATAGCCTTACTTAGTCGACCGGACCAATAGGGCGAATTCTAGGTGTTATCATGCATGGTTCACAATAAGTTCATTACACAAGGCATTGACACCAAAGTCAAACAAGACTCCGCACTCTCACCAATGTGCAACGTTCATCACAAGAAAATTAATTTGATACTTGGTGTCACGCCCCGAGCTACCCTCGAGACGCGGACTCGAAACCTAGGACCACAAGTGATCCCAAGCTAACCCTGCTGGCATGATCATGAGCATACTAAATATAATAAACTGATGCGGAAGCTAATTCATAAATAAATCTGAAAAGATGGGGAATACCCATATACTATAACTGAATATATCAAATCTGAGAGTTTAATAAAAAAGAAATATCAAACTCAAAACACTAAGCTGAATCTAACTATGTCTGAAATAAGCCTCTAAACTGACTAGAAATGTTGGGACATGCCCCAATTAGATCTAGCAAAACTGAAACTAAAGACTAAAAGCGATAAAGATAAACATGTCACTAGTCCTCGAAGAATGAGGACTCACCACTGATGTTGCTGAATTGAAGAGCGAGAACCGATCTAAGAGTGATCTGGATACTGAGAACCTGAACCTACATCACGAGAAGATGTAGCGCACGTATGCGTCAGTACTTGAAAGGTACTGAGCAGGCAGGATAGAGTAAAGCTGAAAGAACATATAACTGAACAAAGCAATAAAGCAATGAAATAATCTAAACATGATATAGATACTGAATACTGAGCTAACTGAATGGAATGACCAATTTATAACATGCTAACTGAATACTGAATGAACTCTAAATGTGGTCAATGTAATAGAGTCTGACTGAACTGTGAGAGTTACTAATAACCGACATAAAACCACATGAGCTAAATGTGGAGTCCGATGTATATGCCCCATCGAGAGAACCCAATATACCATGCCAGAGGTATAGAGGCATGATGGCGTGGTCACTAAACTGATGTTGCCCACAGAGGGGACTTACACCTACGTGGCTCATAGTTCTGGGACTATATAGGTACGCTGAAACCCTAGTCCAACTCGGTATTATGCTACTCCCAATGAATTAAGTGGTTAACTGGTTATGACTGAATTTATGTAAATACTGGATAGCTCGAAACTGAATATGCAAACTGAGAATGCAACAATTTATCTAATAATGATGCATTCAAAAACTGAAGCATGTAAACCTGAATACTGAAATATCTGACCTAGCATGTGTAATTCAAGAACTAAAGAAATACATAGCTAGGGTTCTGAAATTCATGCGATAAACTGAGCAATAACATGATAATCCGATTTGGAACATCTAAATAACTAATTCATGATGATCTGTTGAAATTCTAGAAACCCTAGGTCTATTCATGATAAGGGAATCGAGAAACTGACTGAATTCTAGGGACCCAATGGGAGAAAGGAACCCACTAGTGAAATCCCACATACCTGTGACGAATTCCACGGAGAAATCTTTCGATTTTGGGGCTGGAACTGAAGAAACCTCGCTACATTCTTGAACTAGGGTTCTTGACCTTTTTCTCCTCTCTTGCTTCTAATTTTTCTAAGTTTTGATTAATGAATTTGACTTAGGTAGGTTCTAGTTATGTTTCTAGGCTTAAACTAATTAAAACCTCATGATTTAGGGTCTAAACGACGTATCTTAGGGGTTACACAAAATAGGAAAAGACCAAAAGACCCCAGAATTAGCTGTTGTCGGATTAACTGACGGACGGGACTGACGGTCCGTCAATTGGGTCCGTAGGTCGAGTCTGCCCGACAGGTCTTCACTAAAACGGGCATAACGTTTTACTCGAAGGTCGGAATTTAGCAAACTCGGTAGCGTTGGAAAGATAATTCAATTATCTATCTAACCATAGGTTATATGACACATAATTCGTTTTTTACTATAAGTTATGGACATCTGAATTTGACCCATCAATATTTTTCATCTAACTAGCTGCTAACCTCATCTACGGTCAGACCTACGGACCGTGGATCGAATGACGATCTGTGCTGGTCGACCGTAGTTTGTGTCAGAGGTTGGTAAGGGAAGTCTCGATCCACGAATAGAGACCACGGACCGTGGTCTGATCTACGGACCGTGGGTCTGTCCGTGAGTCGGGACTTAGCCAAATTTTCTGACTGAGTTCTGGGGAAGTTTTCAGTCATGAACCATGGACCTGCAGGACGAACCGTGAGTCCAACTACGGTTCGTGGATGGTGTCCGTTACTGCCACCTGTAACACCAGAAATCTGAAATCTCTATTTTCGGATACGGGGTGTTACACTTGACTAGTCACATAAAGATGCAAAGAGTTCACATATTAACTATGTAACTTCACTTGATCTCATCGTATCCGCACATTTATGTTTTTTTATTATGAGAACTATTTGAGTCATCGATATTGATCAAAACCGAGACTGAAATTATCACAAGAATAGTCACATTGCACACAAACAAGGAGTGTTGTCAACACTGAGGACATTGAGCCGTGGAATACCCCCACCAAAAGTAGGCAACATTGTGCCCAATGTTAGTATATAGTGGGTATTTATTCCAAGTAAATTAAGTATTAACAGTAAATAAAGATTGATAAGAAAGGAACACAATCTAGCGTGTAAACAAGTAGAGCAGGGTCACAGGGAATCTTCACTAAATTGTCCGATGCATATGGAGTGAACTGATCGCCGAATGGCTGTACTCACCGAAATAGTTAAAAAACTTACCAGGAAAACTTATGTCTGGCTAATGATCCCTACTCCTGCAAAATCAATACACATTATTCAAAACAATAACACTTGGGTTTCCTTCCAAGAAGCACCTTATTTAACGTCGGGGCACGACGTGAAAACGGTCTCAAGCATCTTCCAGGTACACCACCTCAAAAAAAGAAATCACTTGGCATACTCCAAAGTATAATTTTAAGCATTGCCCATTCACCGTAAATGTAGGTCCCTCTTGCCCCTCAACTTCTTTGGCTCCATTGGTGAATACTCTTTTCACTCTAAATGGTCCTGACCACATGGACTTGAGCTTTCCTGAGAAGAGTCAAAGTCATGAATTGTATAATAACACTCAGTCCCTTACTCTAAACTCCCTCATAATGATTTTCGCATCATGCCACTTCTTCATATTTTCCTTGTAGAGGGCTGAACTTTCATAAATTCTGAATGGAAATTCATCCAATTCGTTTAAATGTTCCACTCTCCCCATTGAGGTCTTTGTCTAGTCTAGAATTAAGGCTTTCAGTGCCCACAACACTTTGTGTTCCAACTCAACGGGTAGATGGAAAGATTTACCAAAATCTAGTTGATATGGAGAAATCCCAATAAGGTGTTTTGTAAGCGGTTCGGTATGCCCATAGTGCGTCATCGAGCTTTCGAGACCAATCCGTTCTGTTGGCATTCACAATTTTGGCGAAGATGCTTTTGATCTCCCAGTTTGACACTTCAACCTTGCCACTTGTTTGGGGGATGATATGGGGTTGCCACTTTGTGTTCCATCCCATAATTAATTGATGCAGTGGAGAACCACTTGTTGCAAAAGTGGTATCCCCCATCACTAATAATTTCTCTAGGAGTGCCAAATATTGCAAAGATGTAGCATTACAGAAATTGGACGATGCTTTTACCTTCGTTATTTTGAAGTGCAACAACCACCACCCATTTGGAAACATAATCTACAACCACCAAGATATACTTATTTCCAAACGAGCTCACAAAGGGGCCCATGAAATCGATTCCCCAAACAACAAATTACTCCACTTCTAAAATATGAGTAAGGGGTAACTCGTTCCTTTTAGATACTCCACCTTGCTTCTGGCATTAGGCACATTTATTTACAAATGCATATGCATCCTTGTAGAGGGATGGCTAGTAGTATCCACTCTGGATAACTTTAGCCGCTGTATGCACCCATCTATGGTGGCCTCCCACTGGCGACGCATGACAAGCATGGAGAATTCCTACTGCCTCTTCTTTTGGGACATGCCTTCTAATGATATAATCTGCACATTCACAAAACAAGTAAGGTTCATCCCAGAAGTACTTTTTAACGTCGAACATGAACCTCTTTCATTGGTGGAAGTTTAGCTCATCCGGCATTTGTCCGCACACAATGTAATTTGTGAAATTGGCATACCAGGGAATCTTTTCAATGGGATTGCAAACATTTGTTCATCAGGTAAGAAGTCGTTTATGTCAGTTTTAGGTTCATCATTCTCCTTGCCCTTCAACCTCGATAAGTGGTTAGCCACCTAATTTTCGCAACCTCTTCTATTTTTGACCTCAAAGTCAAATTCTTGTAATAGTAGCACCCACCTTATCAACCTTTATTTTGCATCATTATTTGCCATCAAGTAACGGAGTACAGCATGATCAGTGTGAACAAATACTGTAGTGCCAAACAAGTATTCCCATAATTTCTCAAATTCGTAAACTATTGGAAGCAACTTGTCATGCCCCAAGCTACCCCCGAGATGCGGACACGGGACCTAGGACCACAAGTGATCCCAAGCTAACCCTGCAGGCATGATCATGAGCATACTAAAGATAATAAACTTATGCGGAAGCTAAATCATACATAAGATGAAAATATGGGGAATATCCATATACTATAACTGAGATAAATGAAAACTGATGAGTTTAATACAAAGAAACTAGTAACTCACTACTAAGCTGAATCTAACTATGTCTGAAAATAAACCTCTAAACTGACTAGAAGTGTTGGGACATGCCCCAGCTAAGTCTAGAAAATCTGAAACTAAAAGATTGAAAACTGAAAGATGACATGACTATTGTCCTCGAAGAATGAGGACTCACCACTGTTGCTACTGAACTAGATATCGGGAACCAATCTAAGCGTGATCTGGATGCTGAGAACCTGAACCTACATCATAAGAAGATGTACGCACGTATGCATCAGTACTTGAAAGGTACTGAGAATGCAAGGATAGAGTATAGCTGAAATAACATATAACTGAACAAAGCAATAAAGCAATGAAATAATCTAAACATGATATAGATATTGAGAATGCTGAGTGCTGAGCTAACTGTTGCGATAACAAAATTTATAACATGTTGAGACTGAATACTAACTCTACTGAAATATGGTCAATGCAATAGAGTCTGACTGAACTGTGGGAGCTACTAATAACCAAGGTAAAACCACATGAGCTAAATGTGGAGTCCGATGTATACGCCCCATCGAGAGGACCCAATACACCCGGCCAAAGGTGTAGAGGCATGCTGACGTGATCAGTAACTGATATTGCCCACAGAGGGGAATTACACCTACGTGGCTCGTAGTTCTAGGACTATATGGGTACGTTGAACAGTAGTCCAACTCAGTATTATGCTACTCCCAATGAATTAAGTGGTTAACTGGTTATGACTGAATTTCTGTAAATACTGGATAGCTCGAAACTGAACATGCAAACTGAGAATGCAATAATTAATTTGATAATGATGCATTCATAAACTGAGGCATGTATAACTGAATAGTGAAATATCTGATCTAGCATGTGTAATTCAAGAACTAAAGAAATACACAGCTAGGGTTCTGAAATAATCTGATTTGGAAGAATTTAAATAACTAATTCAGGATAATCTATTGGAATTCTAGAAACCCTTCGTCTGTTCATAATCATAGAATCAAGAATCTGACTGAATTCTAGGTACCTAATGGGCGAAAGGAACCCACTAGTGAAATCCCACATACCAGGTGATGAATTCCACGGAAAAATCTTTGGATTTCGGGGCTGGAACTGACGGAACTTTGCTGCGTTTTTGAACTAGAGTTCTTGACCTCTCTTCTTCTCTTACGCTCTAATTTTTATAAGTTTGATTAATGATTTGACTTAGGTAAGTTCTAGTTATGTTTCTAGGCATAAACTGACTAAAACCTTATGATTTAAGGTCTAAACGACGTATCTTAGGGGTTAAACGAAATAGGAAAAGACCAAAAGACCCCTTCCTTAGTTGCTGTTGGACTGACGGGCCGTCATTCAATCGACGATCTGTCCATTGGATTCGTAGGTCAAGCCTGGTAGACTGGCTTTCACTAAAATGAGCATAACTTCTCAGTCAGAGGTCGGATTTTAGTAAAATTGGTGGCGTTGGAAAGAGGATTCAATTATCTATCATATCATAGGTCATGGGACACATAATTCCTTTTGTGCTAAAAGTTATGACCATCTGAAGTTGACCCAATCACAATTTTCATCTAATTGGCTGCTAACCTCACCTACGGTCAGACCTACAGACAGTGCATCGAATGACAGTCCATGCTGGTCAACCGTTAATTTGGACTAAAGCTGGGCTTTAGGGACATCGATCCACGAACACGATCCGTGACCTGACCTATGGACCATAGGTCCGGCCGTGGGTCGATACTTGGCCAAATTTCTGGCTGAGTTCTAAGGAAGTTTTCTGTCACAAACCACAGACCTGCAAGACGAACCGTCAGTCCATCTATGGTCCGTGGATGGTGTCTGTGAGTGCCACCTGTAATACCAGAAATCTGAAATCTCTATCTTCGGATACGGGGTGTTACATTATCTCCCCCTTGGGACCATTCATCCTCGAATGAAGACTAATCAAGCTGAAATAGTGGGAGACAGGTGTAATCCCTACCACTAAGCATTGAGAACTGAATTTCTAATTGAACTGAGTTCCAAGGACATGTAAATATGCTGAAAATGCAAGTACAAACTGAAGGAACATGATTCTGAGACTGAATTTACGCATGAATGACTGAAAAACTAAAGAGGAACTATTACCTCAGCTGGAATGGAATCGGAAGGAAAGAGGTTAGGATACTTGGACTTCATGGCTGCTTCTACTTCCCAAGTAGCTCTCTGTAGGGACTGACTCCTCCACAACCTTCTAACCTGACGATCGAGAATCTCAACTGGTACATCGTCATATGAGAGACTATCTTTCACGGCCATACTCTCTAATGGCACTATGGATGCTGGATCACCCACACACTTCTTCAAAAGAGAAATGTGAAAGACTAGATGCACTGCTGCTAAGTCTGCTGGCAACTCTAACTCATAAGCCACTTTACAAATCCTTTTCAAGATCCGGTAAGGGCCTACATATCTGGGACTTAGCTTCCCTTTCTTGCGAAATCTCATCACCCCTTTCAGGAAAATCCAATAAGCAACTTGGAACTCTAGTTCCCTTCTTCTCACATCTGCATAAGACTTCTGGCGACTCTGGGCAGTCTTAAGTCTATCTTTAATGAGTTGCACTTTCCCCATAGCATCAAGGACTGAATCTGGTCCTATCAAGGCTGCTTCACCTACTTCGAACCAACCAACTGGAGATCTACATCTACGCCCATACAATTCCTCATAAGGGGTCATTTGAATATTGGAATGGTAACTATTGTAGTAGGCGAACTCAATGAGAGGAAGGTGATCATCCCAACTACCCTTGAAGTCGATCACACAATCTCTCAACATGTCCTCTAAGGTTTGAATGGTATGCTCTGCCCGACCATCCGTCTGTGGATGAAATGCTGTGCTAAGATTAACCTGAGTACCAAGACCTTTCTGAAATGACTTCCAGAAATGAGAGGTAAATTAAGGACCTCTATCTGAGATGATAGGCAAAGGAACCCCATGCAACCTCACAATCTCATTAATGTAAAGCTTGGCGTAATCCTCCGCCGAATCTGTAGTCTTGACCGCCATAAAGTGAGAAGACTTAGTAACCCTATCAACAATCACCCAAAGGGAGTCATGCTTTCTGCGAGTACGCAGTAAACCTGTGATAAAGTCCATGTTGATCACTTCCCACTTCCAAGTAGGAATGTCATTCACTTGAGTCATACCTCCTAGTTTCTGATGTTCTACCTTGACTTGCCGGCAATTGGGGCACTTAGCCACAAAATTTGCTATATCTCTTTTCATACCATTCCACCAATAGACTTCCCGCAAATCGTGGTACATCTTAGTGGCACCTGGATGAATAGAATATCTTAAATTAAGGGGTTCTGTGAGAATATGTTGTCTCAATTCACCCACATAAGGAACATACAATCTACCTTGGTAGCGAAGTACACCATCTCCCCCTTGGGAGAAAACCTCCACTCTCTGATTGTGCACTGCACCCTTAAGCTCAAGCAAGATTAGATTACTATCTTGCTTTTCCTTAACCTCTAATACCAAAGAAGATTCTGCCCCATTCTGAACCGTTACACCACCATCTGATATGCTCATGAGGCGAACTCCTAGGCTAGCAAGTCGATGAATATCCTTTGCTAGCTCTCTTATTTCTTCCTTAACATGTGCTACACTACCCATGGATAATTTGCTAAGAGCATCTGCTACTACATTCGCCTTACCTGGATGGTAATGCACACTCATATCATAATCTTTGAGGAACTCAAGCCACCTTCTTTGGCGAAGATTGAATTCCTTCTGGGTGAATACATACTAAAGGCTCTTATGGTCTGTGAACACACCTACATGAACACCATACAAATAGTGTCTCCAAATCTTGAGTGCAAACACCACTGCTGCAAGCTTGAGGTCATGGGTTGGATAATTCTTCTCATGTACCTTAAGTTGTCTAGAAGCATAAGCTATAACCTTACCTCGCTGCATCAACACACAACTAGAGTAAATGAGGATATCATCAGTAAAGACGATACCGAACAAGTCCAACTACTGCTTGAACACTCTGTTCATCAAATCCATGAAAGCTGCAGGAGCATTGGTTAGTCCAAATGACATAACTACAAATTCATAATGACCATACCGAGTTCTGAAGGCTGTCTTCGGAATGTCACTACCTCTGACTTTAACCTGATGATAACCCGATGTGAGGTCTATCTTTGAGAAATGACTAGCACCCTGAAGTTGGTCAAACAAGCCATCAATCCTGAGGATGGGATACTTATTCTTGATTGTGACATTGTTCAACTGCCTATAATCAATGCACATTCTGAGAGAACCATCTTTCTTCTTTACGAACAACACTGGTGCACCCCATGGCAAAATACTAGGTCTGATGAAGGCCTTATATAGAAGGTCTTCAACTGCTCTTTGAATTCATTAAGCTCAGCTGGAGCCATTATGTAAGGAGGAATAGAGATAGGCTGGGTATCTGGAAGGAGATCAATTCCAAAGTCGATTTCCCTATTGGGAAAAACTCCGGTAAGAACTTCTGGAAAATCATTGACTACAGGAACTGACTCAAGAGTTGGGGATTCAGAAGTAGAATCCTTAACCTAAACTAGATGATAAAGATAACCCTTAGAGATCATCTATGTGGCCTTAAGGTAAGAAATGAATCAACCCATAGGCGCTAAGCTACTACTCTTCCATTCTAGGATTGGTTCGTCTCGAAACTGAAAACGAACAATCCTAGTTCTACATTCAATTGAGGCATAACAGGAATGTAACCGATCCATGCCTAGAATGACATCAAAGTCTACAGTTTCTAACTCTACAAGATCTGCTGAGGTGACTTTCTGAGAGACTGTGACAAGGCAATTTCTGTATACCCGTCTAGCTATAACTAGGTCACCGACTGGAGTAGAGACTGAGAAAGGTTCTAAGAGAATTTCTGGGCTAACACTGAATTGTACTGCTATGTATGGAGTTACAAAAGACAAAGTAGCCCTAGATCTAACAATGCATACACATTAAGATCAAAGACTCGTAACGTACCTGTGACTACATTAGGAGAACCTTCCTGATCTTGACGAGCCTGAAGAACATAGAGCCTGTTTTGGCGCTGTCCGCCACCTGTACCAGATGAGTTACCCTGCTGAGTCGAGCGACCTGCTGGTGCTGCTGAAGTTGTAGACTGAGCTCTACTATTATTTCCTCCCTGACCATGTCTAGAAGGACAATCCTTCAATCTATGACCATACTGACCACACCCAAAACATCATTCCTTACCTACAAGGCACTAGCCCAGATGGTTCTTACTACATTTCGGGCAAGTTGGGTAAGTTTTGGTGCCTAAAACACTACCTTGAGACTTAGAGCCTGACTCCCTACTTTTCTGATCATTACAGAACCTGGGGGATGGAACACTAGATGATGAAGGGGCTGGAGTTGAAGACTTCTACTGAAACTGCGAGCGATTTCCACCACCCAATTTCTGTTGGGAATACTCGTAGTTACCTGTTGTCGCTTTCTTACTCTCATTGGCCTGTTCCCTAAGCTTATCACCCTCAACTTGCTGAGCGTGACTCATGAGCCTAGAAATGTTCATGTCTCCTAAAACCATAGCCTTCCTACACTCTGTCTTCACTATGTCTGATACTCCATACAAAAACTTATTCATCTGAGCCATGGAGTTAGCAACCATGTGAGAAGCATACCCGGAGAGTTGATTAAACTTGAGCCCATACTCTTGGACAGTCATGTTACCCTGGCTTAAGTTCATAAATTCCTGGGCCCTTGCTTTTCTGAACTCTATGGGAAAACACTTGTCTAGAAAGGTTTCGCTGAAACATTCCCAAGTAATAGGAGCAACATCTGTACCCCTATTCCCCTTCCACTGAGTATACCAGATATGAGCAACATCGTTAAGTTGTTAAGATGCTAACTCAACCCGATCATTCCCAGTGACCTGCATCACCTCAAAGATCTTCTTGATCTCACCCAAGAAATTCTGGGGATCTTCACCAGTTTACGATCCTAAGAACTTAGGCGGATTCATCCTTACAAAGTCATGGACCCTTGCTGCTACTGATCTACCATTTGCATTCACATGAGCTTGAACCCGCTGATTGTTCTGGTTAGCGACACTCTGAACCAACATCTGAATGGCATTCCTGAATTCAGCATTTGACATTTCTTGATCTGGAACTGAAGGAGCTACGTTTGCGTTCCTGGCATTCACATTCCTGGCATTAGCTCTACAAGGAGGCATGATCTGAAACGTAGAACGTCCAGTTTATTAGAATGGAATTAGATCATACCTTACGCACGATAAGAGTAACAAGAAAATAAAGATTTTTCCTAAAGACATTTTGTTGCCTCCCTCTCATTAGATGTAGTGTGCACTACACATCCATGAAAAGGACTCTACCTAGTGCGACTTTTCAGACATCCTGGGACACTTAAACCTAATGATCTGATACCAAGTTTGTCACGCCCCGAGCTACCCCCGAGACGCAGACACAGGACCTAGGACTACAAGTAATCCTAAGCTAACCCTACTGACATGATCATGAGCATGCTAAAGATAATAAACTGATGCGGAAGTGAAATTATAAATAAGATGAAAATATGGGGAATACCCATATACTATAACTTAGATCAATGAAAACTGATGAGTTTAATATAAAGAAGTTAGTAACTCAATACTAAGTTGAATCTAACTATGTCAGAAAATAAGCCTCTAAACTGACTAGAAGTGCTCGGACATGCCCCAGCTAAGTCTAAAAAATCTGAAACCAAAAGACTGAAAACTGAAAGATAACATAACTATTGTCCTCGAAGAATGACGACTCACCACTGTTGCTGCTGAAATGGAGATAAGGAACCGATCTAAGCATGATCTGGATGCTGAGAACATGAACCTACATCACAAGAAGATGTAGCGCACGTATGCCTCAGTACTTGAAAGGTACTGAGCATGCAGGATAGAGTAAAGCTGAATTAACATATAACTGAACAAACAATAAAGCAATGAAATAATCTGAACATGATATAGATACTGGAAATACTGAATACTGAGCTAACTAATGCGATGACAAAATTTATAAATGCTAACACTGAATACTAACTGTACTGAAATATGGTCAATGCAATAGAGTTTGACTAAACTGTGGGAGCTACTAATAACCGACGTAAAACCACATGAGATAAATGTGGAGTCTGATGTATACACCCCATCGAGAGGACCTAATACACCCGGACAAACATGTAAAGGCATGCTGGCGTGATCACTAACTAATATTGCCCACAGAGGGGACTTACTCCTACGTGGCTCGTAGTTCTGGACTATATGGATACGCTGAACCCTTGTCCAACTCGGTATTATGCTACTCGCAATGAATTAAGTTGTTAATTGGTTATGACTGAATTTCTGTAAATACTGGATAGCTCGAAAGTGAACATGCAAACTGAGAATGCAACAATTAATCTGATAATGATGCATTCATAAACTGAGGCATGTGTAACTGAATACTGAAATATCTGACCTACCATGTGTAATTCAAGAACTAAAGAAATACATAACTAGGGTTCTGAAATTTATGCGATAAACTGAGCCACAACATGGTAATCTGATTTGGAACATTTTAAATAACTAATTCATGATGATCTATTGAAATTCTAGAAACCCTAGATCTGTTCATAATCATGGAATCAAGAATCTGACTGAATTCTAGGGACGTAATGGGCGAAAGGAACCCGCTAGTGAAATCCCACATACCTGGTGACGAATTCCACGGATAAATCTTTTGATTTCGGGGCTGGAACTGATGGAACCTTGTTGCGTTCTTGAATTAGGGTTCTTGACCTCTCTTTTTCTCGTACGCTCTAATTTTTCTAAGTTTGATAATTATTTGACTTAAGTAAGTTCTAGTTATGTTTATAGGCTTAAACTGACTAAAACCTCATGATTTAGGGTCTAAACGACGTATCTTAGGGGTTAAACGAAATAGGAAAAGAACAAAAGACCTCTGACTTAATTGTTGTCGAAGTGATTGACGGACTGGACTAACGGGCCGTCATTCAATCGACAGTCCGTCGATTGGATCCGTAGGTCAAATCTGCTTGACTGGCTTTCACCAAAACGAGCATAATTGTTCACTCGGAAGTGGGACTTTAACAAACTCGGTGGAGTTGGAAAGAGGATTCAATTATCTATCATATCATAGGTCATGGGACACATAATTTCTTTTGTGCTAAAAGTTATGACCATCTGAAATTGACCCAATCACAACTTTCATCTAACTGGCTGCTAACCTCACCTATTGTCTAACCTACGGACCGTGCATCGAATAACGGTCTGTGCTGGTCAACCATCAATCGGGACTGAAATTGGGCTTTAGGGGCATCGATCCATGAACACAAACCATGGTCTGTGACCTGACCTACGGACCGTAGGTCCGACCGTGGGTCGATAGTTGGCCGAATTTCTGGCTGAGTTCTGTGGAAGTTTTCTATCACGAACCAAGGACCTGCAGGACGGACCGTGAGTCCATCTACGGTCCATGGATGGTGTCCGTGAGTGCCACCTATAACACAAGAAATTTGTAATCTCTATCTTCGGATACGGGGTGTTACACAACTCTTGTTCGGTGATGGTATAGTTACGTCGAACATTATTTAGAGTCTTGCTCGCATAGTATATTAGGTGAAAAAGTTTGTTGTGTTTTTACCCTAATACCACTCGCAGTGTGTTGCCACTAGCATCACATATCACTTCGAAAGATTTGGACCAATCAGGGCTGACAATGACTTCGGTGGATACTAATTTTTCTTTCAAGCTTCAAAACTCCGTCATACAAGCGTCATCAAAATAAAACTTCACTTCCTTCTCGAAGAATTTGCACAGGGGGTGTCCAATCTTTGAGAAGTGTTTGATGAACCTTCGGTAGAAACCGGCGTGTCCCAATAAGCTTCAAACACCCTTAACTAAAATCGTCGGGGGTAATTTTTCAATCGCATCAATTTTTGCCTTATCGACTTCCAATCCTTTTTGTGACACCTTGTTCCCTAGAACTATGCCTTCCTACATTATCAAGTGACATTTCTCCGAATTCATAACCATGTTTGTTTCCACGCATCTTTGGAGTACTTGCCCCAAGTGTGTCAAACATTCTTCAAATGTATCTCGTACGACTGAAAAGTTGTCTATGAATACCACCATAGAGTCTTTTACCATGTCCACAAAAATGGATAACATGCGACGCTGAAATGTCGTCTAGGCATTTCATAGCCCAAATGGCATTCATTTAAATATGAATGTTCCATAAGTACAGGTGAAAGTGTTTTTCTCTCGGTCTTTCGGTGCAATATAGATTTGGTTGTAACCGGAGTACCCATCTAGAAAGCAGTACCATCCCCTCTATGATAGCCGATCAAGCATTTGATCCATAAAGGGCATTGAAAAGTGATCCTTTTTAGTCCATGAGTTTAGCTTCTGATAATCCATGCATACTCTCCACCGTGTCACCGATCTAGTCGGCACAAGCTCCCTTTTTGCATTTGGGATTACATCGATACCTCCCTTTTTTGGTACACATTGCACTGGGCTTACCCATTTGCTATCCGCAATAGGGTAAAACCACTTGATGATCTCCTTTTTTACCACTTCTTGCATTGGTGGGTTCAACTCCGCTGATGCTCTACACTAGGCTTAATATCCGTATCAAGCTGAATCTTGTGAGTATAGCTTTTATATGCTTTCGTAAAACATCAATGAGAAAACTCACCTGCCATTCAAGCAAATCAGCTCCAATGATCACTGGTAAAGTATTGTTTGCCCACAAGAATGCATATTGGAGATGCCCGGGCAAGTTTTTCAACTCCAGATTAGGTAGCTCCTAAGTTGACGGCTTTGTGGGAGGACATTCTCTATTTTTTAGGTTAATATCCAACTTGATTGGATTCTTTGAATATGCTCCTAATCCCGTTAACACAGCTACTACTTCCTCATAGCCCTGAACATTCAAGTGGTTCATTCATACACATCAATTGGCTCAGACTAGCTACCGCTTCATCATAAACATCCTTTGTAGACACCAAATGAATATCACTTGGGTGTTTCATAGATTTAGAAATATTGAATGTTACCTCATCATCATTCACCCGAAACTTCAATTTTTCACTTCAACATCCACCAATGCTCTCCCAGTTTCCAGGAATGGCTTTCCTAACATAATGGGGATTTCGGCGTCAATCTCACAATCTGAAATCACAAAATCAGCCGGAAAGATGAACCGATCTACCTTTACCAAGATGTTGTAGCAGATCCCAACCGGATGTTTGATTGACCGGTCCGCCATCAGGAGTCTTATGGTGGTTTCTTTTGGTTCTCCCAGACAAAACTACTTGTATATTTCATAGGTCATTAAGTTGATGCTTTCCCCCAAGTTGCACAAAGATTTCGTGAATTGGAGCATGACAATGGTGCAAGGGATGGTGAATTCCCCGGGGTCTTCTCACTTTGTGATCAGCTCTTTAGTAATAATTTCACTGCAACTATGGGACACTTCAACTGTTTCAAAGTCCAAGTACCTTTTCTTTGTGACTAGATCTTTCATGAACTTGGCATATCCCAACATTTCCAATAATACTTCCACCAACGGAAGGTTTATTGATAGCTTTTGAAATACCGACAAGAACTTCTCATCTTCCTTCTTTTTTAAGCATTGGGGAAATGGCAAAAGTATTTTTGGTAAAGGTTGCATAACTTTTGGAATTTGAACAAGTTGATCCACCTCTTTTTGCGGTCCTTTAGCAAGGTTTTTTTGAATAACTGATTCTTGTTCCTCCATGCCTTTACCTTCTTCATGGTTTTGAGTATCTTCATTTTCAATCACATTGCCTATTGCCACCTTTCCGCTACATGTAACTACAACTAACCCTCTCTCGTCATCTTTCATCGGTGTCTTTGATGTCCACTAACTAATAAAAGACTCAGTTGTCCTTCAAGTAATTTGATGGCATCAACATAGAAATTTACCTTATAGTTCAATGATGAAAAGTCATCTTTTATTCCTTTCAACAAATCATCTGACCCCTCAACTTTATTAAGTATGCATGGTAATAATTCATTCACCCAGGGGTTGCCTGCACTCCCATTTGATTTTCGGCTTTCACTTGAGTAATATGATTCTCCTCATAATCATATTCCTTTTTTAAGTAATCATCTTGCTCAGCCCAATGTTGATGATATGTTGTTTGTTCTTCTCCCCTTTCATAGTTCCAACTTTGATTTCCACCTTGTTGTTGATGGCGTGGGTGGAAACCCTCCTCATATCTTTTGAAGTTCCAACCTTGGTTCTCCCACGACCTTGAGTAACTGGAAGAAGAACCCTCCTCGACTCGAAATAGTCCACACGTCCCCTTCATGTGCTCTTGTAGAACTTCCATTTGAGTCAACATTTTCTTGATGTTCTCATCTCTCTCTTTCTCTTTATCAAGTTGTTCTTGCGTTGGTCGAACATGAAATGGAGAGACCTGATCCTCTTGAGTGTACCATGCTTGGTTTATCCTAAGCATTTCATCCAGAAGAAACGAAGCTACCTCAAATGGTTGGAACAATATTCCTCCTCGTACCAATTGATCAGTTACTCCTTTATTAACCGAATCTAGACTCCGGTAGAAATATTGAAGTAAAAACTCATTTGGTAGCCCATGAGTTGGGCATTTAAGTAGGAGCTTCTTGAATCTCTCTCACGTTTCATGGATGGGTTATCCCTCCCGTCACTTCAAACTTTGAATTTTGTCTCTAAGTTTCATCATCCTTGATGGAGGAAAAAAGCTTGTGTTAAATTCTACAACCAGCTCCTCCCATTACGTGATGGAATTTTTTGGTAACTCAGCTAACCATTTATTAGCTTCTCCTGTTAAGGATAGTGGAAATAACTGCATCCGAATTGACTCTTGAGAAACATTTTTGAATAAAAAGGGGCTGCAAACCTCAGTAAAATTTCTCACATGTTGATGCGGGTCTTCATGATCTAACCCCCCATATATTATCCTTATTTGGAAAAGATGAAGAGTTGTGCTCGTGAATTCAATCCTTGCATTCACATCAGTATGTGGGATGCAAATTGCACCCATCCCATCCGAAAGAGTTGGGTTGTAGACACTATTAATATCATCTATACCCTCTCGATGACCTGCTTGGCTGTCCTTCATTTCTTCCTCACTCATGTTCACTTCTACGAAGTCCACCTAATGCTTACACAAAGCAGCCGAAACTACTACAACTACAACCAATGAATTTGAGAGTGTCAAATCTTCAATCAAAGAATTCTAAGTAACGCTACTCCCTGGTAGCGGTGCCATTTTGATTAAAGTATCAAGCGAAATTCCATCCATTACTAAATGCCAACAACCGTTTTTCGGTATAATAACCCAACTATGGGAGTTGGCGTCGATCCCACAGGGAGTAGTGCTTCCTTCCAATTAATCTAATGGAAGTACAATAACAGTCTCTTCAATCAACATTTCCTGCACAATTAATATTCAAATGTCAAATTTAGGGTTTTTAACTACCATTCAAACTTATAGCGCAACTCAAGTAATCAAACATTAAAGTAAAACTCGGGGAATTGATCAGCCATCAACAAAATGGGCAAACATTATTGGACATAAGAGACGAATTTGTTGTGGGTAAGTCGAACCATATATAATGTAACTTTCTCTCGAACAATAACCTTTTCTAGGTTGAATTCTTTCGAACTTCAACACTGATTGACTGAAGCCCATCTCTTTACCCTTATCAAATCCACTCTATCTAGCTGGATACAAAGGAAAAGCTCTTTGTTTCACTGTCACGAGCTGAAACAAAGAAAACCCATTACTAAGGACGTTGAGATTGCCACCATGGCCTCACACCTCTCTCTCTCCCGCAAGTCCACAACACTAAAATTAACACACGACGTAACACAATTCAATCTTGGAACACAACAACAACTTAGACCCACTTCAGATTAGCACCATTCTTAGCAATTAATAAACTCCCATTAAGTAAATTCAACAATGGGCTTCTTGATCAAAACCCCAAGTAAAGGGTTTTAGCCACTCATCTCAAAAAGAAAAAGATGAAATTTAATTATCACCCCCATAGGTGGGTACAAGATGAAAATATAGATGAAATTCAATTGATAATCTTCTCTCTTACAAAATCTCTCTCAAAATCTTGCTAAAATTGCTCTCCCAACCCTATGGTACTGTTTTCTCTCTCAATAATTTTTTTTTCTTTTTGAATGAATTTCTCTCTCAAGCCAAGACTAATTTAAAAAACTTTGAAATGTCACTGCTCAGAGCTACTCGGTGAAGTAAGTCAGGTATCGCTGATGGGTCAACAATTCACTGATTGCTCTTCATCTAGCCTTCATTTATCGCTTTTTATTGGTCTGGCTATTGTAACTTTAGGCGAGCTAGGTCGGTATCGCAAAATGACTCTGTGATTCACCCATTATCCTTCTAACTCACCTATCAACACTTGCTTGTATCTTATTTCATACTTTTGGCGACCTGCTTATCCTTTGCTGACTAGATCGGCGATTCGCCAAATATGATTGATGCTCGCCAAATTTTCTCCCATTTTAGCTCCAACATTTGGTAACTTTAGGCGGTATCTTAGGGATTTTGGCATTTTGGTGAATGATGTTGGCAATTTGCCGAACGACATCATCAATCATCAGGCCTTCTTTTATTCATTCCTAAGGCTTTCTTTGTTCTCTTTAGCCCAATAGTGTCCATTCTTTGTCTCTAACTCCAAATACCTGAAACTTAAGTGTTTACATCAGTTATTGAAACAAAATATGCATTTGAGGACAATAATTATTTTAAAATATGGCCTTAAATGAGTGCACATTGTGGACTCATCAAGCATACATAATAAGCATAAGTCATAAGCATCTTCATTATATAGTTCTTCATATCATAGGAGAACATACCATAACTACCTCTAAAGTCTTCTTGTGCTATACATGAATAAGATCACATATTCTCGTCCATAGTAAGTAAAACTATTTGAGTAACCATAGTTCATACTAGACTTGACCTTGTGGGAATTAGCCTTAACCGGCATAGACCGTGTGAGCTTACATGGAATCTGATGTTACCCACACTGAAAAGGGATGTCCTACTTTCCTAAGGTAAGACCATCCTCATGTTATCTTTAGGTGGATCCAATAGCTAAATAACCTACAAGGGCACGAAGTTTATGGGATAAGGAGATTTCTACTAGATACCCGACCTTACTTAGCAGGAGATCTTCCATCTCATGAGATTTCATCTAGAAACTCAGCCATACTTAACAGGAGATAGTCCATCTCATATTCAATACCCACACGGTGCTAAGCATATTTCCCATATAATACTTCATTAAGTCATAACTTGATTCATGTCTTATAGATGGATGTACTTGTTAGTCAATCCAAAAGAGTTCATTAGGATAGCTCATTATATCATGCGTGAGAGTAATATTTCACTGTCCATGTATACATATTATATTCACTTAGGTGAGAAATGTCTTTCAACCTATAATCTTCATTATGTGAGAAAACCTTTCACAGAATGTTCATTATCTGTTCATGAGAATAGCCTTTCAATCAACACAGTAACATCATCGTAAGCATGGTCTATTCATTCATATTCATGCATAAGTGTGTATGTCTGTGAGAATAGCCTTTCAACAAAGCCACCATTACATCATAGTCATAATCACTTTACTTTCTAGAAGTGTTCTTAAAGCATATATTTAACCTTCATGAAGCATGCATAATGTCATATATTTCCCTTTCAAGGATCAAAGCTCATATCAAATCAACACATCTAGAATTACTACATTAGATATAGATAATAACATAATTTAAGTAATCAAGTCACCTAATGCATAATCTTATATCCTCATAATATAGGTCATACGAGCAAAGTCCTTCCCCAATAATACCATATACAATTTAATCATGCAAATAGCTTTACTCTCAAGGCCTTAACATACATAATTCAACATACTAGTCTTACTCTCAATGCCCTAGAATTCATCATCTATGACTACAAGATTTACACTCAAGCCGTACTTCTTACAAGCATCTCATAGACCTAAGTCTAAAGGTATTCCACTCACATGCTTCATCCTTAACCAATTTTAATCATATATCTTCACATAGACTCAATCTCAACACTACTAATCATGATTCATCATATAAGCATTAATCTAATCAATTCATGTCAGCAATCTTTAATTTTCCAAAATTCATATTTAGTTACTCTAATCTAAAGTAATTCATAAAGCAAATCATAAATCTTAGAAGGTGACATCTGAGCCCTCAATTTCCTCTCTCATGGCATAAAATCAAACTATATCAATTTCACCCTATAATATTATATTAATAAAGAATACATGTATGATCATACTAAAAAAATGTAATTACATCATAAACAGTCATAAACAACCATTGTCCACTCAATTGGATCAACCTGCAACAATACCCACAAAGTAGGAAGAAACCCTAACTAGAATTGGGGTTCATCATCACAATTGGGGGAAAATGGGGTCTTTATGGAAGAAAGGAGTCCATGAATGAATAAGCCATCTCACCTTGATTACGAAGCCCAACAAGATTGAAACAATGGAGTCTTGACCTAGCTTTACCCTCTACTTCTTGTTCTTATTATTATTCTCCTTCTCCTCCTCCTTCTTCTCCTCCTCCTCCTCCTCATCTTCTTCTTCTTCTTCTTCTCCTTCTTCTTCTTCTTCTTCTTCTTCTTTTCCTTCTCCTTCTCCTTCTCCTTCTTCTCCTTATCCTTTTTCTCTGTCTCCTTCTCCTTCTCTTTCTCCTTCTCCTTCTCCTTCTCCTTCTCCTTCTCTTTCTCCTTCTCCTTCTCCTTCTCCTCCTCTTCCTCCTCTTCTTCTCCTTCTCCTTCTCATTCTCCTTCTTCTCCTTCTCCTTCTTCTCCGTCTCCTTTTCCTTCTACTTCTTCTTCTTCGTCGTCTTCTCCCCCTCCTTCTACTTCTCGTTCTTCTTCTCCTTTTCTTTCTTCTTCTTCTTCTTCTTCTTCTTCTTATTCTTCTTCNATAACATTGAAGAATATAGCAATGGATAATCCGCATTCTCTAGTTGTTGTGAATAGGAGAGTTTCTGATGTTGCTATAACATCAACGAACTTTGATTTATATTCCAACAACGCCATCCGATTAGTAGGAGTGAATTTAGATGAAGTTGTAGATGAAAGTACTGATGAAGACAATGGAGTAATTAGTGACTGTCACGCCCCGAGCCTACACCCTGGGCGGGACCGGCACCCGGAGACCATCTCTGGCCCCAAGCGAACCCTTGGCCTGGCTTTCTTAACTCAGCGGAAACCTAACTCATCAGAATAACTCAAAGCAATGCAATATTTCAAAAGAACTTAACTTATAAAGTATGGCCATAAGGCAACCCGAGTCTCAAAATAGGATATTTACATATATATAGATAAGAGACTCGAAACTAGCTGACTGACTGTCTGTCTGTCTATGAAGCCTCTAAATAAAACTGAGATGGATGTTGGGACAGACCCCGCAACATCCTAATAAAAATCACAAACTACTAAGAACACACAATGATTGAGCCCTCCGGAATGCAAGGAGGCTCACCACAGACTCTGGAGTGCTCAGCTGGATCAACGACGTGCAGGCTGCTGATCTGGGATACCTGAATCTGCATCACGAAACGATGCAGGCCAACTGGCATCAGTACATGGAATGTACGAGTATGCAAGTTGGAAAACTGAGCAACAATGGCTAGAAGGAAAAAAATCTGGAAGAAACTGAATAGCTTACCTGGCTCAACTCAACTCAACCTGACTGACTTCTTTCAATATAAGGCAATTTAAAACAAGTGCGATATAAAGAAAGACTGTTTAAAACATGCTATGAACTCTGTGTGTATACAAGATACAATAAGCCTGAAATGTATATAGAAATACAATAAACTGATGTATATAAAAATACAATAATCTCTGTGTATGAAAATACAACAACTGCTGTGGGAGTTTCTCTAACCGACATCCATCACATAAGAGCTATAGTGATGATACAGCGATCGACCTCACGCTGCCAGAGCATCTTATACCCGGCCAAAGGTATAAGACCTGAACTGCCTAATGGATCCACTAGTCTAATCTGAAAAGGATTCATCTAAAAAGCATGATCCTCTTCTACCCATGGTGGCTAACATGGTTCTATGGGGGCTGTGGGTTCTTTGGAACGCTCCCCCAATTCAGTGCTCGATACTACTCCCAAAAATGTACTGGCTCTTATGTTTTTTTTTTTAAAACATATTTATTCCTGCTGATATGAGATAATTACTCAAAACTAGCCCGAAGGCTCTTTGGAAATCTCAGTTTCCAACCTCATTTAGATGCAAAGACCTTTCTTTAAAACTTCTTTGGGAATACATAGTTCCCTAATAACTTTGAGAAATGAACTCAACTTTACTCTTGACTTAACTTGACTGCTGACTTCACTTAACTTGGAACAATCTTTACTTGAATCGAAATTATGAATTCAAGGTGTTCGATCACACACGATGGAGGGATTCTTGAACTCTTAGACGTACTATGAAGTGTCGGAAACAACCATAAAACATAGGTATAATACTTTGGAACTTGCTTGAGGAAGTGAGGAAAGGAGTGGGGAAACTTGGCTGAAACTTCAAATTTCTGGTGACACAGGTGTGACTTACGGACACCATCGACGGACCGTAGATGGACTTACGGACCGTCCTGCAGGTCCGTAGATCACTTCAGAAACTTCCCCAGAATTCATTTAAGAAAAATGACTTAAGTGTTGACCTATGGTCCTGACTTACGGTCCGTAGGTCAGGTCACGGACCGTAGGTCGCGACCGTAGATCGACGCCCCATAAACCCAACTTCTGTCCCAATCGACGGTTGACCAGTACGGACCGTCGATTGATCTACGGTCCGTAGGTCAGTCCCGTAGATGGGGATCGACAGCCCAGAACTTTCTGCAATTGATGGTGAATCAACTTTTAAGGGTCATAACTCTAAGAATCATACTTCCCTCAACATACAATAGGTTTCAACTACACAATCCACAACATCAACAACAACTAACAACTTCACCAATTTTAACAACTTCAACAACTTTAACAACTTCAACAACAATTCCAATCTTTTCTCATTCATATAATAAACTAGGTGTGTGTGGGGGAAAGGATCAACCCACACGAAAAGACTCACATACCTTCAATAGGGATCACCCCCGACGAAAGTCCACCACAATCTTGCCTAAGCTCCTCTTTCTCCTCTTCTTCTTGTTCTCCTTCTTCTCTTCTTCTTCTTCTTCTTCTTTAACTCAAGAACCTTAACTCTTCTCTTTCAAAAAGGGACAATAATGATCTAAAGATCATCCTAACTCANTATTATTATTATTATTATTCTCCTTCTTCTCCGTCTCCTTCTCCTTCTTCTGGTCGTTCTTCTCCTTTTTCTCCATCTTATTCTTCTTCTCCTTTTTCTCCTTCTTCTTCTTCTGCTTCTTCTCTTCTTCTTCTTCTTCTTCTTTTTTCTAGAGAGAGAATTCTTGGCGGGAATTGGGTTTCTTTTAGTGAGTTGAAATAATGTCTACGATCAATGAATTTAAGGGTTTAATATCTTTATATAGGTGTTCTAAAATTGGCTAAAACGACCTCACTTAATCCCACTTAAAATAGGAAAACCTTAAAGTACCCCTCAATTATTTCTTAAAACCATCTCCAGGCCACCATCTACAGTCATCCACCATCGAGGTGTGGACTAACCCACGAACCGTACTGGTGGGGCATGGGTTGGTCACTGGCACCTGCTTGGCCAACCACAGATGCACCCTCTATGGGGTGTGGATCCCCTCATGGGTGCAATATCAAGGCATCCTTCTAGGGTCATCCTTAAGGACCCATGGTTGGTCCTTGGGGGGTCCTACCTTGACTTTCTAACCCAAAATCCTTCATTCTATGTACGGGAATTTATTTCTACGATTCTAACCCTTACGTCAATCTCTAGAATCCTTATGTAAAGCTCTAGTTTAGCCCACTAGTTTCTGGGGTGTTACAATATCTCCCCATTGGGAATATTAGTCCTCGAATGACATTCTAGGCACTTCTTAAGGTCATGACTCTAGACTCGCGACCCATCATGCATGCACCTCAATTAAATGCACATAAACAGAAGAGGGACTTCATCTCCAACCAAACATACTTAATCTAACACAAGGAAGTAGGAACTAAATCTAACAACCATTATGCATGACATTTCAACATTTACACATGTTGAAGGAGGAACTACCATCTTCAAACCAAAACATGCTCGACACATTCTCATGGAGCTCATTTGCAATTTACTCTCAAAAAGTATTCGTATAAGGAGGAATCTCTGAACACCGAACTAAGGCATGCTCATATATTCATCTCATGAAGTAAAATAGGCAACTCATACCTAATGCACAACAACATGAGGAAAGTCAATCATATAAAACTCATTTTCTTTCAAAACACAAGCTTTCATGAAAATGCTTCATATAAGGAAATCTTGGCAACACATAAACATACATGAATCCAAAACATATACAAACCAAGAGGAACTTATCATCACAAGATAAATGAGGAATAGAAGGAAAAGATAAGGATATCAGGAAATTTTATTGGCCTCGGCCTCTCAATTAGCACCCTCACCTCAAACCCTCACAAAAAGGTCACTCCTTAAGACTTTCATGGAAGCAACTTTCTAGACCTTCAATTTCTTAACTTGTCGGTCTAACATCTCAAAAGGTTTTACAAAAATGGGGACTAAGCTTTCCCAATATCATAAGACCTCTCAAAGTGAGAATCTCTAGCAACCCAACTAAGTTGGGTGTTTTCAGAATATCAACACCTCTCACCCTAAGTTGGTGATAACCCGACCTCAAATAATTTTTTGAAAAGTAACTGTCTCATTGAAGTTGATCAAATAAGTCATCAATCCTAGGGAGTGGATACTTGTTCTTAATGCTCACCTTATTTAACTGTCGGTTGTCAATACACATACGAAGAAATCCATCCTTCTTCTTCACAAATAACACTGGTGCACCCTAAGGAGATATACTAGGTTGGATGAAACCCTTATCCAACAAATCTTTGATTTGAGCTTTTAATTCCTTCAATTCCATTGGGGCCATCCGGTAAGGAGGGATTTAATTGGGTTGTGTATCCGACAATAAATCTATGGTGAAATCTATTTCCCGTTCGGTAGGAATCCCAGGTAATTCATCAGGAAAGAATTCTGAAAAATCTTCACTAAGGGGGACTGACTCCAAAGGAGCTATCTTGGAATTAAAATCCCTGACCCTAACAATATGATAGAGACAACCCTTAGAAATCAACTTACAAGCTTTTAGACATGAAATGATCCTTCCCCTAGGAACGGAATTTCCTCCCTTCCATTCTAAAACGGGTTAATTAGGAAATTGAAATTTCACAATTCGGGTCCTACAATCTATGGACGCAAAACAAGCATGAAGCCAATCCATCCCTAATATAACATCAAAGTCTAACATCTCAAGTTCCACCAAATCAACCAAAGTGACCCTATTGGGCAAAGATATGGAACAACCCCTAAAAACTCTGTTAGCAACAATGGAATCACCCACCGGGGTAGAAACCAAAAAGGGTTTATCTAACACATCGAGAAGCATATTAAACTTCATAGCCACTAAAGGGGTCACAAAAGACAAAGTGGCACCGGGATCCAACAATGCATAAACATTTATTGAAAATACTTGCAACATACCGGTCACAACATCCGGAGATCTCTCTTGATCACCTCGGGATTGGAGAGCATAGACACGATTCTTCTTAGGAGCATCGTGATTTGGGTCACTTTCTTCTGCTTGAGCATTTTCCCTTCCTTGAGCCTTTCGCATAGGGCAATCCCTCTTCATGTGGCCACTCTTACCACAACCATAGCAATTACCCGTGCCAACTAGGTCCTTCCCTTCATGTTTTTGACCACACTTTGTACAAATAGGCTTCTCAACATAAGGACCACCACCTTTTGCTTCTTGAGGCTTGCGGGTAGACACTTTACCTTTGTTGACCCTTGGAGTGCTAGGAGGACCTTGGTTGGAAAACCTCTTTTTGAAATTTGACTTATATTGGATTTCAAACATAACCTTAGAAGAATTTTCATCATCGGCCCTTGACCTCTTCAATTCTCAACCAAGTTGCTTAAGCTTTTGCTCCTGAATTTGCTCGGCATGAACCATAAGGCGAGAAATGTCCATGCTCAGGATTAGCATAGCCGAACTACATTCATTCACCATAAGATTGGGTACACCCATAAAAAATTTGTTCATTGTAGCTCTAGAGTCTGACACCAAAGTAGGAGCATGCTTGGACAATTGAGTGAACTTGAGGCCATACTGCTTTACAATCATACCCCCTTGACGGAGGTTGATGAATTCTTGCATTTTCCTCTCCCTTAGTTCCAAGGAGATAAACCTATCAAGAAAAACCATTTTGAATGTAGCCCAACTTAGAATAGGTCTCCCCTCCTTCCATTGTACATACCACACTTGTGCCACATCTTTGAGTTGATAGGCGTCTAACTTAGCTTTTTCTTGAGAAGACATACCCATAGCCTCTAGAACCTTAAACACTTCATCAATGAACCCTTATGGATCTTCTTCCACTTTGGAGCCAAAGAAAGTAGGGGGATTCATCCTTGTGAAATCTCTTATCCTAGAAGCGGTAGTGCTAGCATTGGGGTTCACTTGCACCCTACCATCCCTTGCAACTTCAGTGGGCAACACTTGAGTCAAATTATGAAAAGCCGACCTTATCTCAACATTAGACATGACCCCTTCTTCAATAAGAACTTGAGGGTTTTGAGGAGCTTGAGAGGGAACCGCCTCATTCACATTCTCCTCACCGGCCCTCCTTGCGTTGTTCCTTCTTGTATTCATTGCATATAAGCACAATAGAAGGATTAGAAGAAAAGGACTAAATATAGTTAAGACTCTTAGGCACGACTATGGAATAACAAAAGAGTGAAAGTTCCTAAGCATCTCGTAGCCACTCATTCATAAGTATGGCACGCTTCACACACATGAACAAACTCTACTCGACGTGGTATCTTGTGACATGAATCCAACATTATTCTCAACCTTATGATCTGCTACCAAGTTTGTAATGACCCGAGAGAACCCCCTAGTCGTTACTGGTGTATTTGACCTCAAAGAGGTCTTATACAAGCCCTTAGCATTCGTCATAAAATGTATCATAGAATAAAATCATGGAAAATATAAAACATTTACTTTTGAAGTTCCACTTCACTTCATATATGAAAAATAGAATCTAACTTCGTCACAATGCACTATCTAGACATATAAGTATCAAAAATGGGACTTAGCCCTTACATCAATAAGAAGTCTTGCAAATAGGAAGTACAACAACATCTTTCAATCATAAGCAAAGAACTAAAAATATAAGCTAGATCATAGGGTCTTGTAATAGGACGTAAGGACTCACCAACTTGGGGAAGCAACTCCAATTGTCTTGAGAAGTAACCTTGAATCCTCAACGGCCCGAACATAAATGTTTGGGAAAAGGGAGAAGATATGGGTTAGTACAACACACGTACTAAGTATGGCAACTATGCATAAAAACCAATGAAACATGCGTAAAAGGACATTTTATACAAAACATGCTTTTTGCCAAGTAAATCCAATGTGCACACAAATTAAGTATCACAGTCCAAACCAACATAATATCATCCCAACATGTAGACAGCCCAAGCAATACTAGTGCAATGCAAAGAGTAGAACCCCATAACCTTATTCAAAGCCAAGTATCAGATTAAGCAACCTACTTCATGCATACATTCATAAGATCATATTTCATCATAACTTACCATATTCATAATGATCATACATAACATAGCTTCAACATACATAAGTCATAATCATCAAAATCATAAGAGAACACAACTACAAACAACTCTTAGGATCCCACAAGTGCAATATGCAAGAGAAGTCCCACACCTTCCCTTACACTATGTAGAAAACCTTAAGAAAGTCCTAGTAAGAGTTCACACCTTTCATACCTTCATTTACTTTTACATTAGGGAAATATTGCAATAGCCGACATAGACCTTGAGAGCTACATGGAATCTGGTGTTCTACTCACACACCGAAAAGAGAGGGTTAACACTTGCCTAAGGTGTAACCATTCATACATAGCTATCTAGATGGATCCACTAAGCTAGAGTCCTATGTGGGCACATAGTTAAGGGTCAAGGAGATTGCTTTTAGAAACCCTAACTTATTAAACGTGGGGGTTTCCATCTCATGAGACAACACATACCGTAGGTAACGGACTTGCTAAACGTGAGGAAACCGATGTGGGGATCCAGACTTACTAAACGTGAGACTTCCATCTCATTTACTTGCCATTTCGGTGCTAAGCGTCTGATTCCGTTTTGTACTCATCTTTAGTCATCACATAAGTTCACATTAGCCTTTAATAGACCCTTATGTAGACATCTTACCATAATAGCTCATATGTGTTCATAAGTGAGTAACAATCGTTTCACTTTAGAGACACTTAGCAAATGAGTAAACCTTTCACTTTACATTACACTACAATCATGAGAACTACCTTTCAATCATATAGCAATCATACCATAATATATATACATACTTTATAGCTAATTCAAGTGTAGAGAGTTGAGGATGAGGAAACTAGGTCATCAACACCACTATAACACATTAGGTGTAGCATCATTACAATCTAAGTAATTCACCTTTCTTACTTGAGTTCAAAGAAGAACCAACCTTCATACCTTCTTGCCCTTCGTTGGACATCCATAATTTAATTACCAAGCAATTCATAACCCATACATAATACAAGGTAATTCATGAAGTAATAACATAATCAACATCAATATAAGCAATTGACATATTCCCTTCGTAGCCTTCAAGGCTTCATTCAAAGACTCAACCCTAATTTCATAGAAATTATACATAACCTAGGGTAGAGTCATCATACAAATATGAATTACATAACATCACATTCAATTCATAGCCTTCAACCAATATCCAACACAAAATAGGGTTAGAATTAGGAAAAGAAGAAGAAACATGGGTCTCATGGGGAATTCTTCAAGAAACCACCAATACAACATAAATTCATCCATATGTTCATATAACATCAATAAAAGTCAGGTCATTCCATCAATTTCACTTTAGAAAGAAGACCCACGTTTTTGGATTGAAACCTAGAAATTGGAGATTTTGAAATTCATCTTGAAGGAGCCTCTTGGGGAAAGGAATCCCAAGAGTGATAAAAGTGAGGTAAATTGACTTAAAAATAATTATATACATGTCCCCTAAAGTACCCTAAATACCCCTCACATAAATGAACTCTTTAATGAAGTAAAGTAGATTTCTGAATTTTAGCATTTTCGTCACGGAACAAGTCCGCAACGCGAAGCTGTTCTTGGAAGATATTTGGAATTAAATTTTCAGATAGTAGAGTTCGTGAAACGACCGCGCCGCGAACTGAATTTTTGCTCCTTGGGGGAGTAAGTGTGCGCGCCCCTATTCCCTCCAAGTGCAATTTGCAAGCTGCCTTATACGCATCAATATACCTTATATACAAGGACGAGTAAATGTAGTCCCAAAAAGTAATTTTAGGACTAGAGTTTTTATAATAGGGACCAGAAATACATTCCTAAAAAGTATTTTTAGCACTACATTTTTTATAATAGGGACCAATATTATGTTCCCTAAAAACATTTTTCAGGACCAGTATTATATCAGTCCCAAAACAATTAAAGAGTAGTTGAATTATCCGATCGTTAATGACCTTTAGCGACGGAGGCTATAGGGACGATGTGGCGACCAAATTTTCTTGTCTCTATTGACCTTCAGGGACTAGAATCTTACTTTTAGGGACCATATTTCCCTTCTCTACTGAGTGTTTTTCGCATAGTGTAGGCTAAGCTTTAGATGGATATAAGTTCCCTCTCGGGAAACTTACCCCGTTTTGAATACATTCCTCTCGGACACCCATTTGCCGCATCAAGGACAGCCAAGGTCTTACCCCACTAACTTTCTCGAGCTGAGTGTGAGGATATGGAACTAGGGCCCACCATCTCAGGCTGAACCTCATGTCGACCCACTCTTTAGGTCATCAGTCTAGCGGTCTTGGTTTCGCGACCTCCCTCTTGATCAAGCCGTAAACACATGGGTGGTTTTGTATTTGCAACTACAAACCCATTAAATTAAACCACAACCACTAGGTGAAATCACCATTAAAATACATCTAACCTATTAGCAAGCAACACCCAACCACAATATTAACACATATTTGCTAAATCACACCCCAAGAAAGGGTGGTTTTAGCAACACATCAAGAAATAACAAAATACACCTAAAATATTACTAAACTCAAATGGGTATAAGGAATTAAACCTTGATTTAAGCAAAGGAAGAAGAATGGAGAAGACCCACTTTCAAATTGGGGAAGATGAAATCCTTCTTTCTTCAAGTCTTCCATAAAACCCTCTCCAAACTTGAGAGAAAATATCGAAAAAGTACTATTCTATTTTAATAATGGTTCAAGTCTAAAAATTAATAAAGAGTTTAGTATTTATAGACTTCAAAAAATAGTGTTGGTAGATCTCTCGGCGAGGTTAGTTGGAATCACCGATTAACTCGGCGATTCGTCCTTTGGTGTAGTCGTCACTGTCTTTCACTAGCCTTCAACATCGTCGTGGTATGTTTCATTGGGCAACATAGTATTGCTTCGTGGAACTATTCGGCGACGAACTGACTACTTTTTTCATGGATTTTTTTATCCTGCTCCTTCAGGGCTTCGCGTACTGGAACAAAGGGTAGAGTACGTCCGTTTGGTGAATCACCAAGTGTGCTTAGCGATGCTCATACTTCAGCTTCTTCGTTCTTTTCACCCTTTTTGTTCCTTTTTGCGCATAAGTGTCCAAGTTTCCACTAAAACTTCAAATACCTTAAATTTAATAGATTTCACCAGATATTGAGACAAATTAAGCATTTGAGGACACTATTTCTATCAAAATAAAGCCCTAAATGAGTCTAATTTGTGGACTCATCAACACCCCCAACTTACACTTTTTCTTGTCCTCAAGCAAGCTTAAGTTCAGCCGTTCAAAAAGCATGTCTCATACAGTGCTACACAAGACTCAATCTTGAATACACACAACAAGACTCAAATTACTCATGCAGTGATCAACTGTGTACTCAAAGATTCAAGTTATGACACACCATTACCAAAGATTTTTATGCTCGCAATACTTGCTACTTGTGCAAGTTCAATCTTAACAAAAAGTATTCAAATGCCCTCATATAAAGAATGATTCCATATTCAGATACAACGGTTAATCAATTCATGATCAGGAATCAGATGCAACGCTCACACTAAAAAAAAGAAACGCAATGCATGTTTTCACCCATAGGCTTGCACTTATTTTCAAATTGATCTTCGGTTCGGCGCACTTAAGATCAAAATGGTCTTTCTAAGGCTTGTAATGGGGTTGAGTGCAAAGGTCTGGTCATTTAGGCTGACTGACTTTTCATCCTCGTGAGATGTGGTGTTCTCAAGGCATTCCCATCTTTTTGTAGTGCTTCTAAGTCATCTATCTATTCACCTCCATGGATTGCCTGGAAACCCGATTTCTTTGGTACTTTATTCCACAAATATGTTTTTTTTTAATGGTTTCCATTGTTCTCCAACACCATGTGTTAAGGGGGACTTTTCTTGCACTTCTTGACTTCTCTTTTTCCTTTTTACCACACCCCCAACTTAGGCTTTTGGCCTAAGTTGGCTATTCGCTAAACCACAAATCAAAAGGATTATAGGTAGTGGGTCAAGTAAGGTCTATGTTATTCCAAAGAAAGGTAAGGCTCAAAGGGTGTTTAAAAGAGTTTCACGCACAGGTATATGTCAAATTTGGATCACACTCTTTAAAGTTGCCTAAGATCATTTCAAGAGCACACCTTTCAAAATCAATCGGACTAACATGGCAAATTCTAGGTTTATTCATGCATGGTTCAAATTAGGCTTATCACACAAGGCATTGACACTTAAGTAAAACAAGACCACACACTTTCACTAGTGTGCAACGGTCATTACAAGAGAATCAATTAGATAAATGACTAATCACAACGAGATGCAAAGAGTTTACATATTGTCTATGCAACTTCATTTCGCCTCATTGTAGCCGTACATTCATGTTCGTTCAATTCAGAGCACTATTCAGTTCATTAGTATTGATTAAAATTGAGACTCATTTTTTTGCAAAAGAACAGTCACTTTCAACACATGAGAGGTGGCAAAACTATGCGAAAAATTCAAAAATTTTGGGATGGGTCAAAATCATTTTGCAATTAAAAAATAAACGAAAACGGAGCGAGTACCTCAAACATCCACAGAAAGCAGTATTAACACAATTTAAAACAGAACATCTGAAATAGCAGCACAAAATACAAACATCAAATAGCACAAATAAGGTGGGCCTCACCCCACCACAAATAAAAGCAATTTGTCCTCAAATGCAAATAAAATTAACCAATATTTTAAAGATAACAAAGAACATAGAGGGAGGTAAAGAGGGAATCCTGGCCAATTGGTCACTTTATCTGTCTGGGCATCAATACCGGGAGTGACCACCAGAAGAACCAATTCCATTGGATCCCGCAGTAGGAGACTTTCCAAAAGAAGTTTTCACAACAATATCTGTTATGATTTCTTCATTCTCGGCTATATCGTCCGATGTAACTTCCTCAAGTATACCTTCATCAGTTTCTGCCTCTAATTTAGGATCAGATGTATGGCCCATTCCATCTCCATATCTTGCGACTGTCTGAGCCATTTCAGGAACATCTGGGACTTCCACTGTTCCAAAGATAATGGATATATCAGTGGACTTCATGTAATCCACATCTTTCTTCAGCTCTACCATCACGGCTTTTAAGGTTGTGACTTCCTATGTGGCTCCTTGATCGTGCTCACACACTACTATCCTGGCCTCTAGAGCATCAATAGTAGTGCTCTGTGGTCTCACAGCATTGTCGAGGCCAACATGAATCTTGCCTGGAATGGATATGTCTATGTTGGAAGTCCGACAATTAGCATATTGGGTAAGCTGTCCTATTTGGATCAAGGATGCTTGAGTGATCGGCTCACAAGAGGCAACAACAGCCTTAGGCCTAGGTAATGACATCATATATACCTGAAGGCCCAGGGGCTGGAGTAGGCAAATATGCCTCTGCAGGTATGGATCTAGTGGCTACAACTTCCTTCTTTTTCTTTTCTCCTTAGTCCTTAAGATATTCGGCTTCAATCTTTTAGATAATAGTGGAGGCGGTGACACCCAATTCCACATCCTGCGTTGCATCTGTAGGTACGTGAGCTCTTTTGCATAATTGAGTGATTAATACCGGGAATTGGAGAGATGCCTGGCTCTGCTTTGGATCTCAGAGGCAATGATCATCCCGAGATTTATCTTGGTTTTCTCCATGATGCATCCAAGATAATCTTTCTTAGCATGACGAATGATTGATTCATTTTGTGATGGAATAACTGTGCTGCTGATGAATCTGAACCAGTATCATGAAGCTATATATACATTTTTCTTCTCAATTGGAACTCCTTCTACTAACCATGTCGGAGCATTATCATCTAAGAGTAGCGGAGCTAACCACTTTTTCATGGCATCCGCTTTTGTGTCCTGATAAAGTGCTGGCAGTGGTCATTAATTTCATTGGACATACCAAAAGCTATGTTGATAGCCGCATTGTCAGAGGCTACCTTCCTTCCTCTGACAACCACGTAGTCAACTACTTTAAAAGATGAGACTAACCTTTTTTGTTGAGGTACCAGTACACTGTATGCGGTGTCAAATTCTCTAACCCAGCTTGGTATGTGAGAGCCGCGATGTCTTGTGAAGATTAGGAATTTGTGCTGTTTCAGGCACTCCATCACCTCTGCATACCTATCAATGACCCCATCTATGGAAAGTCATTTCTCCTCAATGATCATTCTCAGACCTTCCGCCTTTGATTTATTCGTTGATCGATGCTTAGGACCTTGTACTAGAGGTGCCAACACTAATGCTTACTCTGGAGCTGGAGGAGTTGGAGTGGTGGATTGACTATTTCTGATCCGATATGGATCATGTATCATTTTTGGATCGTAAATAAGCCCTCCTTGCCTCTGTCTGGTAGTCTTAGTTAGACCCCGCACTCTCACTGTTATATTTGGGTGGCTCAGCGGTGTAGAAGCCTGTGTTGTTAGAGCTTGCGTTAGATAACTCTAGGGCTTTGCCCTTCCCCATGCTTTTGGAAAGTGTGGTGGCCTTGCCCCTAGGAGGAGTTGCATTTTCACTGATCACAATTCCTTTCTCCCTTCCTCTGGTCGGTTGTTTGGCCATATCTATAAAACATTAGAGAGAATAGTTAGTAATTACATTGTAGCACAAAAATTGCAGACAGACTCGCCAATCTACTCAGTGAATCGTCAAACCTCTTTGGTGATCATGCATATGTCCGCCGAAGGTTACATAGCCCACAACACTTAAGCTATGAAATTAAGGGATATTTAGGGTTAGTAGGCGAACCACAAAGTGATATGGCGAGCTCAACTCAACTCGCCGATGGTCCTAACGTACCTGAGATTCAACTCACTTCTCAAAATCAATCGTACAAAGCCCAAAAACAAAATTAAACTATGCATATATAAAATTCAGCCCAAACCCACAACACCCATTCATGTTCAACACCCATTATGCATAGCTTACCAGATTTAGTTTTAAGGTAAGTAGAGTGAAAAATGAATTCAGACGGTAAGAACAATTAGGCCCCAATTTACATATTAGAAGCAGGCATTTGAGAATTTCTACTCATACCAGAGAGATCTAATATGCATTAATGGACACCTAGATTGCAAATGAGGTTGAACTCTTCAAAAGCGAATGAGGTTTTTTCAGAAACTAACCTTTTTGCTAAGTAAACAAAATTTTAATGCTAGGCGGCAACGACAATACGAGTTCCCAGCACTAATCCGTGACTAAAGTACTAATTTAAGCAATCACTTAGTTAAGGGTGCTACATGGGAGGCCAAAGGCGATATGAAGTCCTGCTATCCTCATCTTTTTCCTTCTACTCATATCCCAACTGGAGGTAAGTAATTTTCTTGAGTTTGGTGCTTTCGAAGTCAATTGTAATGTGAGTGTTCTTTATAATTTCCTTATAGCATGCATGTTCTTGTGAGAATTTATAATTGAGTAGAAATTGAGTTTTCATGGCTTTTATGTTCCTCATGTTTGTTTGCACTTTAGTATGATGATTGCATATTTGACTTCTTGAGATTATGTGTTGAACATGCTTAGTTATGTTTTGATCAAATGGCATATTGGCTCCTTATTGTTGTGTTCAACTTGTTTGAGTTTGAGAAGGTAGTTCCTCCTAAAATTATATGAAAAGATAAGTTTTGTGCATATTGAGTTGTGGATGTAGCTCCTACTTCACTGTGATTGCATTGTTTATGACTTGAGATGAAGTAGTTGTTTCCTCCTATAAGTGTGCATTTTTGTTATGTTGCATGCATGATGCGCTGCTAGTCTTGAGTCTTTAATTTCGTAAAGTGTCTAAATTGTCATTCGAGGACGAATGTTCCTAATGGGGAGATAATGGAACACCCCAGAAAATGGTAGGTTAATCTAGAGCCTAAATGTGAGTATGAACGTCAATTATGAGGATTATTTGATTCTAGGCCAATAGGGCAAGTGCCAAGCTAAAGAGGCAAGCCAGGGCAAAAGGCCAAGGCTGCCCAAAAACATGAGCACACTGCCTCAACTACCACAACCATCTCCAAGGCTCGTGGTCATGACCACTGCCCATGGAAGGCTTGGTGGAGTTCCATTGGCCAAAGGAGGGAAGCCTCCAAGTGTCTTAGTCACTGCCTCAACCTCCACTGAAGGGACAACGCCTTGTGGTCTCGACCACAGCTCATGGAGCTCTCCGTTAAGAGGACTTGGGCATGGTGGCTTGATGGCACATAGTAGGATAGGTACTGCCTCACCCTCCACGGGGAGGACCACGGGTCGTGGTCCATTTCACAACTTGTGAAGAGACCCGTGGAGATGATTTAGGCAAATGAGCCTTGTGCCCTAAAAAGGTGGCCATTGCCTCACTTTCACGGGCAACACCACAGGTCGTTGTCCACACCATGGCTCGCAAAGTATATAGGATGTTTGTAAGTAAAATTTCACAAGACTAAGTCATTAATTCACAACACCCAAATATTACACCAAAATTGTCTCCTCTCTAATATTTCTTTCTCTAGAGTTCCTCCATTGAATGGATAGTTTCTATGAATAACTTTCCTTATGTTCAAGTAATGACTATTTCCTTATTTATGACTATTGATTATAATGAGGTCTGAAGGTAATATGTATGACTAAGGTTGCTTCAAAGGAGTACTTAGTATGGTTTGTATTATGGGATGCCAACTATACATTGCACAAGTGTTCCTTAGAGTTGCTAAGGTAATGATTTCACTATATTTTGCGGATAAATGTGACTATGACTTGTGTTTTACCTTGAAAGTGCATGTTCATTTCAAAACTTGACAAATGAATACCTTTTAACTAAAATATCCTTTTTATCAAAGTTCAAGTATTGTATCCATGCTTCCATACATAGTACTTTATGTGCTAACCCATTTCTTCTACATTTACTATGAGTGTAAGTTCCGATCGTTGAGACGTACTTCTTCTTTCAAGAAAAGCTTGGGTTGACTATTCCCAAATCTTGGTGAATCCTCAAGTTCGAGGACAAGACATTATTCCTTTCAAGTTTATATTGTACTTTCTATTTTTAAGACTTTATTGATGTAAAAGGCTTTGACCCTATTGAACTAGTTGGTGATTGAGACAAGGTCTAGACTCTTATTTTTGTTTATGAAAAAGAAGTTGAAGTTCGATTGTAAAAGTTTAAAATTTTCCGCATCATTGTTTTGGCTTTATCTGTATGATTATGCTAAGGGCTTGTATGCGACCCCTTCGGGGTCAAGTATGCCGTGTTACATCAAGGGGGTACCCAGTGTCGTGAAATATTTAGAAACAGAACTTTAGAATGGATAACATGAATTTTCATATGTTTGACATTCCGATCATGGCACTGACTGCTACTGCCACTACTCGTGTACGACAAAACATTCTGCAATCATTGTACCTGTCAAAGGTGACAAAAAATGTTGTCACTTCATTTTTTGGTCCAACCCACCAATTTTTAGTAAGATTATTTAACATCGTGCTACAATAATTTTTTTGGTTTGGTATTCCTTGAATGTTTTGCATTTGCATTTGCTGTACCATTTCATTCTTCGCTTTCTTTCTCTTACTTTTCCTTATTTTGTTTGATGTGTTTGAGTGTGTATGTGGGGGTTTGGGAGGGATGGGGGATTTTTGAGAACACATTATTCTATTGCCACAAATATTTCTAGACCAAGAGTGCTAATAACCTCTTGCAAGAAGCACGGAAGAAATTTTGTTACTCATGCAAGCAGTATTCAAATAATTTCGAAGTCTATTGTGATTCAGGAGAGCAAAACAAAGTCTACTAACATAGAGATCAGTTTGCTTGATGAAATCACTGAGTTTATTGGGTTAGTGATTTTGTAATTGAGACGAAGAGTTCAAGATGTATCCAACACCAAGGGTACTAAAAACATATTGAAGGAAGAAAAAAAATTCCATCTCTCTTTCAACTAGTGTACAAAATATCATGGATGATGTTGCGATTCACAATATCAAAACAAAGTCCACTAACGTCGACACTACTTTTCCTGATGAATGCACTATTTTGGCATGTGAAACAAGGAGTCGACAGATGTATTCAAGACCAAAAGTGTTGATAATTGTAAGAAGAGGAGAAGAAATTTTGTTGCTCTTGCAAGCAATATACCAGCAATTATGGAGTATGCCGTGATTGAAAAGAGAAAAATAATATCCGCTAACGTGGACGTCACTTTTCCTATTGAAAGTAGTGTGTTTATTGAGGTTAATGATTTTTCCATTGTTACAAGGAGTCAACAAGTACATCTAAGACTGAGAGTACTAATAACCTATTTTAGAAAGAGGAGACGGAATTTTAGTACTCTTGGAAACAATTTACCAGCACTCGTAGAGAATGTTGGCACTTGCGCTTTTATGTCACGAGTCGGGGTTACCCCCTAGAAGTAACACAGCGTAATTGACCCCAAAGGGGTTGCATACAAGATCTTAGCTCATCCTTAACATAAGATAATAGAAAATACGGGAAAAATAAATACTTTTACAATTGAAATCATTTCTCATAACGGAAGACTTTGTCTCAAACCATCTAATACAGCTTTTTGAATAAACTCTTGGGACACAGCCCAGACAATAGTCTTAACATGAAAATAAAAGACATAAAGGAAAGGTGGGTTTCGTCCTCGAAGCAATGAGGTCTTACCGTTATCTTCAACTCTTCTTGCACCTTAGGAACCTAGCCTCCAAATGAACTAAATCTCCAAGACCCTACATTTGATTAGAATGTAGGCAATATGCGTTAGCACAAAATGTACCAAGTATGGAAACTAGCACTACATCATAAGAGCATCTCAAAATAGTTAATCAATATAAGATATAATCGTAAGAGATAATAATAGAAACATTATAGTCACAACAAAATCTCCAATATTAGCATCATCTGAACACAAGTAAACATAAGACATAGCTAATGAGCATATGAGATAAATCATAACAATAAAAGTACAATTGACTCTTACTCATCAATAATATAGTGGAACCATTCTCAAGTAACCTCAAAAGCATACAAGTGCAAAGCATGAATAGGATCCCATAATACCACCCAAGCCTAGTATCCCTTTTTGGTCATCCGAATCATGGTCTATAGACATGGTTATGTCTTAAGACTTTCTACCATATGTGTACCATACTCCTAAGTAACCCCAAGGCACAGTTGTGCAATGTACAAAAGGCATCCCATAATACCCTTCACACTAAGCATAACCTTGAAGTCATCCTAGTCATATTCACCCTCCTTGGGTATCATTATTGGCTTACTTCTAGTAGACAAAGGAATTATCACCAGCAGTCAATCCAATCTTGAAAGGCTTCTATAGAAACAATCCATCAAACATCACTCTTTTAAAACAACACTCATAAGGTAACCTTTAGTCATACTTGTGCAAGGCATGAGTGGCATCCCATACTACTACTCATACTAAGTACTTCTTTAGGTCATCATACTCATGTTCCTTAACTTAGAGACTAGCCCTCTTTTCAAAGCATTGTAACTCTAGGAGACACTTTACTAAGTTTATCCTAGTTCTTCTTATTTTGAACCCTAAGAGATACTATACTAGGTACATCTTAATTCATTATAAAGTTGAACCCTCTGAGATAGTTCTTTTAGCATGTCTAGGTTTATTTATCATTATACACTCTATTTGGCCTTTCTTAAGTATATCTACGTCCATTTATACTCTTAACATTATGAGGTACTTTACTAACCTCTCTTAGTCCCTCATTACTTAGAACCCTAGGATATGCTACACTAAGTACATTTTAGTTCATTAAGGTTGAACCCCAAAAAATTCTACTTAAAGCATAATCATAGTTCATTAAATTTTGTCTCTAGGAGATGCTTCTTCAAGAACAATCTTAGACCATTGTTTACATTGGACTCTAGGAGATGCTATGTTACGCATAATCTTAGACCATGAGGTTTGAACTCGAGTAGATGCTACCTTAAGCACAATCTTAGTTCATTACCAATCCTGTTTAATTGGGATATACCTTTAACTGACATGAGAAACATATGATCTCTCATGGTGTAACCCACACCATCAAGGGTTGATCTACTTGCCAAGGTGGAACCGGTTTGTTAGCTTAGTCAGATCCACTAGCTAACTTCTTACGGGGCATGTAGTTAAGTCATACGGAGATTGCTACTAGAAACCCAAACTCCACTAGGTGATGCTTTTATCTGACACACTTGGGGAAATCAATACTCTTCTAGGTGAGAGATCCCATGTGGGAATCCCAAACTACGCTAGGTGGGAACCTCCATGAAAGCACAAACTCAACTAGGTGGGAACCTCCATCTCATTTTAATATACTCTCGGTGCTAGGCATAAATCCTACAAGAAAATCATTAAGTCTCTACTTGGACTCAAGTTAATGTAGGTGTTCTTGACAACCAACCCATGCTAATACCTCTTTTAGACCATGTGTGAGCAACTATCACAATCCATGACCTAGGTATAAAGGCCCTCTAGCCTTAGGTTCAATTAGTTAGGAGATGTCCTTCAACCCTAGAACCATTACTACGTGAGAAGTATTTCATGTTAAGTTCATATTCATGTTTAGTATCATGTCTAGAATTCTTCATTTGACAAGGATATCATCATGACCTAAGTGGTTCTATCACATCCTATCATCTATGATTTATAAGGTGATCTGGGTTGGTAAAGGTCTCTCAGCACATTTCTATTCCCTAGCCTTGGATTCATATGTAATTTTTTCTTTCAAAGCCTTAGGATCTAAAGTCAATCATATTAGCTTCTTGCTGAAGCACTAATGATCATCATTAATTACCGTCACTCCTCATTCTCAATGACTCTACATCATGGAAGCATGTTATGAACCTAGATTACAAGACATTCAATCCCTTTCTTTAATACTAGGTGATTCTAGTCATAATTTACCTTAAAGGTTTGATTTCATCATTACAATTCAAGATCAATCATGTAGTATATATTCTAGTTTAATTCATGTCTAGGTATTCCTAATCTTTTTCAATTACTGCACAAAACATTGATTTAGGAAGATCACTCATGGACCTTCAATTTCACCTCTAATGGCATCAACCCACAAAGATCACATTCATCAATTTAGATTAGGGTTCCCCATAGAAATCACATGAAATCTTAATAATATCACTAAAAAAAGTTAAATAAATCATAATTGGGTGATATCCACTAAATTAGAATCACACCCAAACCCCGCCCACAATGCAATCACAACCCTAGCTAGAATTGGGTTTTTGAGTTTAGAATTGGGGGATACTATGGGGGTTCCATGTGTGGAAGAAACCATGGATGACTAAGCTTCACATAACTTAACCAAGATTGAATCAATGGGCGAAATTCATCCTAGCATTCTGCCTTCTTCCCTGTCTCTTATTATTCTTCTTCTTCAAGCTTTGAGTTCTTTGTAGGGAGAGAAATATTTGAGAAAGGAGTGATTTGGGGTTTTGATTCTAAATAACTTAATTTTGGTTTTAAAATACTTTATATATATGAATAAAACTCATATAAAACGACCCCATAATTTATCTACACGTTTAGGAATTTACCCAAAAGCCCTCGACTAGGCAGCTTGTTTCCAGTCACTACGCCCTTCTCTACGGGACGTCAAGGGTACCATGGCCCGTGAAGGTTCCCGTGGTCCCTTGACCATTGTGATATCTCACCTTCCCAAGCTCACAATGCACTAAGGAAAGACCATGGGCCTTCCCACGAGAAGTGGTCTTGACCATGGGTCGTGAAGAGGTGTGTGGTTCCTAGGCAGTAGCTAGGATTCTTGGACCCTGCCTAGATGAGTCTAAGTGAACTTCATGGACCATTTCATGGTCCATGGTAATCACGACTGTCTGTGAAAGTGATCGCGGTCGCTAGGGAGTGTGTTGCCAAGGTTGGGCAGCCTTGGCCCTTTGGATTAGGCTTGGCCTTTTTCATTGGTACTTGCCCTTCCCAAACATAACCAAACTCTAAACGATCTTCCTGGTTACAAGGTCTAACACGTACCTTAACGTTCAACCACTAACCCTTATTCTACACAGGAAAGGTCTCATCTACGACTCTAATCTTCAATAACACACTCTAGAACCCTAACCCTTGGCTCTAGTTTAGTCTATTAGATTCTAGGGCATTACAATATCTCCCCATTTGGAACATTCATCCTCGAAAGACATTTCGGAACACTTTCTTAAAGGAACGACTCTAAACTAGCTTCCCATCAGGCATGCCCTACTTCTAAATGTACACAACAAGAGAGGTAAACTTCAATCCCCAAACTAAATCCATTCAATGTAAAACGGGGGGGGGGGGTACGAATTACATCCACCAGCCCAACATGCATGAAAATTCACAACACAACAAATCCATAGGAGGGACTTCCTTTTCCAACTAAACATGCTCAACATACCCCCCATGGAGCTCAAATGCTGCCTAGCCTTCAACAAGCATTCATTTCAAGGAATAATCCTTCAACTACAAAAATTAAGGCGTGTTCATCATTCAACTCATGAAACCTATATGCAACTATACTCAATACACTACAACATGAGGAAAAACAATCCATGTAAGTCATTTCTAACAACACCTAAACATTTCCATGCATATGCATATATGGAAATCATGACAACATATAAACACATAATCTCCTCACTAGATAGGCACACTATCTCCCCCTTTGGAGTAATCCTACACAAACTTCTCTATACATCATGTATACTAAGAAACAATTCCAAAATCGAACATAGCAAGTCACAAAAGACAAGAAATTCAGAAATTTACTAAAGCATAAAGCACATACTGGAAGGGACATGAGGATATCACTCTTGATCTTCTTTAGATTGGAGAGCATAAAACCTATGATTACTTGGGAGTATTGGACTTTGCCTCCCTCCCTTTAGCTCGAAGGATGGGATAATCTCTCTTCTTGTGACCCTCATTACCACAACCATAGCACCCTTTCTTTCTGGCTAGATACTCACCATAATGCTTCCTCCCACACTTGGAGCAAGTAGGCTTAAGCAACATAAATTCACTATTACTCCCTCTTAGAGTCTTAGACTTACACACCCTCTCTTGATTGGAAAGCTTTTATTTGGTCCTAGGTTGATCATATCCCTCGGAGCTAGAATTGGAGAAATCCCCATCATCAGTTCTAGGTCTCTTAACTTCCCTATTACTCCTGCTAAGCTTTGTCTCTTCAACTTGTTCAGCATAAACCATCAACCTTGAGATATCCATGTTGCCATGGAGCATTGCCGCACGACACTCTTCATCAATAGCATCGGAAACAGTGGTAACAAAGCGATTCATCTCATCATTTGGATTAGAAACCAAAGAGGGGGAATTTTTGGGAAACTTAGTAAATTTCTAGGAGTATTCTTGGACACTCATACCTCCTTGGCGAAGGTTGATGAACTCCTCAACTTTGGCTTCCCTCTTCTCACAGGGAAAGAACCTATCAAGAAAGGTCTTCTTGAATACTTCCCAACTTATAGGAACCGCTCTTATGGGTCTATTGTCTTTCCATTGACTGTACCACACTTGGGCCACGTCTTTCAAATGATACTCGGCACACTCGGCCTTCTCAATAGAATTAACTCCCATAGCCTCCACTATTTTATAGACTTCTTCCAAAAACTCTTGTGGATCTTCATTCATTTTGGACCATAAGAAGATATAAGGGTTCATCCTAGTAAAATCTCTCAACCGTAAGGCCATGGTATTAACATTGGGCTCTACCCGGGGCCTAACTTCTAAGTTGGCTTGAGCCGTTAGAGTTTGAGCTTGAGTGGTGACGGTTTGATCTTGAACCGTAATAACTTTGGTCAAAGTTTGAAAAACCGCCATTATGTCCTCATTAGTTATGACCCCTTCATCATTAAGATCATGAGGGTCTTGAGGAGCTTGAGGGGGAACCTCCTCATTCACATTTTCCTCTTGTGCCTTTCATGCAATAGCTCTTCTTGTATCTATTGCCTAATAATCACAAGAAAAGGGTTAGGAGAAAGGTCTTCCTACAGTTTGGTATGAGTCCACAAATTAAACTCATTTAGGGTTTTATTTTAATAAGAATAGTGTCCTCGAATGCTTATTTTGTCTAAGCATCTGATGAAAACTCTTAAGTTTCAGGTATTTGATGTTTTAGTGAAAGCACGGACACTTAGGCGCAGAAAGGAACAAAAAGGATAAAATGAACGACGAAGTTGAAACTCAAGCATCGCCAAACACACTTAGCGATTAGCCAAAGGGATTTACTCCGCCCTTTGTTCCATTACGCGAAGCCCTGAAGGATAAGGATAAAAAAGGCTATGAAAGAAGTAGTCGGCGCTTCGCAGAATAGTTTTGCAAAGCAGTACTATACCGCCCAATGGTCCAGAACATGAAGGTGCTGAAGGCAAGCACAAAACGGCAATGGGACACTGAACTTATTATTATTTTTAGGTGTCGAACATTTTTTTTAATTTGCATAATAGAATAGTACTTTTGTATATTTTCTCTCATGTTTGGAGAGGGTTTTTGGGAACTTAAAGAAAGGAGTTCATCCTCCCCAAGTTGGAAATGGGTCTTCTCTATGCTTCTTCCTTTGCTTAAATTAAGGTTTAAATTCTTATACCCAGTTGATTTTACTATGATTTTAGGTGTATTTTGTTATTTCTTGATGTGTGGCTAAAACCCTCCATTTTTGGGGTGTGATTTAGCAAATATCTATTGATATTATTGTTGGGTCTTACTTATTGATAGGCTAGATGTATTGTAATGGTGATTTCACCTAGTCGTTGTGGTTTAATCTAAACAGTTTGTAGTTGCATATACAAAGCCACTCATCTGTTTTGGACTTGCCCGGGAGGGAGGTCGCGAAACCAACACCACTAGACTGATTACCTAAGGAGTGGGTCGACATGAGGTTCAGCCCGAGAGGGTGAGCCCTAGCCCTAGGGATCACCCTCTCGGGTTGAACCTTCTATCGACCCACTCCTTAGGCCATAAGTCTAGTGGTCTTGGTTTCGCGACCTCCATCTCGGGCAAACTGAAAAAATATGAGTAGATTTGTATTTACAACTACTACAAATCCTTTAGATTAAACCGCAACCACTACGTGAAATCACCAATAAAATACATCTAGTCTATCAACAAGCAAGACCCAACAACAATATCAACGCATATTTTCTAAATCACACCCCAAGAATGGGGTGTTTAGACAGACATCAAGAAATAACGAAATACACCTAAAATGATAGTAAAATGAAATGGGTATAAGAAATTAAACCTTAATTGAAGCTTGGGAAGAAGAATAGAGAAGACCCACTTCCAACTTGGGGAAGATGACCTCCTTTCTTCAAGTTCCCAAAAACCCTCTCCAGACTTGAGAGAAAATATCTAAAAAGTACTATTCTATTCTGGAAATTAAAATAAAAGTTCGACACTTAAAAATAAAAATAAGTTCAGTATTTATAGTCTTTAGAAAATAGCGTTGGGGGATCTTTCAGCGAAGTTAATCGATGTCGCTGATTGAATTTGGCGACTTGCCCTTCCTGTGTCTCATCGCCGTTTCGTGCTTTCCTTCAGCACCTTCACATTATGGACCATTGGGTGGTATAGTACTGCTTCGTGGATCTATTTGGTGAAGTGTCGACTACTCCTTTCATCGCCTTTTTTATCCTTCTCTTTCAGGCCTTCGCATACTTTAAGAAAGGGCGGAGTAAAGCCCTTTGGAGAATCAGAAAGTGTGCTTGGCGATGCTCGGGTTTCAGCTTCATCATTCTTTTCAGTCTTTTTGTTCCTTTTTGTGCCTAAGTGTCCATGCTTTGAATAAAACTTCAAATACCTGAAACTTAAGAGTTTTCATTAGATATTTAGACAAAATAAGCATTCGAGGACACTATTCTTATCAAAGTAAGGCTCTAAATGAGTACAATTTGTGCACTCATCAACGTGTTTTGATGCTTATCGTGACCCACGACACTAACCTACATTATGAGTGTTTACGATCATCGATAGTATAGTAACCTAATTAAAGGTTACGGTCGTGTCCCAAGGGAGTAGTTTTGAGAATTGATAGAAAAAATAAAATTTAGCTCTAACTAGTCGTAGCTAAAGAAATTAACGAACAAAAGCATTGTAAATTAAAGTAGGTGACATAAAAGTGTCAAATATCAAATGGGAGTTTTGTCACAAGTTGTAAAAATAGCTAAAATTAACAAGAAAATAAAGTTTGATGAGAAGTTCTTTGGGTGTGACCGCAATAGAAGTTGAGATAAATCGTTGGGTACATGCTTTCGATAGGAAATTTGCAAAATAGTAGTGAATAGGCTAAGCTTTAAATGGAAATAAGTTCCCTCTCGGGTAACTTACTCCGTTTCAAATGGGTTCCTCTTGGACACCCATTTGCCTCATGAAGACCAGCCCACGCCCTACCCGACTCACTCTCGCGAGCTGAATGTTAGGATATGGGACTAGGGCTCACCCTCTGGGGCTGAACCTTATGTCGACCCACTCCTTCGGCCATCAATCTAGTGGTCTTGGTTTCGCGACCTCCCTCTCTCGCAAGTGAAAACACATGATTGGATTTGTATTTACAACTACAAACCCTTTAGATTAAACCACAACCACTAGGTGAAATCACCAAGAAAATACGTCTAGCCTATCAGCAAGGAAGACCCAACAACAATATCAACACTTATTTCCTAATTGAAACCCCAAGAATGGGGTTTATAGCCATAGATCAGGAAATAACAAAATACACCTAAAATGATAGTAAAATCAAATGGGTATAAGAAATTAAACTTTAATCTAAGCAAAGGAAGAAGAATAGAGAAGACTAACTTCCAACTTGGGAAGCTGAACTCCTATCTTCAAGTTCCCAAAAACCCTCTCCAAACTTGAGAAAAAATATCTAAAAAGTAATATTCTATTCTGGAAAACAAAATAAATGTTTGACACTTAAAAATAATAATAAGTTCAGTATTTATAAACTTCAGAAAATAGAGCTGGCGGATCTTTCGACGAATTTAGTCGATGTCGCCGATTGACTTTAACAACTCACCTTTCGTCTGTCTCATATCTGTTTCGTGCTTGCCTTCCGCATCTTCATTTTCTGGACCATTGGGTGGTGTAGTACTGCTTCGCGGAACTATTTGGCGAAGCGCCGACTGTTCCTTTCATCGCCTTTTTTATCTTTCTCGTTCAGGCCTTCGCGTACTGGAACAAAGGGTGGAGTAAATCCCTTCAGTGAATCTCCAACTGTGCTTGGCGATACTCGACTTTCAGCTTCGTCGTTCTTTTCAGCCCTTTTGTTCCTTTTTGCGCCTATGTGTCCATGCTTTCACTAAAACTTCAATTACCTGAAACTTAAGAGTTTTCATCAGATATTTAGACAAAATAAACATTCGAGGACACTATTCCTATCAAAATAAAGCCCTAAATGAGTAAAATTGTGGACTCATCAACATGTTTTGATGCTTATCATGACCAATGACACTAACCTACAGTATTAGTGTCTACGATCGTCGATAATATAGTAACCCAACTAAAGGTTTGGGTCGTGACACATGGGAGTGGTTTTGAGAATTGATGGAAAATAAAATTTAGCTATAACTAGTCGTAGCTAGACATTAACGAACAAAAGCATAGTAAATTAAAGAGGGTGACACAAAAGTTTCAATTTACTAACAATTTAATTCAATAAGGAATGCATTAGGGCCTCAACCCATCATTCATCATATAGCTCAAAGGTTTCAAAGATAAGAATAGCCTTTCATCATAGAACCAACAACATGGGAGAATGTTCATTCATTTCATATTCATATAGTGTTTATGAAAATTACCTTTTATTCAACATATCAACACTACCATAATCATAACATAATTGTCATACTCACATCGTAGCATACACAGTCATATCTTCATGGTCATGTACATTTCATGCATAATAGTATGTGAAGGTGCATATGAATATTAGCCTTTCAATTGGAGCATAGACATATCATATTCATATTTATGCATGGAGTGTGTGTGCGCATGATTGTCCTCACAATGGCACAACAACATCAACATTAACATCTTAGACACCTCCCTTGTCAAGGGGGTCATAACATAAACATAGTATCCCAACTCATGGACAATTCACATATATTGCATTTAAGGATCATAGACCATGTAAATCACCTATCTAACATTCATACAATAGACAGGGATACATTCATCATTCAAGTAGGTCATTCATGACATGTATAGAATCATATATCCATATAGGGGATTATGTGGGTAGGGTCCTTCCACAATAGCACCTCATACAATTCAACATACAGAGCATACCATTTTCATAACATATCATTCATATTCATAATGTATCATACTTAGTCATATCTAGGGTTGTAGGGAAGAGGGACCTTGTCTTATGAAATCATGGGTCATGTGGGAATTTGTTCAAAAACCATAACAATTACATGAATTCATCCACAAACATTCATATATAATCATAATTAACCATTATATATTAATAGAATCGATTTTAGAAAGAGAATCACGAATTTGATTGAAAACCTAGAAATTGGGGATCCTTGAAAACTTAGTTGAAAGGCTTCTTGGTGATAGCTAGCCAAGAATAAAGGACTCCCATACCTTAGCCTTAGAATCCCACAAATTTTGTTATGAAAATCTTCCATCTCCTATCCCTAGCTGATCTCCTTCTATGTTCTTCAATGGAGGTTTTTGATAGAGAAGATTTTTGGAGGGAAAAGGAGTTGGGCTGTTATTTGGGTCTTGGAATAATTGATTTAATTGGGTGAGTTTTGTGGTTAAAATGACTTAAATAGGGGTCCTAGGCTTGTGATAAATTAGATATCATTGAGTTAAAACGATTGGGAAAAGACCCAATAAGTTACTTGTTGGGAACTGCCGCAATGGCATCACTGAAGCCTTCACGGACCGTGATCATCACCACGGGTCGTGAAGATTTCCAGCCTGACAGTGCTTCACTATTTCGGGGATAACTTTTTATTCCGACATCGGAATTGGGCAAACTCGGCGGCTTTGGAAAAAGGACTCAGATACCTTAAATTCTACAGGTCATGGAAAACCTAATTCGTTTTGAACTAAGAGATATGAACATTTGAAGTTTACCCTATACTCTAAGTCTAATGGAAAGCCCTTCACGTGAGGCTCCACGAGCCGTGGTGCCTCTCGTGGTCATGATACAGTAGCTACAAAACCTCCCCCTTAACCCCTAAAAGTCTAAGGCACCACCATGAGCCTTCCCACGAGTTGTGGTCATCACCACGAGCCGTGAAGTGGCTCATGTGGAGGGTCTATTTTTGGGCAGCCTTTGTTTAGCCACTGCCTAGCCTACCACGAGCCGTGGTGGTGGTCGTGGAAGGTGAGGCAGTGTCCATGAAAGAGTGGACAGCCCTAGTCCTCTTCCTTGGCTCTAACCGTCAAACTTAGCCCTCGCTTAGTCTACTAGTTTCTGGACGTCATGGTCGTTTCTTGACGTTTGACATCTAAAATTACCAAAATAGCTTCAATAGCCATTTTTCATCATTTAAACAAGTTTTCAACTATAAACTAACATGCGAGTCTCTTGTTCAACCTACTAGATTTAGTCGAGTCTTTGCTAGGTCTTACTATTTCGTACGGGGTGTAACAATATCCCCTCCTTGGGAACATTCGTCCCCGAATGACACTTAAAACATCATAAGGACTCAATGACTCACACTAGCAGCCCAACAAGCATGTAATCAACGATAGGATGTACAACTCAAAAATACACCAAACACAAAGAGCATCATTTTCAGAAGGAGGAACTTAAACTCCAATTCAACATAGTCAATGCCAACATAAGGAAGTAGGAACTACTTCTACCACTCATTACGCGCCAACATCAACATTTCTCATGTTCATAGGAGGAACTACCTTCTCCTAGTCATTACATGGTCCATACATCATTAAGCACATTATGCAATTTACTTCCGAAAAGCATTTCATTCAAGGAGGAATTTCTCAATTCTAAGCTAAAACATGATCATATCTTATTTTCATGAAGCACAATAGATCACATATAACCAATGCACTACTTAGGAGAAAATCTACGTTTAAACACATTTCACACAACATGAGAAACTAGGGACGACCTCTACAAACTCAACATGCATGCAACTTAGACATATTTCATTTTATTGGAGAAATTTCCTTCTACAACTCAAATCATGCTTATCATAACATCTTGAGTCAACTATGCAATTACTTCTTAAAAGTACTTGTAAAACATCCACCTCATGAATCATATAGGCTACTTACTCTAATTGCCTATCAACATAAGGAATATGAGACATAAAAACTCATTTTATCTCAAAACATGAATTCTCAAGGCATATACATGATAAGGAAATTATGAGAATATAAAAATCACACATGACACAATGTTAGCTAGGCACACCATCTTCTCCTTGGGAGTGAGCCTTCACCAACAGTTCCAAACAATACCAATCACGTACTCATAGGAGGAACTATCATTTCCCCCGCTATAGGCAAGATCAATACAACATTATGGAGCCAATGTGCCATTTCCACAAAAACATAGCAAGCATGTTCATCTCATCATCTCATGAAGTCAAATATGCAATCACCATACTAAGATGCACAACAACATGAGAAATATGTAAATCATGAAAAATCTTTTTTTTTTCAAAATAATAATCTTTCAAAAGCATGACTAACATAAGGAGATCATGGAAAATTCCAATACATTCATGAATCCTAAACATAAAACAAGCCCATAAAGGAACTCTTGGTCTCAAGCTAGAATAGAAATAGGAGAAGGGATGAGGATTTTGGGATGCTCAGTCAAAATTGCTATCCAACCACATGATCTCCCTCTTGGGAGTAAGCCCCCTTTTTACAAAAACCTCAAATACTACTCCTTTCGAACTACCCTAAGCTTTGCCAAGACTCATTAAAACCTTACCGGGCTCTAAAACTACTAGAGGTCTACTAATCATGAATCCAAACCCTACCAAGGTTAGCCAAAGTAACTCTATGGAACAAGGAAATTATAGGACACACATAACATCCAAGACTCCACAATCATTAAATGAGTCTAGGAGAACAAATCACTTTAAGCTAGAAGAGGAATAGATGGGAACATAAGGATATCGGGACATCCCATTGGCCCTTGACCTCCCAATTAAGCACCTTTCACAAAGACCCCTACTAAAATACCACTCCTCATATTTACATGGTAGCACTTCCTTACTCTCCTACCTCTTAACTTATAGGTCTAATATCCCAATTGGCACTTCCACATAAGAGAGGTTCTCATTAAGGAACTCTTGATCACTAGCAATTAACCACCATCACTCAAAGTCTCATAGAATCTACCAACCGGAAATAAAGTCCTCAAACTCACTACACTCCATAATGGGAGGATTTCAAGTAAGTCTAAACATGAACATCTAAAATACTCAACTTCTCATATCCATCGCCCAAAGTGGTTCTCTAAATGGAGAATTTCAAGCAAGCTCAATTTATGAATATCAATGACACTCAATAACATTACCATCTAAGCACGTTATCCCTCACTTAGGGTAAGCCTAAACAAACTCTTTAGAACATCATTCCCTTAAACAATGTGATTCTAAACCATTGAGGATTTCCTCTCTACCCTCTTAAAAGGAGTTTACTCACTCAACATCTTTAGGCACCACTATTCATCAAAATCCATCACATAATAAAACTCATAAGGACTAAGTTGGGTTATACTAATCAACCACATATGGTCATAACTAAACCCATGAATACTAAGAGTAACCCAAAATTTCACCATATCATATTTATCAAGTCATAAAAGACAAGTAGTTCCAGATTAGTCCTACAAGGTTCATCACCTTAGGTACCTCATCTATAGTCTCTAGAGGATCTCCCTTCCTTAAGTCCATAGAAATTCCAGATTCTAATAAAGCATAAAACACATATTGGGACCCTTAAGATCCACTACCACTTACTCTAGAGACTTAGGGTTAGACATCCTCTCTTGGTTAACCCTTAGGGGAAACTTAGAAGAGTTTTGACCAAGTAACATTTTTCCCTTTCACTAAAGTTGGATCAAAATAACTCTAGACCATTTCAATCATTTATCATCACTTTTGGTGGAATCTACCAACCAACCTTGCCACGTATTATCTAAGCACGCTACTCAAATGACCATACTTAAGATCAATCTTAAAGGACAACTAACTCTTTTGAAGTTGGTCAACACCTACACTCTTCTCCCATACTTCAACCAGATTGTACATGCAGCCCTCAAGGTCAACTTTAAAGCACAACATAATCCAAACATGACCTCACAATTACCTTGCTAGGTAGGCACACTATCTCCCCTCTTAGGTGTAAGCCTACACATGTTCTTCTAACCAACATGAAGGCAACTATGAAGCACTATTCGCACAAAAGGCAACATCCCAATCGTTTACCTCAAATCTCACAAGTCTCATAGCTATAATTGGTACCACAACTAACCTTTCTCCCTCGCCCCTTGTAGAAAAACCCCTTCAAGTGCTCACAACCTAAAGACCATCGGATAAGGGATATGAGACATAGCTTATAGATCTATAGAGCAACTTAGAGAATGAACAAGTGAAGTTTCCATTTGTCCTATAGGCTCTCGCTCATAGATGTGTCGCGACTCACACCAATGAACAATACTCTACTAGACGTGGTTTGATACATCCTAAGACCATTCCATAACCTTATGCTCTGATGCCAAGTTTGTCAAGACACAAGAGCACCCCCAAATCGTAACACGGTGTATTCGACCTCGAAGAGGTCTTATACAAGCCCTTAGCATATCATAAACATTAAAGCATATGAAAATAGCGGAAAATTTAAAACTTTTCTTTACGATCGAAGACTTTATAAAATAAGAAAGATCCTATGACACTATGTCTCAAACAATATATAACATTAGACTTAAATCTCTTTTAGTACAACTTAGGGACACGGCCCATACATAAATCTAAAAACATAATAATAAAGACGTAAATAAGCAAGGTGGGTTCATCCTCGAAACTATGAGGACTCCCCATTTCTTCATTCCCAAGCTCCATAGAAACCTATCTTCCAAGTATAAGACACCACATCTCCAAACCCTACACTTTTTAAGAAATGTAGAAGAAGGGATTAGCACAAAAGTACTAAGTATGGAAGCCAAGCATAAAAACCATTAAAACATGCTTAAAAGGGACATTTAGTTGAAACCATGCTTTATGCACTTTTGAACATCATCTTGAAAGAGTTGAAGAATCATAAGTCATAAACAACTCACATATAGTTCACCAAAGCACAAAGGGTAATAAACATCACCATAGGCATAGTCTAAAATCATAGTCATAGTGCACATATCATCTATTACAAGACACACCACTCATGCATAGTCAATATCAGGACAATAACATCATAATAGACAACAACATAAGTAACCCTAAGTTCTACTTGTGCAATACATAGATACGGTCCATAGTCCTATCAACACTAAGTATCACCTTTAGGCCATCATGATCATACTTAACATAAGTTCATACCAACATAAGCCAATATCACATCCATACTCATTGCATAGTAAAGCCACTACATTAGTAACCCCTAGGTAACACTTGTGCAATGTGTGATTAGCATCCCATAATACTAACCTCACTAAGCACTCCTATAGGGCTACCTTAGTCATGCACTTTATCCTTTAGACGTCATTATAAACAATAGTCATAAGTAGAGAACCAATCATGTGTACCATTTGAATATAAAGACAAGCCACTCATAGGAACCATTCATTCAATATACATGCATGCATTCATGTCATAACAATATGTAAACGAACCATCTACCACATCCTACCAAGTCTACTAGTGCAATGTATTAGTGAAGTCCCATACCCCCACTCATACTTAGCAAACTTACCAAGAAGTTATAGAGTAGTTCCTGCTCCATTCATTATCTTATTATTTAGGGAAAAATAACCTTAACCGACATAGACCATGTGAGCTACATGGAATACCAGTGTTCTACTCCCACATCAAAAAGAGAGTGTTCTACTTGCCAAAGTAGAACCATCATAATAGCTTCTAGGTGGATCCATTAGATAATACCTATGTGGGCAAACATAGTTATGGAACAAGGAGATTACTACTAGAAACCTGGACTTGCTAAACGTAGAAGGTTTCCATCTCATGAGACAACATATATATTGGGAAGCCGGACTAGCTAAACGTAGAAGGAACCCATATGGGAAGCCAGACTTGCTAAACGTAAAAGCTTCCATCTCATTTTCATGTTCACTCGGTGCTTAGCACAATTCCCTTTTAAAGTAGTATTAAGCCTTTACTTACAATTTAATTCAATAAGGAATGCATTAGGGCCTCAACCAATCATTCATCATATAGCTCAAAGGTTTCAAAGATGAGAATAGCCTTTCATCATAGAACCAACAACATGTGAGAATAATCATTAATTTCACATTCATATAGTGTTTATGAGAATTACCTTTTATTCAACATATCAACACTACCATAATCATAACATAACTGTCATACTCACATCGTAGCATACATAGTCATATCTTCATGGTTATGTACATTTCATGCATAATCGTATGTAAAGGTGCATATGAGAATTAGCCTTTCAATTGACAGCATAGACATATCATATTCATATTTATGAATGGAGTGTGTGTGCACATGATTGTCCTCACAATGGCACAACAACATCAACATTAACATCATAGACACCTCCCTTGTCAAGGGGGTCATAACATATACATAGTATCCCAACTCATGCACAATTCACGTATATTGCATTTAAGGATCATAGACCATGTAAATCACCTATCTAACATTCATACAATAGACAGGGATACATTCATCATTCAAGTAGGTCATTCATGACATGTATAGAATCATATATCCATATAGGGGATTATGTGGGTAGTGTCCTTCCACAATAGCACCTTATACAATTCAACATATAAAGCATACCATGTTCATAACATATCATTCATATTCATAATGTATCATCCTTAGTCATATCTAGGGTTGTAGGGAAGAGGGACCTTGTCTCAACACTACAACTCATACTAACGAGTAAGCACCTCCACCATAGGTGGATCAAACCATTCATACAAAGGATACATATTAAGTAAACATCTCCAACTCAAGTGGCTCAACAAATCAGTAGAAGACTACTTACCAATTGAAAACATTCATTCATAGCCATCAAGGCTTTCTTCAAGATTCAACCCTATTTTCATGATATTAATACATCATATAAGATAACATCACAATTCATTACTTAATTACATTAAAACATACTAGATTCTCATCCTTCACTCATCATTCAAGACATACTAGGGTTTAGATTTAAGAAAGAAGAGAAATCATGGATCTTGTGGGAATTTGTTCAAAAACCATAACCATTACATGAATTCATCCACAAACATTCATATATAATCATAATTAACCAATATAGATCAATGGAATCGATTTTAGAAAGAGACCCACGAATTTGATTGAAAACCTAGAAATTGGGGATCCATGAAAACTTAGTTGAAAGGGCTTCTTGGTGATAGCTAACTAAGAATAAAGGACTCACATACCTTAGCCTTAGAATCCCACAAATTTCTTGATGAAAAGCTTCCATCTCCTTGCCCTAGCTGATCTCCTTCTATGTTCTTCAGTGGAGGTTTTTGAGAAAAAAGATTTTTGGGAGGAAAAAGGAGTGGGGCTGTTATTTGGGTCTTGGAATAATTGATTTAATTAGGTGAGTTTTGTGGTTAAAATGACTTAAATAGGGGTCCTAGGCTTGTGATAAATTAGATATCATTGAGTTAAAATGATTGGGAAAAGACCCAATAAGTTACTTGCTGGGAACTGCCGCAATGGCATCACTGAAGCCTTCACGGACCGTGATCATCACCATGGATCATGAAGATTTCCAGCCTAACAGTGCTTCACTATTTCGGGGATAACCTTTTAGTCCGAGATCGAAATTGGACAAACTCAGCGGCGTTGGAAAAAGGAGTCAGAGACCTTAATTTTATTGGTCATGGCAAACCTAATTCGTTTTGAGCTAAGAGATATGACCATTTGAAGTTGACCCTATACTCTATGTCAAATGGAAAGCTCTTCACGTGAGGCTCCATGAGCCGTGGTGCCTCTCGTGGTCTTGATACAGTATCTAGGAAACCTCCCCCTTAACCCCTGAAAATCTAAGGCACCACCATGAGCCTTCCCACGAGCTGTGGTCATTCCCACGAGCCGTGAAGTGGCTCGTGTGGAGGGTCTGTTTTTGGGCAGCCTTTGTTTAGCCACTGCCTAGCCTACCACGAGCAGTGGTCCTTACCACGAGACATGGTGGTGGTCGTGGAAGGTGAGGCAGTGTCCATGAAAGAGTGGACGGCCCTAGTCCTCTTCCTTGACTCCAACCCTCAAACTTAGCCCTCGCTTAGTCTACTAGTTTCCGGACGTCATGGTTGTTTCTTGACGTTTGACCTCTAAAATTACCAAACTAGCTTCAATAGACATTTTTCATCATTTAAACAAGTTTTTAACTATAAACTAACATGTGAGTCTCTAGTTCAACCTACTAGATTTAGTCGAGCCTTAGCTAGGTCTTACTAGTTCGTACGGGGTGTAACAAAAATCAATCCTCAGATCCCCGAACCACGATTCACCAGCACGCCACGTGGTTCCACCCACAGGATGTGGTTGTGGGGTGGTTGGTTAGGCCTGATACTACCTTTTGAAAATTACACATAAGGGCATTATGGGGTTTTCCAATTTTAGTTAATATTAAGTGACGTCGTTTTACACTTAATTAGACTAATTGTATAAGGTCTTTGGCCTCCTAAATTAAGTCATCTTCCTCATAATTCCAAATCACAAAAATAAAGACCTAAACCCTCTCCAAAATTCTCTCTCCAGAACTTGAAGGAAGAAGAAGAAGAGGAAGAAAGTGGAAGCTAGGGTTGAAGGAGCACGCTTTTCAACTCAATTTTTTTGGGAATTCAGAGCTAAGGTATGGTAGTCCTTCAACCATGGATAGTATTAATCCATGGAGTCCCTCCAAACTCAATTTCAAAATTAGTAATTCCCCAAAATATAGGGTTTGACTCCAAGTCATGAATTCCTTTCAAAAACAATTATAATGATTTAATTACTTTATATTATGATTGAATTAATGTTTTTTTATGGTTTTATGATGAAATCTCCCAAGAATCTATGAAATCCCCTTATTCGCAATTTATGACCTTATGATGTGGGTGAATTGATGAAAGAATAATATTATAAGATTATGCTTGTAGTAATTGAGCTATTTGAATTATGTTATCATCCATGTCTAATGTAGTAATTCTATATATGTTTATGGAAATATAATGTATGGTCCTTGAAGGGCAAAGTATGTGAATTATGCATGATTATGAGATTTATGTATATGTTTGAAGAACACTTTCAGAGTAAAATAATTATGATTATGATCTAGTTGTTGTGTTGTTAGAAGATTATCCTCATGTACACACATATGTATGATTATGATATGATGTGAAAGGTTTTCTCACAATATGATGATTCGAAGGGTGAAAGGTGATTCTCACCTATTGAATCTATGAGTTATAGTAGGAGTTATGTTGGATTGAGTGAAAAGACATTCTTCCATGATTATGAACTAAATTCAAAACTCAATATGAACTTTGTGAGAATTAATGCTTAGAACCGACTAGATATTGTCAATGAGATGGAAACTTCTCCATTAGTAGAGGGCGGGTTTCTTGAAGAGGTCTCATGATATCGAAGCTCTTCCGTTAGTTGAGGGCGGGTTTCTAGTAGCAGTCTCCTTATCCCATAAACTATGTGCCCTCATATGTCTTTAGCTAGTGGATCCACCAAAGCTAAGAGCATGACTCTACCTTAGGCAAGTAGGACAACCCCTTTTTGGTGTGGGGTAGACACCGGATTCCATGATAAGCTCACATCGTTTATGTCGGTTAAGGCTTATCCCACTATGACAATATGAACAAGAATATGAAGTATGAACTATAGTTACTCAAGAAGATTTACTTAAGTATGGGGTAGATTATGGGATCTTATTCATGCATTGCACAAGTATGCTTTGAGGGTATTTATGGTAGGCTCCTCTTATGATATGATGATCTATGAGTTGATTATGCTTATGACTTATGTATTTCCATTTTCTTCTAAATGAAGCTTTGACTTAGTAAATTGCATGCATTCAACTAAAATGCTTGTTTTAGCATGTTTTCTAGGTTTTTATGCATGGCTATCAAACTTAGTGCATTTTTGTACTAACCCATATTTTCCTACATTTTTACCTAGTGTAGGGTCCGGTTTTTAAGGTGGTCATCATTTGTTCAAGCTTGGATTCGATTATTCTCCTAGCTTGTGGTGAGTCTTCATGATTTAAGGACGGATGTGCCACTTCTAGTTTCATATCTAGTATTTCATTTTTCAGACAATGTTGTTGGGTTGTGTCCCTTTTCATTCAAACTATTGTAATAGATGGCTATATTGAGAAAAGTCTAGATGTCTGCTTTCCTTTATAAAGATTTTGGTCTTGAAATAAATTTTTACTCTTTATTGTTCTATGTTTATGTTATGGTATGCTAAGTGTCTTACATGGTGCCTTTTGGGGTTCTATATGCCTTGTTACGTCTACCGGGGTACCGTTGAGTCATGACAGTTTACCTCTCATTTCTAGAAATCTTTTTATAAAGGTGTTGGTACTCAAGTAAATCTCAGTACAACATTTCATCGACAAACGGATGGCCAGGCAGAGCGTACCATCTAGACCTTAGAGGATATGTTGAGAACTTGTGTGATCAATTTCAAGGGTAATTGGGATGATCATGTAACGACTAGCAAAATAATAGGTTGAACTAGAGCCTCATCGTGTCAGTTAGTGTAAACTTAAGTGAATGTCTAGGCTGTTTTAGAATGTAATTGAGCAAGGAAGAAGTCCAGGGTGCGAGTAAGGACCTATGTTAGAAAGATAGAGTGAAAGAAACCTTGTTCTTTGATGTACCTTTTGGCGATGGTACTACTTGATCACCCAAGTGACTTGACGATGCTCCAAAGTACACTTGGGGTCGCCTAGTGGGATGTCCCTTAGGCCTAGGTTCTAGAACAAAGGGCAAGCTAAGTCGTAGCTCGCAAACCAGGTTGCCAAATTGCCCATTAGCCCCTTTCATCGCCTAGTGAACTACCCCTTTTGTGAGCCTACTGGAAAAATGGGCAAGCCAATGGTGCACTTGGCGTGTCACCTACTGCCCTTGGCGAGCCATGAAGTCCAAAGGGCAAGCTTAGTCGGGTAGGGTGCATAATTTTAAGTTTAAACTTTGTGGGTCCTTAGTTCTTTTCCAAAGTTGAGTCCTCATTATTCTATTCCTTTCCTAGTAACTATATAACCCTTTTTTACTTGAATTCTTTCAATTAAGTCACTCCAAATAGAATTAAAAGAAGACCCATCTACTCTCAAATATTTCTCTCTCTAAAACTCAAGGAAGAAGAAGGGGGCCATTGAAGCTAGGGTTTGTGGATTCAAGATGTTTCTTCCTCAAATTTTGTGGGGATTCAATAGCAAGGTATGGTAGTCTTCATCCTTGTCTAACTTTTCATTCAAGGAGCCAATTCCAAGGTGATTTCAAGTTCATAAATAACCTAGGGTTTTACTCAATCTCATGGGATCTTTCACCAAACATTTTCAAATGGCAAATTATGATTGTATTAGTGTTTAATGGATGATTTATGATGAAAATACTCTATGAACCCATGAATTCTCTCAATTTCTAATTGTGCCCTTATGAAGTGGGTTTGATTTTTGTGAAAGCTTATGAATGGAATATGTCTAAAGTGCTTTGGGTTATTGAATTGTATCATTGTCTATGCCTTAATTATAAATTGTTAGTGATTTGATGATTTGTGATCATGGCCTTTAAAGGGTACGTTATGACCAAATTACTTGTTGTCGTAGAATTGTGCTTGAGCTAATGATCCACTTGAAAGGTGGAGGTGTTAAATTACTATGTATGATTATGAAGTGAAGTATATGTGTGTGATTACTATGGAAGTATTATGATCATGTTTAGAAGGAAATTGTATGAATGATGATGATTATGTGAAAGGTTATTCTCGCATGCTCACACACACTCATGAATGAATAAGGAACGAAGTTCTATGATTATGTTAATGATAAAGTACTATTTGAAAGGCTATTCTCAATTGTACTCTAATGAATGATAATGATTTTTTGTGAAAGGACTTTCTCACAATAAGGGGATTCTTAGGTGAAAGGCTATTCTCATATTTGAATCTATGAGCTCTCCAATGAATGAATGTTGGGTTTGAGATGGATACTCATCCATGAGTTGAGGCGGGGTATCTAGTAACAATCTCTTATTCCATAATGAACTAATGTAATGAATGTTAAGTACTCCGTGGGGAATAATGTTAACCACCGAGTGGATGTGAATTGGGGTAGATGCTCATCCGTGAATTGAGGTGGGGTATCTAGTAGCAACCTCTTGAGATGGATGCTCATCCGTGAGTTGAGGCGGGGTATTATGTAGCAATCTCCCTATCCCATATCTATGTGCCCACATAGGTCTAGTTAGTGGATCCACTTAAGCTATAAAACAGTGGTCCTACCTTAGGCAAGTAGGAATCCCTAATTCGGTGAGGGTAACACCAGGATTCCATGAATTGCTCACATGGTCTATGTCGGTTAAGGCTTACCCCCACAAAGAATTTTAATGAACTATGGCTTCTTAAGAGTGCACTACTTAGTATGGGTGGTGGTATGGGATGCCATCTATGCATTGCACAAGTAGGCTTTGAGAGAGGTTGTGGTGTGTTCCTTTATAATGTGAAGTGTAATGAATGTACTCTTATGATGATGATAATGAGAATGTTGTCTTAATGTCTAATGAATGGAGGTGATCTTAATGTAATGAAGCAAATGAAGAATGTTGACTTATATGCTTAAATGAGATGATTCACGCTATACTTGGATTGTATTATGAGTTACTTCCTTGTTATGACTTGATGAGTATTAATGTGCCTTGCCTATGGTGACTTCAAAGGAGTACTATGTGTGAGTAGTAGTATGGGATTCTACTTGCACATTGCACAAGTATGACTTAGAGTTGTCTTAGGTGATGGTCCTTATGTGATGATATGGCTTATGTAATGTTTATGTCTCCTATGTATGAGTATTGTATGAAGATTGAAAGGCTGAATGGTAAGTTCACTTTTGTTGACTTTAATGTGATACTTTGGTATGGATGGTAGTATGGGATGCTTTTCGTACATTGCACAAGGTATAGTATGAGGGTTACTTGAGGTGAATGCTTAATGTGAAGGTAATGGGTTATATGTTGATTATGTTTCTAATGTGGTTAGATGACTTGTATGTTGATTATGCCTTGAATTATGCCTCTTATGCTTATGTTCATGAAGGTTTTATAAAAATGGCATATATCATGAATTTCAAAACAAAATGCCCATTTTAAGCATGTTTTTGCATGGCTATCATACTTAATACTTAATTGTGCTAACCCATATTTCTTTACCTTTATGAAGTGTAGGGATTGGTACTCAATTTGATTATCTCTAGTTGAAGCTTGGATTGAGATTCTTCCAAGACTTGGTATATCCTCAAGGACTTGAGGACAAGAACTCTTATGTTTCATTTCTTTTCATGTAATAGACAATGTTAGTCTTTTCGATTGTAAAGGGGTCGTGACCCTATTTTGTTTCAAGTATTGTTTAGATGGTCATGTGAGACTTTAGACTTCCGCTTGATTTTAAATGTTGGATTGTTGGATTTATAAAGAAAAGTTTTAAATTCTGCACTATTTCTAAGTATTTTATGTTATGAATGCTATGAGGCTTGTATAAGACCCCCTTCGGGGTCAAGTACATTGTGCGCTTCTAGGGTGTAGACTCGGGTCCTAACAGATCACTTACCTCTCATAGAGTTAGACTATAATAATAGATTCCATTCCAGTATTCAGATGGCCCCCATCTAAGGAACTATATGGGCGTAGATGCAGATCCCTGATTGGTTGGTTTGAAGTAGGTGAAGCAGATTTGTGCTGCAGCGGATCATTCAGCTTCGTTAGTCAGAATCGCTGATCAACTCGGTGATTCGCCCTTTGGTGTAGTTCATCGCCGTCTTGCACCTGCCTTCAGCATCGTCGTACTCTGGGTCATTAGGCGACATAGTTTTGCTTCGCAGAACTTCTCGGCAATGCGCCGACTGCTCCCTTTTTCCGCCGACATTATCTTTTCCTTAAGGGCTCAGTACATTGGAACAAAAGGTGAAGTAAGACACTTCGACGACTCCCCAAGTGGACTCAGCGATCCTCAGGTCTTCATTTCTTTGTTCTTTTCAGCCTCTTCTTTATTTTTTGCGAAGTAGTGTCCATGCTTTCCTTCAAACTTCAAATACCTGAAACTTAAGGGTTTTCATTAGATATTGAGATAAAATATGCATTTGAGGACACAATTTCTACTAAAATATTGCCCTAAATGAGTCCAATTTGTGGACTCATGAACAATACAGGCAAGCCTATGGGTAGAATAATACATGCGTTTATCTTTGACAGTCTGAGAGTTTATTTTGATTCCTTAATTCTTAAATTCTGATGAGTTTTGTGTGGGCATGGAATCATTATTAATGGAAGGGCATTTAATTACTTTTGATGAGCTTGAATTTGCATTTGAAGCACGCATTGTGAGCTTGATTTCTATTTGATGAAGACTACTAACAGTTTGAAACTTGTAGTACACAATTGAACATTGCATGGGTAGATTGAACCTCGTGTGCATTCATGTTGAGTCTTGAGAAGCACTATATGTAGACATCTCTATTGAATTGATTGATCTTGTGTTTTACATGAGGACAAGCAAAAAATTAAGTTGGGTGTGTTGATGTGTCAGGAATTTCGACTCATCCAGGGCTTAAAATTCAATGTTTCAGTGTCCTCAATGTCTATTTTATGCTCTAAACTGATGTTAAAATATTAATTTGCAGCAACGAAGTCAAAAGAGCAAGGCATGGGCATTACCAGGCAAAAAAAAGTGAAAAGGTGGAGAAGCCAAAGAAAAGCAAGGCTCATACTCACCAAAGCCACTCGCCGAGTCTCCGAGTGGACATTCAACTTGCCAAAAGTTCCACTATGAAAGCCCATGGACAAGATCAACTTGTCGAGCAAATTGATGGTTCGGCGACGCGCCGAACGGATGGGTGATGTCGACTTTGATCGCCTAAAGTTATAGAAGAGTCAAGCAAAGAAGCCAATGGAAAGTAACACTCGGCGCATCGCCGACTAGGTCGGGAAAACCCGACTTATTTCGCCAAGTGACTCCGAAGTTGAAATTTTGCCAACGTATAAATGCAATTTTCAAAACAAGAAAATGAGTTCCCACATTGTCCAGTTCTGGGTTTTGATCCTTAACATTCTAAACATTGTTCTTACACTTTTTGAGTAGAGATTTAGGGTGGGTTTGATCTTTAACTTCAATTTGAGAATTTTGAGAGTTGCGGATTGTTGCCCAATCTGATGGAAAATATAGTTGGTAACAATTTATTGCTCTGTATGATGTTTGGCTAAAACCCCCTATTCTTGGGGTGTGATTATGTAGTTGAATGTTTCAATTAGCTTATGGGTGTTAGTATTTACTGGTTTTATTATTGATTTGAAGTTGGTTCAATTAGTAGTTGAGTTTTAATTGATGAATTCTACTTGCCAATACAATTCTCGTTTAGCATTCTAAGCTTGCTTGAGAAAAAACTATTCAAGTTAGAACTGTTAGTTGATGATTATAGTGATTGGGTTATTGTAGACATAGTTTGAGAAAGTGGGTCTAAATGCAATCCTACTAATCAAGCTTGAAAAAGTAGATTGATTGAGGTACTGTGTTGTTTTTATGTGTTTTGCTTGTCCAGGTGAAATGACCCAAAAAGTTCTTAAAAATGTGCTTCGGAAGTTATTGGAAACTTGTTTAGCTATATATAAAATAAAAAAAAAATCCGTTTCATTTTTCGAAAATCCGACTTCATATTCTTGTTTAGGGGGTCAAATTGAGTGGGAAATGGGTCTAACCCAAATTTTAGGGCAACCGTATCAAAATCCGAAATTTCCAAGTGAAGCCTTTTTCGAGGGTCTACTTTGGAGGGTCATATCTCCTAGCACACAAATTATTTGGTGGCCAATAACATATCCATGGAAAGCCCTTTGAGTTAGCTACCTAATGCACTTCGTTTCACCTCATTCGGAGTTCGGACGAAGAAGTTATGCCCATTTTCGTAAAATCTGTCCGGCAGGAAAGGCAATTTCCAGTGAGCGTTTTTACTGTTCACCCGCCTCATTTTTTTTTCTAAGTGTTGGACCATTTTTCCAAAGGGCATATGTTATTTCCTATATACCATTAGTGCAATTCCCATCTCTAAAACATTTCCCAAAACACCTCTCCCATACTTAGACACATTTTCTCTCAAGTTCTCTCAAGAACCCTAATCCAAAACCTTCCTCAAGATTGAAGAGACTCTTGCTCCAAGTTCCAAGCTTCCATTGAAGACACTCTCAAGACCTTCATAAGAACTCAAGGTATGTGGTGTTGAACTCATGGGTCCTTCCACCCATAGTGCCTAGACTCTATTCTACTCACTAATTCATGGTTTAAGTTAAGATTCATAAATTAGTCTTGTTCTTTGTAATAATTTCCTGCACATTGAATTTTAAACATGAAAAGTGATTGTTTTGAGCATGTTGTGACTCTAGAACTTGAATCTAAATTTGGAATGGATGTGGAGATTTTCATGTGGTATTGTGGGTGTTAAAAGGTGTTGTTGTAGGTTGTTCACTGGTTTGGCTGCATAATTACTACCCTATTTTCCATGCTCTTTGATTCCATTACATGCCTTCAAGGTGTTTGACAAAATGTCCAACTATGGAGAATTGATGAATCGATGCTTTAAAGCTTGAGTTATGAGATGTATGGCAATCCAGAGATGTGTTGATGACAAACTAAGCTTGTGTATATGTTCATTCCATACGTGAGATTGCATTAGAGCCTAATGGGAATTTCCTATATAAAGTGTTGCATGACCATGCCCGGTCCGGGGGAAAAGAACCGGACAACCATGTGAGAGGTTTATATCTCACCACCTAGGATGCTTGGGGTGTGACCAACATCAACCATGTGAGAGGTTTATATCTCACCACCTAGGATGCTTGGGGTGTGACCAACATCAACCATGTGAGGGGTTTATACCTTGCCACCAGGGTGTCCGGGTGTGAACGGCATCCCCCATCCTAAGTTGGGGTTATAGATTGGTTGGATCATGCATACACATATGATATCTACTATTAGTATAGATTTACTTAAACATGTTTTGACTTCACTTTGATCATGCATCCTCATATTGTTATTCATAATGCCTATGAAACTATTTCTTGTATTTCGATTGTGTCCTTGTCTATTGTTGTGTTGCACCCCGCATACTTAGTACATTCCAAGTACTAACGCATATTTTGCCTACATGATGTCACCATGTAGGGACCGGAGCTACTCTTGATCCTTCTCTCCATTCACGTGGCTAGTAGGGTTGCTTTGTAAGTGTTGGCTCAGGCCTTGATAACTCAAGCCAATGGGGAGGTTGTGGTTCCTGTGAACGCAAATGTGGCTTTGGCGGTGTCTAAAGTGAGGAACTTCACTAGAATGTATCTTCCAGAGTTTCATCATTCCAAGGTTGAGGAAGATCCTCAAGAGGTAATTGATGAAGTGTATATGGTGTTGATGATCATGGGAGCGAGGCCGGTGGAAAAGGCAAAATTGATTGCTTATAAACTTAAGGGTGTTGTTCAAGTTTTGTTCAACCAATGGAAAGAAGAGAGGGCGTAGGTCCTCTCGATTGGGAAAAGTTTATGGTTGCATTCTTGATAGGTTCATTCCCATTAAGATAGGGGAGGCATAGGTACTTGAATTTATCAACCTTCATCAAGGAAACATGAGTGTGAAGGAATATGCATTGAAGTTCATACAATTGTCTAGATATGATCCTACTATTGTTGTCGATACTAGGGCAAAGATGAGTAAGTTTGTTTCGGGAGTGTCCGAGGTGGTAGTAAAGTAATTTAATACTTCCATGATCATTTGTTATATGAAAATTTCTCGTCTAATGGTGCCTGCTCAACAAATAGAGTATAAGAAACTTAAGGTAGTATCTAGGGCGGTAAAGAATGCAAGGACGGGTGATGATGACTTTTCACATTCACGGTCCAAAGGACAGGGTCGTTCTAAGTTTCGACAAAGGTTTCCTAGTCAAGGTTCCTCTAATTCTCCTCCTAAATTCAACAACGATAGTGTGTCTAACCATAAACCTCAAGGAGGGAATTATGGTGGGTTTCATTATCTACTTGTGCTAAGTGTGGAAGAAATCACGAGGGTAAATACTTATCCAGTACTGATGGTTGCTTTGGTCATTGTAAGAGTGATCATAGGATAAGCTATTGTCCATTAGTTACAGCTAAGGGAATAGACGGTTGGCAAGATCCTTCTAGTTGTTCAAGTTCGGGTTCTACAAAGCGAAACTTATTCTATGCACTCCAGACTTGTCATGAGGAAGAGGGCTCTCCCGATATGGTTACTGATATGTTGGAAGTCTTCATCTTGATGTTTATTATTTGCTTGATCTCGGTGCTACCTTGTCTTTTGTTACCCCATATGTGATTATGAGGTTTAATGTTCTTCCGGATATGTTATTAGACTCATTTTCTGTCTCAACTCCTATTGGTGAATCTATTATGGCTAAGAGAGTCTATAGAAACTATCCCATCTCCATATCCCATAGAGTTACTCATGTTTATCTTGTAGAGCTTGATATGTTAGATTTCAATGTTCTTTTTTATATGGATTGGTTGCCATCTTGTTATGCTTCAATTGATTGTAGAACCCGAGTGGTCAAATTTTAGTTTCAAAGTGACCCCATCCTAGAGTGGAAAGGGGGAAATTCTATGCCTAAGTGTCAGATTGTTTCTTGTCTTAAAGTTAGAAAGATGATTTTTAAGGGCTACTTATATCATCTAGTTAGTGTAAGGGATAATATGCATTCAGAAGCCCTTACTCTTTGTCGGTCTCTATTGCTAATGAGTTTCTGGAAGTGTTTCCCAATGATCTACCCGGTGATCCTCCTGAAAGGGAAATGAACTTCGATATTGACCTTATCCCAGATATTCAACCTATCTCTATTTCTCCTTCCCACTAGGCTTCGGCAGAACTAAAGGAATTAAAGGAGCAATTAAAATATATGTTAGATAAGGGTTTCTTCCGACCGAGTATATCTCCATAGGGTGCTCCAATTTTCTTTGTTCAAAAGAATGATGGTTCACTGCTTATGTGTATTTATTACCGTCATTTCAACAAGGCTACTATTATGAACAAATATCCTCATCGAAGGATAGATGAATTGTTTGATCAACTTCAGGGAACAAGTTATTTCTCTAAGATTGACTGTGGTTGGGTTATCACCAATTGAGGGTGAAAGAAGATGATGTTCTGGAAATGGCTTTTTAAACTCGGTAAGGTCATTATGAGTTTTTGGTGATGTCCTTTGGCTTAACTAATGCTCCAGCTGCATTTTTTTATTTAATTAATAGAGTGTTTAGACAATACCTAGATATGTTTGTGATTGTGTTCATTGACGATATCGTGATTTACTGAAGGAGTGAGGATGAGCATATCGATCATTTTAGGATTTTGTTGCAAGTCCCTAATGACCAACAACTCTTTGCAAAGTTTAGTAAGTGACAGTTTTTGTTAAGATCTGTGGCTTTTTTTGGCCACATTATTTTTGGAAAGGGTATTGAGTTAGATCCTAGGAGGATAGATGCGGTTAAGAGTTGTCCTAGACCTCTATCCCCATTGGATATTAGAAGTTTCTTTGGTTTGGCTGGTTACTATAGACGGTTTGTTAAAGGGTTTTCTTCGATCGCCTCTCCATTGACGGCATTGACCCAAAAATATGTTAAGTTCATATGGTCCGAAGAGTGTGAAAATAGATTTCAAGAATTGAAATATAGGCTTACTTCCGCTCTAGTGTTGACTTTAACTGAAGGAACTGATTGGTATGATGTTTATTGTGATGCTTCGAGAATTGGGTTAGGATGTGTCCTTATGAAAAACAGGAAAGTCATTGCCTATGCTTCAAGGCAACTTAAGATTCATGAAAATAAATATCCTACCCATGACTTAGAAGTAGCGGTGGTTATGTTTGCTTTAATGACTTGGAGGCATTACTTGTACGGTGTTCATGTTGATCTATTTACCGACCACAAAAGTTTGCAATATGTGTTCAAAGAAAAAAGATTGAAATCTTTGCCAATGAAGGTGGCTTGAGTTACTAGAGGATTATGACATGAGTGTTCTCTATCATCCCGGCAAAGCAAGTGTGGTAGTGGATGCTCTTAGTCAGTTATCAATGGGTAATGGTTCTCATGTTGAAGAAGGTAAGAAAGAGTTGGTTAGTGATGTGATTGGTTCACTCAACCAATGGAGCTGTAATGGTTCAGAATCATATTTTGTGTTAGAAGTGAAAACCAAGAAAGGTCTTGACCCGTTCTTAATTGAATTGAATGAACTGATGCTTAAGAAGTCATTTGAGGCTTTCTCCCAAGGGGGAGATAGAGTCCTTAGATATCAAGGTCATTTGTTTGTTCCCAATGTAGATGACTTGAGAGAGCAAATCTTATCATAAACTTATAGTTCTCGATATTCCATACACCCGAGATACATGAGGATGTATCGTGACTTGTAGGAGGTCTATTGGTGGAATGGAAAGAAGAAGGATACTGTGAAAATTGTGGTTAAGTGTTGTAATTTTCAACGAGTGAAAGTTAAGCATAAAAAGTCGGGAGGTTTATCTTAAGATATTAGTATTACTACTTGGAAGTGGGAAGATGTTAATATGGACTTTATTGTGGGTTAAACCCATACCCGGTGACAACATGATTCGATTTGGGTTATTGTGGGCCAATACTTGGAAAGCAGCGCAAAATTCAGCATGTGAGACTTGCTCAGTAAAGGATCGGTCGAATCTGTAGGAACTTCGGATTCCATATTAAAATACCTTCTATGTTGAGGACTTCTTGGAGGAATCATTTTGAAATTCATAGATCATGAGTTAGAAGGAAACCTTATAGAGTTCCGGTCAATCACACAACTTAAGAGTAATTAAAGAAGTGAAGTTTCTTAAATATCTTGTAACCTCCTATTCATAAATGTGACACTATTCATACTCATGAACTAGACTACTACAATCGAGTGTCAAACACCCTAAGACACCTAAACCAACCGCTGATACAAAGTTTGTCATGACCAAAGACTACGTCCTAAATTTGACATGGTGAATATAATCATGAAAGACTCTAAGAGAACTACATCAATAAAAATGAATGAATCATGATAGTGGAATATAAGTGTCAAATTGTCACCTCAATATGATACAAAAATCCCAGTACATACAACATAAATGTGGAACATACTATGTCTAACATTAACCTATACTACATAGCCCTATCTCACGAACAATATGAAAATAAAAGTAAAGTACGAATGACATCAAAAGCCTAAATGTGGCAATGACCCCGAACAATGAGGACTCACCAAAATTTTTAATCGGCTAAGAGAATTTGTACCAACCGGGACCAACACAAGATTAGGGATTCCAAAATCCGTATCCCTAACCCGAGGAAGATGGTATAGGCAACCCTTTGTAATCATATTTCTATATTTAAGACAAGAAACAAATTGACACTTAGGCATATAATTTCCCCTTTTTCACACTAGAACGGGCTCATTAGGAAATTGAAACTTGACCACTCAAGCTCTACAATCAATAGAAGCATAACAGGAATGGAGCCAATCTATACCAAGAATAACATCGAAATCTAATATATCAAGCTCTATTACGTCAACTTGAGTGACTCTAAGGGATAAGGAGAAAGGACAATTTCTACAGATTCTCTTAGCCATAATAGATTCACCCATAGAAGTAGAGACATAAAAATAGTCTAACAAGACATCCGGAAGAACATTAAACCTCATAGCCACATATGGTTTCACAAAATAAAAGGTAGCACCAGGATCAATCAAAGAATAAACCTCAAGATGGAAGAATTTCAACATACTAGAAACAACATCGGGTGAACCCTCTTGCTCATGATGAGTTTGAAATGCATAGAACCGGTTTTGATTTGGAGCACTTGAACCTGAACCACTATGTGGAGCTTGCCTACCATCCATTCCCTTATCATTTTTCGATTAACAATCCCTCTAATGGTTAACACTTTTACCACAACTGGAGCAATTATTCGTACCCATCAAACATTTTCCCGGATGACACTTGCCACACTTTTGCCATGTGGGGAAGGAAGGTCCATTTCCATCACTATTTCCTCTTTGAGGCTTGGGGTTAAACACCCTTTCCTTGTTGAACTTAGGAGCCAGAGCATTGGAGGAACCTTCATCGACAACGACCATGTCCATCGAACCTTAAATGTTAGAAGTCACCATTACCGGTCTTTGCTCTCTTTGCCTCCCTAGTCCTTTCCTTAGGCTTTTCCTCTTCAATTTGTTGAGAATGCACCATTAGACGAGTGATAACCATTTCATTGATGATCATGGTGGTACAACATTCCTTAATAACCATTTCGGACACACCCAAAACAAACTTGCTCATCTTTACGCTAGAATCGGCAACCATAGTTGGAGCATACCTAGGTAGTTGTCTGAACTTCAAGGAATTCACCTTCACACTCATATTCCCTTGACGAAGTTTAATGAATTCAAGTACCTTTCCCTCTTTCATCTCAAGGGAAAATAACCTATCAAGGGAAAAAACACCCTCTCTTCCTTCCATTGGTTGAACTAAACTTGAGCAACACCCTTAAGTTGATAAGAGGCCAACTCTGCCTTTTCAACCAGTGTCACTCCCATGATCATCAACACCTTGTATACCTCATCAATAAATTGTTTAGGATCTTCCTCATCAACACCCACATTTGTGTTCACGGGGAACATAACCTCCTTATTGGCTTGAGTCGTCCTATCTTGAGCCAACACTTGAAAATCATCTTGAAACTCTGCACTAGTCATTGAACACAACATCCCTATTGGCTTGAACAAATTTCAAACGGCATTATGTTTATGTGATTGCTTAAGAACTGAGGACTTAAAAAATAACATAAAAGAATTATCTTTGTAAATTTAAGTCACATCGTAAATTGAAAACCAATTGTTCATAAATGACATTGTATATCACCTAGTTATTGTCAATAGCGTGTGACTATCTCTACTATAAAATAAAATTAAAACAAATATGGTAGAGTAACATAGTTCGCGATCACTCACGATCATTATACTTCTAAACATGCATTACATATGATCATATTTTGAGAACCTTTGTATCACAAGGTGTTGTTCTATCTCACAAAACCTTTTTCACACACAACTTCACCACCGCAAAATAGGTTGATTGTTGGATACATGGTCATCATATTTATTTTTAATGGAAAAGAAAATTAGGGTAGTAGGTTGCTTCGTAATAAGTCTTTTGGTGTATATTTATATAGTTATATTAAATCACTAATTAGGGCAATACAAATTCTAAGGTAAAGTCATGGACTTAAATATGATATGAAAACATAAAAAAATAATTAACAATAAGTTGTGAAAAAGTTCATGATTCATAATTTTTCTAAAGAAAATATATAAAATAAAAATAATTCATGAATCGTAAAACAATAACCCATCAAGTCGTGAAAAAGAACATGACACATTATTTTTTAAAAAATAAATTGTGTGGCCCATAGATCAAACATCCATTTTTTTGTAGTAAAAAATCATGCAACAGTAAGTGTATTGTGACAACCCATTTTTGTTGATTTCCTTGAAAAAAAAAGTAATTTTTGGTCCAGACTAATTTTATTGAGAAGCAAAGTGTTATTTGATATCATGTACGCAAATTCTGGGAGAAACACCAAATAGAATAAGGGTCTTCTTGGATCTTTAAGAAAAAGACAATGGAAGAGAAATCTTTTTTCATCTTGCTAAATTCTCTACACCAAACATACTTGCTCAATCTATGGAATGTTAGCCGTTTGGAGCTTTTTCTCGTTAGCTATTGCACATTATTTTCACTTAGAAAACGTTCATCAAGTGAACTTGTGAGTTAAAGTACAGGTAAAAACAATAACTTGTTGAGGAATTTTATGAAGGAAATTACACAAAAAGCTAATCTCAACATGTGGATAAAACAAAAATGAAGCCTAAAATCATGTAGATCCGCACTTGACTGATCAAGAACAAACTAAGACTTGTTCACACTTCAAATACACAAATAAGGTTTTGACCAAGTGAAACTATTCTAGATATTTCCTTAATCTTTCATTCGTTTCCCTTGCCTCAAACTATTAAAAATCGTGTGATAACTATAAATACACACAACAGTTATTTTTTAAAAAAAAATTCAAATAATTCAGTTCATTTTATTGTGTTTTCCTGATTCTCTTTTCGCGATATGTATTTTGGATAATTGACCTTTTTTTCTAAATATTATAACATTTTAGGATTAAATTTATATGAGTGCAAGTCTAAAATAAAATTGAATTATTGTTGTACATTTTATTTTTTCTATTTTAATTTTACATGCCTCATAAAATTATTAACTAAAAACCAATTTTGACTAGTTTATTCTTAATGAATTCCTTAATCTCAAAAAAATATTATACTACATTTGTTGAGTGAATTTTAAGGTGAAAATCAATAATTAATTATATCTTAATTTGCTAAATGATTATTTTAGAGTATTATTTTTAGTAAGCACAGAAACTACATAAAATGGAAAAAAAAAGTAATAATTACCTAAAATTATCAAATAAACCTCATTGTGTTGAAAGATATTTTACAGAATCTCTTATTTTTTCTCGTGACAGTATTAATTTTTTTTCACCCAAGTTAAAAAGAACAATTAAGCAATAGAGGAAAAAGATATAAGACTCTAATAGAGCCACGCTTTAATTCTTTGTGATGTCGCTATTCTCCCTCTCAAATATCTTCTTTGTGTCCAAGGAAATTTTAGAATTTGAAATATATAAACGTGTATATATTGTTATGACAACATATTTAGCTATATAATAATTGAACTATTGAAATAAAATACCAAACAAGCTAGTGATAGTGTAATAGTAGTTGAAATTACAAATCTTGTTAACGACCAAATGTATTTTGCTAGATTGAATGACCTGAAAAATGAGTAATGATCAAAAAATAATTAACTTGGAATGCCTTACATTGTTAGTAGTACCATTTTTAAGTTAACGGATCGACTTTGTCATGGAAAAATCATTTGCTTCCTTTAATCAATTGAATCTTGGTGTGCCTCTAAATTAGGATCGTAAGTCCAAACTAGGAAGTGATATGATGCACCGACTATGATGAATTAAAATGAATGCATAAACATTAGTTAGCGAAACGTCATTATAAGTCATAATATATTGGGGCGGTACGTATTTAAAAAAATAACATATATAACATAATATAAGGATAAATAGACAAACCAGATGGGTTGTTCTTTAAATATTAATTTCATTCAACAACATGACAACATAATCTGATTAAAAAAGGAAGCAACTATATAGTCTATAGACTGAAAGAATATAGATAGAAACAAGAGAAATGAAAAGAGCCATCATTAAAAAATAAAGGCAAGCTAGCATAAACTAAAAAACAGAAAACTAACAACTGGTTGGTTTATATCATGACACTCAATATTGAAACACTAATTAAAAGAATGTGTTGGTGGAGGTGTGTTGAGAGTAGATAGAAGATGAAACCATTCCCATTAACTCAATGTCTTTGTTTCTTCTTGATGAAGATGAAGATGAAGCTTGATTCATCGAATGATATTCCTAAAGATAAGGTTGATGTTCAGCAGCCATATTTGCCTCATCAGTCACTTTGCCATCCAATGAATTACTTCCAAACAATTTTTGCATGAAGTTCATTTCTTCATCATATGTTTGATTAGTGAGCAAAGATGAAGAGTCGTCATCATCAGAATAGGGATAGGCATTTTTCATGTTATTATCATTTGGAGTAGTAGCACTCATGGTCATGGTGTTGATATCATCACTGAAGTACTTGCTTCTAATATAATCTTGAAGAACATTCGACCTATATTTTGATTCCTCTTTTTTCAACTTATTCCTCCTCGAATTTTGCCTTCTTTTAGTTGCATTCCAATGATTCTTAATTGCATTCTCCGTCCTTCCCGGAATTCTTTTACCAATTTCTGCCCATTTATTTCCAATTTGCTTATGTGCTTCCACTAACATCACTTCTTCTTCTTCACTCCACGTCTCTTTCTGAAACAATCACAATATAAAAATTCTAGAAAATAATTTTTATATATAACAAAATTTGTATAATCACATGAAAATTGCAAAGTGCAAAATTTACATGTTAGCGTTAATACAATACCTAGATACTTTCTTGAACAGATAAAACGTGCCATTAAATATTAGTCAATGATTTGGAAATAATTAAATTAAAATGAAGTTTTTCTTTAGAAATGTAAAATAAATTAATCAAACATATTGGGAAAACATCTAAATCCTTGACTAGTCAAAGAATTATAGATGGAGTAAATCTTAGTGATTTTAAAAAGAGATGTCCTTTGAAGTTATATTTTTAAATTAAATTAAAAAAACAAAATATGAATTAGAAGAGAGTGAAGAAAAAATTAAAAAAAAACCTTGATATCTGGTCGCAAATGGTTATGCCATCTCTCACGACACTGTTTTCCTGCTCTACCGACCATATTCTCAGCTATCTGAGCCCATCTCTTCAATCCAAACTGCCTCACCAACTTCATCAAATTCCTTCATATATAATCCAAGAAATAAAGTTGAGTTTCTGGCTTAGATTAATAATAAATAAATATGTTTTTTGAAAATGACATCACAATTCACAATCAAGATACAAAAACTTTAATTATATCATCATCACCTGTCTTCCTCTTCGGTCCACTGACCCTTGACTAACATAGTAGTAGAACAAGTCCTTTCTTTTGCATTTTTTCCCATCTCCTTCGCAGATGATATCACCATCTCTTGCTCTTTGTTATTCCAGTGAAGAGCATTTTCTTCATTAAACACTATGTTATCCATTAATCTTTGCTCCGTAAAAACATTACTATTATATCCACTTGTACCATCATAGTAACCACCATGTTGAGTAAAAATGCTTTCATTATTGTTTGCAACACTTTGTTGGGTTTGATGACTCCATAACAAAGGAGGAAATTGTTGATAAAAAGAAAAGTTATTTGGTAAATCATGATATGGTTGATGATAAGGAATTCCCTCTCTATCTCCACCTTCCATGGGAAACAATCAAGAGCAAAACGTACTTAAACCACAACTCAAACACTTCTTCTCTTTGTTTAGAAAAGATGACTACCAAATGCTCGCTACACAAACATTTATAGTATACCTTTGGATTGCTTGACTCAATGTCAACCGTTGATTTTAAAGCTTACCATCTAACGGCTTCAAATAAGAGGTGGACATAACTCATGAGCTTCCTCATAGGACAAAGTCGAAAGAAAAATGGATATAGTAGAAAGTGGGTTATTGAAATATTTATAATTCTTATTTCCCATGTTCCAATTTATGGGACTTACTTTCCTTTTTAGTTAGTCCTTAAAAGAAAGACATATTTCTATATTAAGTACTCTCTCCGTCCCATTTTATGTGAGATAGTTTGATTCGGCACGGAGTTTAAGAAAAAAAGGAAGACTTTTAAAACTTGTGGTCCAAAATAAATTATAGAAATTTGTCTGGCGGTAAATCATGTCATTAAGGGTAAATAGACATTTTATAGTTAAATAGCTACTTTATTTAGGTAACTATTTAACTATAAAATGTCTATTTTACCACTAATAAAATGATTTATAGTCACAAAAATTTATATCATTCATTTTGGACCATAAATTTTAAGAGTCTTCCTTTCTTTCATAAACTTCGTTCCGAGTCAAATTACCTCACATAAAATGGGACGGAAGGATAATTTTCAGTAAATGGTAAATATATGACGAATTTCATTATATTGAGTATTGACAATTAATTTTTTTTTCTTACTTTCATTATGTGTTTTAAAAAAAATTCTCTTCTTTTTTGTTAAATCTGTACTTTATATTTTCTAACATATTTAATATAGCTAGATTAACACATTTTTGTACATTATATAGTTTTTAGTTCAACACTACAATTTTCACGATTCGAGACTAAACCTCTAGTAATAATATGTTGTTTAGATCCACAAGTAAACCCAATCTAACCCATGATCTAGCATGACATTGTGAAAACATTTTAGCAACAACTAAAAGTAACTGATGTGAAAGCTGAATCTGAATAATTTATTAAATCCAAAACACTGCATGGAATATCTAGGGAAAAAAGAAAAGAAGCTAAACTATGATCTTACTGAGAAAGCCTCTACTAAGATGTGGTTTTTGAACAAATCTCCAACTAACTCAAGCTGACTAATAATGGAAAAATTAAATACCTGAAATAAATATAAGGATTGTCCTTGAAAGATGAGGAGTCGCCAAATTTTACCTTTTAGCTAATACAAGATCATATTAACAGTGAGGTGAACACTGAATGACTAAACCTATAATAAAATAATATAGTGCATAAGTGTATATGGTCAATACTTTTAATTGAGTGACTATGTGAAACATGAACCACGATTTTAGTAACTGAACATAATAAATCTGAGATGCTTAACTGAACGTTAAACTAGGATATATAAAATAATGCAATAATAAAATAGTAAAACGTGAAACTAGTACATACTGAAACTAAAATAATTGAATGCAATGAGATGAATTGCAATAACCTGAAAGGTGGAATTTTGTGGATACTTAAAATCGAAAAACTCTTTTAGCTAATATGAGTCCACCTGTACTCAGACTAGGAGGACGTTATGTACCTTGACAAGGCTAAGAATACTGATGAGGTAGATTCACTAAATTGATGTCCAAACAGCTTGGGAGTCTATCTTGATCTGACGGATGACCCTTAAAATCTCCGTTGTCACATAGTTATAGGATGTTGGAATTTCTACTGAAGGTGCCAGTCCTAACTGATGGGTGAGACCTAATTCCTATGTATGATCAATAAAAAGTACTTAGCCTAATGAAATTTAAATAAATAAACTTAATAATACTAATAAACTGAATAGCTCATAAATACTAAGAATATGTTATAGATACTGTATTTTTAAATCATCTTAAACCATCAGGGACTGATAAACTAAGTATTTAAACTAATTATTATGAATTTATATATTTTGAATGAAACATATAATGTGACTATCACAAGTTCAAATGCATGAACTTCCCTTATTCTGAGAGCACATGAGAATCGATAATTCTCAATTCACTCATCAAAACTAATCAAAAGAGTGAGCAGTTGTTGTCAATAAAAACACCCAATTAAGAGCTGAAGTCGGATCCCACAAGGAATGGTATACGGTTAAGAATTTAATTAGAGAGTTAACAAGCTATTAATTCCAATGGAATTGAAATGACAAATGGGTGGAGAAGTCTACCAACTTCAACACCACTAATTCAGACACCCAATTAATAATATTGAAATAATCAATGATTCACGGAACTAAAGGACATTAGGGATGTGGAGATCAAATATTTATTTCACTTGGGATATTGAATAATTTCTCATTACAATTAGATAATAATAAATAATATAGGTAATCATAATTGACTCTTATCTTCTTTCTATCTCAAAACACCCTTGCATAAGATGTCCTTTCAGTTTTATCTATATGCCATTCAAAACCAACCCAAAACTTTAGATCTGCAATCAAGTAAACAAAACCACATCTATTGAATAAATTATTCACTTATATTGGTTTCATTCGAGCACTATTACAAGATCAAAACTAAAATTAAGTTGGCCACCTCAATTCAAGAATTAATCACTCGGCAATAAGTCAAATCAATGATTAACAATCACAAAATCAAGCAATCTAACAAACCCACTAGATTAAATCAACACCCTAGCACATAATCACACCCCAAGAGTTTGGGGTTTTAGCCACACATTGCAAAGTTTAAATAGATTATACCTTGCATGAAATCAGCCATAGGTAGCATGGAATTGAGTATTTAATTGCAAACCCACTTCAAATTTGACCTCAATTTCTCAAATCCAAACACTCTTTCTCTCTCATTTGGGCTATTTATAATTTCCCAAAATTTTACCCAAAAATTAGCTTTGTTTCCCCTTCGGTGATGTTAGTTGAGTTCGCCAACAACATTCGATGAATCACCCATGTTTCTTCGGATCACTTTTTACTTGCTTAAGGCTTCAGGTGTTTGAGTCTCTTTATACGATCCCGTTTGAGTTCTTTTTTTGTAAATATGGCAACACGCCGATTTCCACGTCATATCACCCTTTGAGCCTTTATTTTTGTTGCCAGCACTATTAGATTTGGCAACATCTATTCACTTGACCTTATGTGTTTTGGCAGATCCCTATTCGTGCCTCACTTCGCAGATTGACCTTGAGGGTTGACTCAGTGCATTGTCAACTTAGGTAGTCGATCTCAGTTTTCTTTGGCAACTCACCCTTCTTGTTAGGAGATCAACAACGCGAAGTTCGCACTTATTCATTGCATTTTTGGCAATTATTTCAGATATCAATCTTTGCCTTGTCCATTTACATTCATTGCTACAAATCATCAATATATCATCAGAATAGAACAAAAATAGGCATCGAGGACACTGATTATTGAGATAAGTAAACCTTAAATGAGTAAAAATCTACCACACATCAACACGCCCAACTTAAGATTTTTTTGTCCTCAAGTAAACTGTAATGATCCGAGAGCACCCTCTAGTCGTTACCGGCATATTCGACCTCTCGGAGGTCTTATACAAGCCCTTAGCATTCGTCATAGCATTTATCATAGAAAAATAGCGAAAAATTTAAAACTTTTTCATAATATAACACAAGACATAAAAGTCACCTCATTAAACCTTTAATACAAAAATTGGAGTACTACGTCTCAAGGTAGCCATCTTAAAACATGACTACAACACAAGAGGGACACAACCCTTACAATACAAAAGAAACTACTATCTAGTACATAGAACTTAAGGAAACTCTTTAACATAAAGGTCCTTGAATCTTTAAGGACACACCCGAACTTGGGAATAGTAAGCCAAGCTCATCACTTCTAGGAAAGGCCCTTTAGCCACCACCACCTACACTTGGTGTAAAAAGATGAAGAAGAATGGTGTTAGTACAAGAATGCACTAAGTATGATAACCATGCAAAACATGCTTTTAAAAGGACATTTAGTTGGAAACCATGCATCATGCCTTTTTAGAGAAACTTCAAGAACATTTAGTACAATAGGCACAATATAAACCACATACATCATCATACACATGGAAACCATTCATAATAGCACATAGAGCCACTTATAACATTTTAGGCACATTCAATGCATACAATACATTACCTTCCTCTTTATCTTAACTCCTTTCCTCAAGCAACCCTTAGGGAATACTTGGTGCAATGTATCACCTTAAGGTTACCAAGGGTGAACTTACATATAGCCTTCATCAATCCAACCACATATATTCATAGAGTCATAAGCACACCATAAGACATAGTCTTCACATAGGAACCATCACCTAAGACAACCCCCAAGTCACACTAGTGCAATGTGCAAGTAGCATCCCATAATACTACTCACACCAAGTGTTCCTAGGAAGCCACCATAGACTAGGCACATCATATTCAACAAGTCATAACATCTTCATTTAACATTAGACATAAGACCAACATACTTCATAACATCATATAAGGACTCATTCATTTACTACATCATTAGTCATAACCCATTTAGTTCATATCATAGGTAAACCACCCTCACAACCCCTTCACAAGCTCACTTGTGCAATGTACACATGGAGTCCCATATCCCCACATATACTAAGCAAACCCATTAAGAAGTCATAAGTGTAATTCACATGCATAATTATACTTCATGTCTTGACATAAGTAAAGTCAACCTTAACATGCTTTCATATTAACATACATAGACCATAGTCTTCATTACATTAAGGGCCTAATCATAACCTCCCTTAGAGTCCACTTGTGCAATGCATAAGTAGGGTCCATAGTCCTACCTACACTAAGTAACTCTTCAAGAATTCGTGACTAGAGTTCATATTCTTATCTTAGTTCATTTCTTAAATTTTGGGAGACATTGCCATAACCGACATAGACCATGTGAGCTACATGAAATCCGGTGTACTACTCCCACAGCGAAAAGAGAGGGTACCACTTGACATTGCCATAACCGACATAGACCATGTGAGTTACATCAATCCTCAACAATTCAGAATCAATTGACATAGATAGCAATAGGAATCAAGAATGTAATTCAATAACATAAACATAATATAAGTACAACCTTTTAAAATATCTTTCTTAACTTGGAAAATGTTTAAAAGGAGATTGCCCTTTAATGATATAATTACTAGGCTCAATATCAACTCACAAAATGATTGTTTTTGTTGTAGGAATGCATATAATGATACTATGTATCATGTGTTTAGAGAGGGAGAAACAGCAAGCCAACTATGGATCATGATGGGAAACCCTCTCGGAATCTAACATAAAAATCAACCTATGACCAATATCTTCAGTGCTTGGTGGGAAGCAAAACCAGAAAATGCCATTCACAAGACTATCTTGAAGATTACCCCTACAATTATTTGTTGGGAGATTTGGAAGCAATGGTGCTCTTGCAAATATGGAGGCAAAAAATACCTCCAAACAAACAAAATGTGCTATCAAATCGTTCATACTTTAAAATCTGTTTTGGCCAATACTTTTCAAAACTTCCGTGGAAGTAATCATTGGCCATCATTCTTCCAAGAAGTTGAGAGGCTCAGACTAGTTCAGATAATGAAGCAAGTAACATGGAGTTATCCCCAAAACGACATCATAAAAATCAATACTGATGGTAGCTATGTACATGAGACTGGAAGGGCAGGCATTGGGGGAATCATAAGTAATAGTTATGAAGACTTGATCATGGCATTCTCTTTCCCCGTTGAGTGCAAAAATAGCAACATGGTTGAGGCCATGGCAGTTGAGTTTGGTGTAAAATGGTGTAATCAACATGGGTACACTAATTTTATTCTAGAACTTGACTCCATGAATATAGTCAATGTGCTCGCCAACAATATATATAGTTACAAATATGAAGCTGAAACAAGTCATTGACTCCATCAATGTCATAAAAAAAAGGGTGCAAATGCAAATTAAACATTGTTTCACAGAGGGAAACCAAGTTGCAGATTGTTTAGCAAAGCTGGCCTCATCTTCTCACCAGATGCTCATCACTCAACTATATTCTAATCTCCCTAGACAAGCTAAAGGTCTCTTTCTACTTGACAAATGGCAATTGCCTAGTATTTGGACCAAATATGATAGAGCAAATTTCTTTGTAAGCTAGTTACTTTCTTCTTCATAAATTTACAGAAGGCTCTATAGTAGTTTTTTGTAAGCCTTCAGATCAGTGTTGTATTGAGGTCAGGTCTAGCCTCCCTCTAATCCTTTTTGCTAATACAAAACACCCTATCCGGGTAATTGATTAAAAAAAAATAAACAAAGGGATCAACCCATAACTTTGCCCATAAGACGATAATTATCAACTCATAATATACCAACAATTCAACATGAATAAGTATAGATAATCATGGAAACATCAATACATTCTAATCTAAACATAATTTCACCTATAGAGATCATACTCACAAGGACTCACATCATAGGCCAATTTTTGACAATTTGGGGATCATGGGTTCTTTAAGAATTCCTTTGAAAATTATCTTAAAAACCTTAATTCCACATTAATTCATCAATAGAATGATTTAGTAAATCTTTTGACAAGGAACCCATGTTTAGATTGAAAATTGGGAATTTTTGGTCTGTGAATCACTTCTGAAAATCTTTGATAAAACTCCTTGAATGAGAGGTTATTCAAGAATCAAGAGTTACCATACCTTAAGTGTTGAAGACCCATGAAATTGAAGAAGAAATCAGTTGAAAACCCATCTTCTATCTTGAGCTTCATCAAGGTTTTCAATGGAGTTTTTGAGAGAATCTATTTTGAGAAGGAAGGTCAATTTGAAGAATGAGGTCTAATTCTAGGTTTTGGGGTTTTAACCTACTTAAAATACCCTAAAATAGGTAGAATAACTGTTTATAATAATTCTTCAAAGTATCCAAACTACCCCTCACTTAGTTGGACCTTTTAAACAAGTCAAACTTGAGTTTTATTTTCGCAGATTTCGTCGGGAAACAAGTTCGCGACGCGGAGGTGTTCCCACAAGTTTTCATAAATTAAATTTTGAGACAGTAGAGTCCGCAATACGTCCGCGACGCGGACCAAACTTTTTCCCCCTTGGTGGAGCTAGTCCACGACGCGGACATGCTCCCTCCATGAGCAACTTCAAGCTGCCTTGGCAGCTTGTTTAGCCAAGGGTTGGGGTCCTCCTCGGGGACCCTTAGGGTGGTCTTGGGGAGTCTTACCCAGACATTTTGACCCTAAAAACATTTATTAAGACACTAGGGTCACCTCCACTGATTTTAGACTCCAAACAACACATAAAAACGTGAACAACATACTAGAACACAACAACACGCAAAAGACTAGTTTCCGAACGTCTTGGTCGTCCCTTGACGTTTGATTTCCAAACTCTTTAAAACTTACTAAAAGGCTATTCTTCATTATTTTAACAAGTTATTAGTGCATAAAATCCATGGGAGGCTCTATTTTATCCTACTTCATTTTGAGGGTCATTACATAAACCAAGAACACAATAAGCTCAATAAGGGTGTCTACAACAGTACCCAATCAGAGCTAACATGCAAGTTCCATAGCACGACTACTCTCAATAACACACTACCCTCAATCATGATAATAAAACTTCAAATTATGAATAGCTAGTTTCAACACAAGCTCAAACTCACTTTAGCTTCTTATCAAAAGCAAGAAGATGTTTCAACAAATGCATTCAAGTGCCCTCACAGCAAGAACGATTACATGCTCTCACACAACAAATCAAAAAATGTATAAGGAATCAATGCAACTCTCACTCTCTCAAAAGATAAACACATGCAAGCTTTGTCTCATTGGTTTGTCCGTATTTTGCAATCATCGCATAACCTAGTTCATGTAAAATCTTAACGTTCTTTTAGGCTTGTAATGGAACTGAGAGTGAAGGTATGGTCAATTTTGATTGGTGACTTTACTTTTTCAAAGCATTGTTTCAATCATCATCACCTCTTCTCAAGTTCCTTTCATTCCTTTTCATTTGAGAACTCAAACTTTGATTTGTCGCTCAATTTATTTGGAATCCCCTTTTAATTCATTCACTTCTCTTTTTCATTTTCATTTTTCCAATGCATTTCGATCACAATGACTCTTTTTTATCCTTTTTTTTTAATAATGAGGGATTACTTCTCTTTGTATAACTTCCAAAGTTGAGTCTCATTTCATCTTTTTTTTACCCTTCACTTGGCTTTCGTTTTCATTTCTTGTAACAGCCCCAACTTATGCTTTTGGCTTAAGTTGGCTATCCAAACATCACAATGCTTTCAAAAAGGATTTTGGTGAGAAGGTAAGGACAATTTTGTTCAAGAGGCTTTCTTTTGGTTGCCCACAAATAGGTTAGACTCAAATGGTGCAAAAATATATTCACACCCTAACAAGGACGTTAGAAAGTATTATGGACAATTTGGTTCCCTCTTTAAATTTTTGCCCAAGATCATGTATCACGCTCACTAAGATTCATACAATTAGACTAACAAGTCAAATTCTAGGATTCCATCTGCATGCTTTCAAATAAGACCGCACCACATATGACACTTAAAAATACACTCATTTGGCACATCCCACAAAGATTAAAAACGTAGGAGTGATGCTCATTGGAAGGCTCACATAAAAATGCATCTAGTCAATGAAAGATTCAAAAAAATCACTCAAAAGCTCAACCACATCGATTTCATTATTGCATCACTAACACTATACACCATGCTTGTCATGAGTATTATTTAAAACATCAATATTGAATATAATCGATCTCAAATATCATATTGAATATGTTACTAATACTGACATTCCCCAACTTATTCAGCGAATCCCAAAGTAAAGCTAGATTGCCTATGAGGTCTATAGCTTAGGACAATATGCCATTCACTATGGCGGGCTACACCATCGTCGCCCCATGTGCATGCGAAAATCACCATTCCTTGCATGAATATCACCGATATTATAAGTGTGTTTCTCATTTTAGCGTGCCTGACTAGGTGGACTACAATGGGTTTACCTAATGGTATCAGCGCATCGCCCAATAGGTTATAAGACTCACCGAAATAGACATTGAGCTCCTAAAGAGAAGCCTCCCATTGGTAGACTCATTGGAGCTCTGCCAATTGTACTCAGTGCCTCGCCGAGTTCCCTTTACCGTCCCCTAATTTTACACAAAACCTGCACATATTAACTCCCACATTATTGAAAATACTAATACTTGGGTTGCCTCCCATGAAGTGCCTAATTTAATATTGCAACACGACAAGGATGTGTTGTTCAAACATGATCCAAATACAACTTCAACAACCCTCACATCTTGACTTTCTCCAATGTATGCCATTAACCTTTGCTCATTGACTGTGAATCTCAACCCCTTTGCATCTTCAATTTCAATTGATCCATTGCCATACACTTGTGTTATAGTTTGCGGAACAATCCACTTGTACTTGGGCTTACTTGGTAAGAGTTTGAACCTTGAATTGAATAGTAGGACTAACTCCCCTACCTGAAACTCACGAGGTAGTATCTTAGCATCATGGTACTGTTTAACCTTTTCTTTATATAGGGCGGAGCTTTCATAGGCTTACAAGCGAAATTCATCCAACTCAAAGATTTGGTCTACACGATCTCTGGAGGCAGCATCCCATTTAATATTTATCTTGTTCTATATTCATAAAGCTTTGTGTTCTAAGTCAATCGGAAGATAACAAGCTTTTACAAACACTAAATTGTAGGGAGATATACCAATGGGAGATTTGAATGTCATACAGTAGGCCCAAAGTGCATTATCAAGCTATCTAGACAAATTAGTACAATCGACATTCATAGTTTTTGCCAAGATGCTCTTTATTTCTCAATTAGACACTTCAACTTGTCCCTTCGATTCTAGATGATATGGTGTTACCACTTTGTGCTATACCCATATTTAAAGAGGAGCGTTGCATATTGATGATTGCAAAAGTGTGATTCTCCATCACTTATAATGGCCCTTGGGGTACCAAACCTTGTGAAGATGTTCTTTTTGAGAAACTTTGTGACACTTCGTGCTTCATTGTTTGGTAATGATATCTCTTTCACCCACTTGGAGGGATAATCAACTTCTACGAGGATATACTTGATTCAAAAAGAGCTGGGAAAAGGTCCCATGAAATCAATTCCCTAAACATCAAACAATTCAATTGAAAGGATTTCAAAAGTGGTAATTCGTGTCTCCTATATATAGTCCATTGTAATTGACATTGGACACAACATTTGCAAAATGCATGAGCATCCCTAAACATTGTAGGCCAATAGTGGCCATATTGTAAAACCTTAGAGGCTTTACGAATGACCCCATGATGAAAACCTGCTGGCGAGGCTTGACATTCTTCAAGGATCTCATTCAGTAAAACTTTGACACACAATGCCGAATGATGTTATCAACACGCTTTGTAAAAAGGAAAAGGTTAATTACATATATACTTCATCACATTAAATAGAAATTTCCTCGTTTGATGGATACTCAAATAATCAGGTAAAAACCCACACACAATAATATTTGAAAAATCTGCATTCCAAGGAACAAAGGGTGTAGAAATTACCATTACTGATTCATCTGGGAAAGCATCATCAATGTCTTTTTCTTCAAGAACTCTAGCATCTGCTTCCAACCTTCAAATATGGTCAACTACTGTTTTTTCACACCCCTTCCTATCTTTCACCTTTCAAATTCTTGAAGAAGTAACACTCATCGGATCACCCTTCGCTTAAACTCTTTCATAGCTATTAGGTACCTTAATGTTGTGTGATCTCTGCGAACAACCACTTTGGTACCCAACAAATATTCTCTAAACTTCTCAAACCCATATGCCACATCCAATAACTCTTGCTCTGTTACAATGTAATTATTATGAGCACAATTCAACATTTTGCTAGCATAATAGATAGGATGAAAAAACTTGTTTTTGTGATGCCCAAGAACAACTCCTAGAGACTAACCACTAGAATAACACATCATTCAAAAATGGATATTCCAATCGGGATAAATAATTATTGGGGCTGATATATGTTTATCCTTGAGTGTTTTGAAAGCCACCATTCAAGAATCATCCAAATCAAATGTATTTCGTTCTCAAAGAGTATACACAATGGAATAGAAATCTTGGAGAAATATTTAATGAATCGTCTATAGAGCTTGGCATGACAAAGAAAGCTCCTCACACCTTTTACTGAAATTGGGAGAGGTAATTTTTCCATCTCTTGAATTTTTCGCTTGATCAACTTTAATACCATCCTCGCAAATTTTGTGCCCAAGCACAACTCCCTCTCTCACGATAAAGAAACACTTCTCCCTATTAAGGACCAAGTTGAAATCAAAACACCTTTTCAACACCATCTCATAATGCCATAAGTATACCTCAAAATAATTCCCAATGACAGAAAAATCATCCATGAACACTTCTATGGAGTCCTCTACCATGTCTGTAAGGATTGATCTGAGAGCATACATCGTTGGAAGGTAGTCGGGGGATTACACAACCCAAAGGGAATTTACTTGAATGTGAAGGTTCTATAAGAGTATGTAAACGTTATATTCTCTTGATCCTCGGGTGCAATAGAGATATTGTTGTACCTGCAATATCCATCAAGAAAGAAATACCACCCCTTTGCACCAAGCCTATGAAGCATCTAATCAATAAATGACATGGAGAAATGATCTTTTTAGATCCAGGAATTAAGCTTCTGATAGTCCATGGACACGCCACCTGCTGACAAGTCTAGTGGCGACTGATTTGGTTTTTTCAGTAGGATCTATCGTGATACCACCCTTTTTCATAACATATTGTACCAGACTTACCCATTGGTTATCCACAATTAGAACGCTAACTCCCACATCTAACCATTTTATAATTTCTTTCGTCACCACTTCTTGCATTTGAGGATTTAATCTTCATTGATGTTCAATACTTTGTTTGCAATCTTCCACCAAATTTATTTTGTGAGTGCATATGCTTGGTGAAATATCCACAATATCGGCAATTTACCACTACAAGGCTTTAATCTGCCTCTTCAACACTATGATCAATAACTCCACTTGTGATTGCTTAATATCACTTGCAATACTTACTGGAAGTGTGTTGTTGCCACCAAGAAAACATATTTGAGATGAGTCGAGAGTTCCATCAACTCTTATTTCAGTGGTTCAATGATAGATGGTTTGACCAGTGGTGCTTATCGACTAGATAAATCGAGGTCGAGCCTAGATTGGAAAGAATTATGTAAGCCAACGCCTACAAGGGCAGCCCAAAACTTCATCATAGTTGCCAATTTCATCTTGATCATAGTTAAGTATCACTTGAGCAAAAGGTTCCCTACAAAATGATGCACTTTCAATACTTTCTACGGCTTTGTCAATTTGATCCAAGTGAGATACAACATTTATATCACTTGGGTATTTCATTGATTTGTGAATATTAAATTTAACTACTTCATCATTGACTCGGAACATCAATTCACCGCATTCCCCATTAACAAAAACTTTCCCTGTGGCGAAGAACGGTCTACCAAGAATTACTAACATTTTGACATCAATTTCATTATCAATCACCACAAAATCAATGTGGAACACAAATTTGTCAACTTTCACTAGCATATCGTAGACCACATCCACTGGTTTCTTTATTGAATGATCAACCATTACAAGTCCCATATTCATTTGTTTTGGTTTATCAAGCCCAAGATTATCAAATATCATCAATGGCATTAAATGTATGCTTGAACGATGATCAGATAATGATTTTGCAAAACTACACTTACTAATAGTGCACGGGATCGTGAAAGCTCCCAGGTCATCTCTCTTGAGGACATCATTCTTTTGTATTAATACACAACATGTTTGTGGTAGTTCAATTGTTATATAATCTATCATCCTTTTATTTGTCACCAACTCCTTCATGTATTTAGCGTAACCCGACATTTTGGTCAAAGGATCCACAAATAGGATATTCACTTTCAAATTTTCACTATTTCCATAAACTTTTGGAATTTTGCATAGTAATTTTACTTCCTCAACTTTTGAGAAAATGGAGGTATGATCTTGAATTTAGGTAATGTGGATGAAGTTTCAACACATCTTTTTGTCATATTTGCCTTCGACTCACCTTCTTCTTCTTTTTCTTGAGCTTGATCAATTTCCTTAGGTAATTCGTTATTGGCAATCACCCTTTGATTATTTGGTTTGTCGGGCCTTACTACTTCTTGCAATGTCTTTCCATTTCTAGTAACAATTGCTGAAACTTGGAGCAAATCTCTTTGATTCCCCTTTGCATTAGACTTTTCACACTTATACGGTTAAGCATATACGAGAGCAGTTTTCTGCCTTATCTTTCCTCCAGTGTTTTGATAGAAGATACATGTGAAACCATGGTGGTGGACAAAACTGAAATGTCACTCTTCATTCCTTGCAAAATCATACATGAATCCTCCACCTTGTTTAGAACTTTAGTCAACAAATCATCTATTTGTTTCTTCATCAGTTCTTTATAATGCTCATATCTGACCTCTTCTCTGTGACCCCTCTCATCAATACCATTGGTCGAATTTTGATTTCTGGCAACTCCTAGCTGAATTGGCCAAAATTCCTCCGGTTTTCCACCTCTCATGTAGACATCTTCCTCGTATCCACACTGGGTATTGAATTTATTGAGTTTACTCCACCTATGGTAACTTGCTCAAATAAAATTTCAATCTGAGCGGTAAACCTAGTGATGATTTTTTCACGCTCTTGGTTCTTTTCTTCTTGTTCCTTCAATGCCCCCAAATGTGGAAGTGAGACATATCATCACTCATATACCATGCTTTGTTGATTTTTGTCATCTCCTCAAGAAACTTTATCGCTTAAGTGAATGGTTGTCTAACGATACCTCCTCACACAAGATGATCAACCAATCCCTTATTTACAAAATAAGACTTCGGTAAAAATATTGGAATATCAGCTCATCCAGAAAACCATGCTAGGACATTGGAACAATACTCTCTTGTAACGTATCCAAGTTTATGCATAGGTTCCTCACTCATTCTTTCAAAATTTTGGATGTTCTTTCTCAGCTTCATAATTCTTGACGAATGAAATAACCTATCAAGGAATGTTTCATTCAACCCTTCCCATGAGGTAATAGACATCCTTGGAAGTTTAATCAACCATCTAGTTGCCTCCCCCATTAGAGAAAAGGATATCAGCCAAAGTGACTCTTGTGAGATGCCTTTAGCTAAAAAGGGGGTTACACACACTTGAATGGCTCTTAAGTGATGGTTGTCGGTTATAGGATGGCCCTGGTAGCGTGAGGCAAAACCATGTATCATCACATAGCTCTTAAGTGATGGTTGTCGGTTACAGAAACTGTGATAACAACAAGGTTAAGGGAGATCACAAATAGAGAATTGAATATTAGAATGCGGAAGCACAAAGAAAAAAAACAAAAAAAACTAACTAAAGATATGAGAAATTCGAAGGAAAGATCCACGAATTTCCAAGGATTAGATGTTCTAAGGCCTTGAAAAGATCCAAGTAACAACGTATAGATTTATGGAAGAAATCTAACGCCTTTACTTGAGAAAACGAATCAAAACGATAGATTCGGATCTTGACCGCTTTATGAATAACTAAAGACAATAATTAGTATGTAGAAACTAATCACCTTCTAAAGAATACCAAAAAGAAACCAAAGATATCACAAGAAGAAGTTACTTTATACCTTAAACTATGAATAGTAAAGGTTTAAAGATAAATTCTCAAAGAACAAGTCACAAAGGTTCAAAGAACTCTCTCAAATATTATTAATATCAATGTAAATTGTCTTTAATGAATGAAAAGGACTCCTATATATAGGAGAAGGGGAAAAAAACGTCCAAGGACCCTAGAAAGACAATTACAAGGAATCCTATTCTAGAAAGGAAATAAAGTAACCTAACTAGGAACAAATTTAGTACTTCTAGGAAAGCATTAAATGGTACTTAGGAGACCATAAATAGGCTAAGGAAAATATTAATAACCTATATATAAATAAATAAATAAATAAGGTAAATCCCAACTAGGAAAAGAATCTTGACAATCTTGGAACGTTTGACTAGTCTTCTCTCAAAACTTGGGCAGAAAGCAACTCTTGTTGTGGCTGATTCTTGGACTCTTCTTGACCTTATTTGCACGAAAATTGCCCTTAAAATTCCTCATCTTGGGCTTGAATTTGGGCCACCAAATAATTGTAGCATTTGGACAATTCCTCTCCCTTGGGATTGAGCTCTTCTTCCCCAATAAGACACCTTTGGATCAGCAATTGAAGCCCATTGAGCTTATCATTGAACTCCTTGGTTTGAGATCTTGTTATGGGCCTCCTTGGAGTTTCTAAAGCTTCATCCTTGTCCTTCAATGGAGTAGAGCTTCCTTGGATGCTATCAAACTGTCACACTTATATTTTGTATTCTTATATACAAAGAGATTACCTTTATTTTCATATACAAACAAAGTTTAAATTGAATCCTTTCTTACAAACTGAGTTACCATTGTATTTCTAAATACAAAGAGTTGTTATCCATGTTTTAAAAGATTTTCTTTATATTTCATTTATATAATTTCTTTATATTGAAATGAATTGAGTTGAGTTTCTTCAGTTACATTTCAAGCTTATGTCTTGTTTTAGTATTCCCCTCGCATGCTCATACATTCAATGTACTGATGTCATTTGTCCTGCATCATTTTATGATGCAGATACAAGTAACCAAGATTAGCATACAACGCCTCGTTGCTCCAGCTGAGCATTCAGAGTCATTTGGTGAGCCTCCTTGCTTTCCGGAGGATCCCTTTTTATATTGCTTTAGTAGTTTCAGTTATAGGATGATCAGGGTCTTGTCCCGACATCCCTCATAGTTTTATAGGCTTCAGAGACACCTAGTTATAGTTCATCTGTCTTTTCATCTTCATTCTATTATGTTGAGACTTGAGTTTGCCTTATTGGCCAATTGAATGTTCATTTATAACATTCTAGTTTTATAACATGGATTTATCTTTGTTGACTAAACTCTTCGGCTGAGTAGGTAAGCCAGGCCAAGGGTTCGCTTGGGGCCAGCAATGGTTCTTGAGTGCCAGTCCTGCCCAGGGGTAGGCTTGGGGTGTGACACTTTCCTCTTGAGGTTATGACTATAAATAATGGACACTATTTAAGTACAATTTTTCTCTTAATTATTCTTACTTGAAATTTAGTATGTCCATGAAGCTAATAATGATTACCATAAATATTTCAATATCTTATTTTTATACGTAATATACCTTTGACAAAATATTATTACTCAATTAATATTTGAGTAAGGCTATCACAGAGAGGTAATTTTACAAAAAAATGTACATCTATAGTGAATGTAAAAATTATTATAAGTAGAATGTTATAGAAACAAAAAATATAATATCAAATATTAGTTCTTAAGAAATTTAGGTCTTTACAATGAAATGTTATTATAACGAATGATGTTAAAACAGAGGCTTGTACGTATGTCAAATATTTAGCTTGACCAATTCTTAAATATATATATATATATATATATATATATATATATATATATAGTTTTTTAAATTTTAATATATGAATAACAATATCTATGGGGAAATATATTTCATTTCTCTCTAAGTTTCTACCTTATCTTTGCGGGATTATAGTCCATTTTTTTCTGCCACATACATATCATATATTTGTGTATAATGAAAGTATCTAGTATGTTATAGAAGTTGTATAGTCATATAAAACATTAACCTTTTTCCATAAAAAGATTAAGAGATGAATAAAATTGAAAATATTATTTATAGAATCCTTAATTTGATCTAATATCGTCTTATTATCAACCACTATTTTCTTACATATTTTTATATAGCTAGCAAGGAGTGTATCTTGTGACATAAAGTTTTCTTAGATAAAAATGAACACAAAATAACAGGAAATTTATACTTAAGAAGTTGTATATTCAATATAAATATAAAAAAAAAGGAAAATTATATGGAACAGTACATATCCAATGAAGAAAGAAGACAAAAATATATGATGATGCTACTATATTCAGTCTAGTGTTCAATTTGATTGTAATATCTTACAACCAATACTTTGCTTTCTCCCTTCCTTTTTACCTATATATCTATTAAGAATATAATTAATATCATGACTATATTATCATATTATAAGTAAAAGTGAAAATATATATTTGAATAGTGGACATAACATAAAAACTAATAATTCAATGGACTATGTTGGTGCTCGATATTTTAGCAAAATTAGGTACAAACTCCTTCATATGATGCCAAAAGAATAAAAAATGAACAAACAAAAGAGGAAACATTTTACCTCAATCGTATGCCTTTTTTGTTTGTTTATTATTATTGTCTCTCCCACGCCTTTTTGTCACTATTCACACATTATGTGAAAAGTAATTATCAAATTCTTTCTCGAATGAAAACACAATTATTTTTAAAAAGAAATAAAACAAGAAAATGAAATTAAAATCCTAGCGCGATATA
>NC_064288.1:23542567-23602521 GCF_019186545.1 Solanum stenotomum
ATCATAGTTAATTGCACATTTCTATGTTTTCTTCTTTTCTTCTTTAATAGAAAACCAATACCTAAATTTTAATGCTAAGAAATTCAGCGAGATATTTCAATAGATTGGTATGGAAATTTTAAATGATCTCAAATCGTCACAAAAAAAGAGATCCCCAAGAATTTATAAAGACTGAATTGTTGTGATTTATGACCGAAAAAACATGAAGGTTGAAATTGTTGTGACTATTGGTAAGAAATAAGTTTTTTTTAATGAATAAAATATGTAGGTTAATTAGACGGATATAAATGTTTTAAAATGATACAAATAATATTGAAGTATGTATGTGATAACAAACGAAAGAGGAAAATACAATGTGAATTGATGAAATTTGCTACAATTTGTTCACCAACTCTTTCTTATGTGGTACGCCAAATTTCTTTGAACTTCAAACTTAATTAACTGTTGCAATTAACACTTGAGATTTTTTAATAAGAAAAATGTGTAGAAAACTTTATAAAATCATAGTTTAAAAGTGAGAAAAAATAGTGATGGCAATGGGGCGGGGCAGATACAGGGCAAGGTGGGTTTAAGGATTTGTGGGGCGAGGCGGGGAGAGTTTAAGGCTTTGTAGGGTAGGGCGGATTTAAGATTGTGTGGGGCGGGTGGGATGTGGGGCGGGTTGAGGTGCATTTTTCGAAAACTAATGTAGGGCGGGTGGGTTGCGGGTATATGTGAATTTATGTGGGATCAAACTTAATTTTAACTTTCCACATGTTATAAGAGTCATAGAATATTATTTAATAAGATAACTTCTTTAAACTACTATAATATTCAAGATAGTAAATGAAAATGGTTCAATAAAAAGTAATACAATTTCTTACATGTTTTCTAATGGACCTCTAAAAGTTTATTTTTTAAGTCACTATCCTATTAAATTAATACAGCTTAATAAAAATATGAATTTATTTCAATGAATTATATTTTTATTATCAAACATAACTAGAAAAAAATATATTTAAATGTAACACCTCAGAATTTTTTTTAACTGAGACTTGAACCATCCTTCGTAGTGAGTAAGTTATTACCAAAGAATTTAAATTTTTCCTAAGTGTTAAGGTCACTAGATGCAGCACATTGTGTTCCAAAAAGAACTAGAGAGAATTCATTCAAGTCATTCCTAGGTTCTTTTAAGTTTTGGGTCAACTCAAACGACCATAACTTTTAGTACATGATGAGTTAGGAGACCCATAAGATATCAAAGAAAAGATCTCTGAGTTCTCTTTCCAACGCCACTGAGTTTGCTAATTTTCGAATCTGTATGAAGGAGATATGCCCTTTTGAAGTCTGTCTGTCCATTTAAGGAAAATTACTCGAAAATAGGAGGGGTATTTTAGTCTTTTCCTTACTTCCACTTATTCTAAACGCGAATTACACCAAATTAAGGGTCGAAACAGATTAAAATCAGTTTCATTCATCCCCAAAAGCACTAAGGGTTTTAGAGAGAAGGTTCAAGAGGAGAAAAAGTTCAAAGTTTCTAGCGTTCATTCAAGAAATTCAAGATTTCGCCAAGAACATAGTTCTTTGAGGTATGTAAGCTTTCATAGTGTTGGGTTTGTTCACCCACACGCCAATCATGAATTTCTTTTGCGAATCTATCCATAAATATTGAGAAACTTAATTTCTTGATGAGTTCTTGATAATTGTTTTTGAAGTTTCCTTATCGATTAAGTTTTGATGTAAGATTTTACTTGGGTCAAATTCAAATGTCCATATCTATTAGAATATAAAGAATTACATGACCCATAACCTATCAAATTAAAGGTATTTGAATCTACTTTCCAACACCACCAATTTCGCGTCAATCTAATTTCTGAGTAAAAAGTTATGACAATTTTAGTAACCTGATACAGTGCTGTTATAAATTAGCTGACGGAAAAACATTAAACAAGGTCGTTTTATTTTTTTACCTCCAAGAAAACCCTAAACAAATTTCTTGAATAATAAAGGCTCAAAACAATCAGATTTTTATCTTTTAATCCATCACTCTCTTCTCTCTCAAACCTTAGGGAAAAACCCTAAGGAAAAGTAAAAGGTGAAGACTCCATTCAATATTCTTTCAATCCCTTTCATTTTCCCTAAGGAAAATTAAAAGGCGAAGACTCCATTCAACATTCTTTCAATCCTTTTCAAGATTCTTTCCATCTTTTTCTAGATTCTCCTTCAAGATAAGTTTTCTCCAAGAATTTCATTCTTTCCAACTCAAATTCCTCCATATAATTATGAATCACTAATGAAAATCATAATTCTTGGCCATACAATTTCAAGAAATCTCAAGAAAGGTTTTCTTGATTGTTCTCCTTCAAGCTAGGGTTTCAAGGCTTCTAATCAAGTTCTTCTTCAAGATTCTTCAAGAACCTTGTTCTTTCAGGTATGTAAGGCTATCATAGTGTTTGACTAGTTCGTCCTCACGCCCTGTATCTTCTTTCAAATCAGTAAAATAGGAATGGAGGATTCTACCCCTAGATTTGAGTATTCTTGAGATAAGCGTATTTGAGTTATTGAGTTCATGGATTTTAAAAAATTTTTGTATCTAATTATTGAGTTTCTATATTTTTATTGAGATCCTTGAGTTGATTTGTTCATGTCTATAATTCACCATGAACCCTATTTTGAGTTATAAATCTTGAGAAGATTTTCAAAGCCAACACTTGAGTATTAAACTGAGTTTTGAGGAAGTAAGTATCATAATGAGAAGATTCTTATACATGAGTCCATATTGTTATTCCGACCCTTGATTCAAGTTGTTCATGACCATATATTCTGCATGAACTCCATAAGTTGAGTATCTTTGAGAGGAGTAGTATCTTCATGTTATAAGTCTTGAGTATTGACTTCCTAATAATTTTGGCATTATATTCCTAATCATGGGGAAACTACATGTTACCCATGAAGGTCCTTGAGTTGAGTAGTTCATGCCCATAATTACGCATGAACCCTCTAAGTTTAGCATTCTTGAGATGTATAGTATCATCGTCTCCTTGAGTTCTGAAGTTGTTGAATTCAAAGTATTAAGTTCTATGCATGGTTATTGAAAACTTTAAATTGAGTCGTTCACGTCCATAATTCGTCATGAACCCTATTTTAAGAAGTCTTTCTACAAATTGCTTTAAAACTTATTTTAAAGACTTGAGCACTAAGCTGAGGTAGAGTTGAGCCGAGTTCATTTTCTTTAAAATGATCTATTAGAATTAAGTATTCCAAAGAGTAAATATTTTTACATTTATGATGAGAGGAAACTAAGATTCCCAAAAGAGTTTTGAGCAGTTTGAGTACCATCTCTTTTAAGTGAAAGAATTTTTTGTGTAATAATCTAAAAATACAAAAAGATTTATGTTTTTAAATGTATGAGCTAGTATATTTTGGGAGAAGTATTGAGCACTGATATGGGAGAGAGTTCATACAACTCACAACCCCCATAAACCATGTAGCAAAAGTGGGTACAAAGGGTCATACTTTTTAGATGATTCCTTAATATTTTTTAACATAGACTAGTCGATCCACTTAATGGTAGGTTCTATACCCCAACAAAGTATCGAACAAGTCTGGCAGTGTAGGCGAGACGTTGTATCATCACATAGCTCATAGTAATGATCGTCGGTTAGAGAATCTCCCACATAGTTATATTGTATTTTTATATACAAATTGAGTTATTATTGTATTCTCCAATACAATTGAGTTATTATCTACTGTTTTAAAAGTTTTCCATATGCTTCATCTTTTATTGTTGTTTTATCCTTGAGTATCTTGAGTTGAGTACCTTTGAGTTGAGTATCATATATTTGAGTTGAGTATCTAATCTTTGAGTTGAGTATCTTATTCTTAAGTTGATTTAAGTTGAGTGAGTTGAGAAGAGGTAAGTATGTTTTCTTTTTATCAAAATCAAGCTTATGTTTATACTTTAGAATTCCCCTTACAGGCTTGTACATTCCACGTACTGAGCCATTTGGCCTACATCATTTCATGATGCAGACACAGGAAATCACGATCATCAACAGGTGTTTTGTTGAGGTCATGTAATATTCCAGTCAGCTTTGGTGAGCCTTCTTACAGTTTGTAGTTTTGAGATGTATTTTGTCTTGTCACGATATCTTTCTGTAATAGTAGAGGCTTCAGAGATAGACAAAGTTGAAGAGTTTCTGTATTTACTTTCTTTTAAATATTGTTCACACATTCTTAAAGTTCATTATTGGAGTTCAGTGAATTTAATTTAGCTTCAACCTTATGTATGCTTGAGTTAGTCTTCCCCTTGTACCCAGGTACGATGAGGGTTCGCTTGGGGACTAGCAATGGTTATCGAGTGCCGGCCACATCCAGGGTGTAGGCTCGGGTCGTGACATTTAAATATTATGTGGTGCTGCTTCATGCAAGGCTGGTCTATGCGTGGGACGGTGGGGCAGGTCCGAAATTAAATATATTGTTATGTGCAGCGGGGCGGGGCAGATTAAAAATTTTGCAGGTTAGGCTCAACCCGCACCGCTCCATTACCATCCCTACGAGGAAACCCCTCTATTTATAGCTAACATATAGTAGTATGAATAAGTGTTAATTGCACCTTATAAGGAAAGTCACAACCTTTAGAAAATGTCATTTCTCATCGGAAAAGGCACAACCCTTTGAAATAGTCAAAACTTATCGAAAAAGGCACAACCCTTTGGAAAAGTCACAAACCTTTGTAAAACTCACATCCCTTCAGAAAAGTGACAACTAATTTGAATCGCCACAGAAAAGAGATCACCAAGTATTTATAAGGAGAGAATGGTTTTGATTTATGACTGAAAAATATGAAGGTTGAAATTGTTCTGACTATTCATAGGAAATAAGTATTTTTTAATAAATAAAATATATAGGTTAATTAGAAGAGTATTAATGTTCTAAAATGATACAAATAATATTGAAGTATTTATGTGATGAAAATCGTTAGAGGAATATACGAGTGTGAATTGATGAATTATTTTCTTCAATTTGTTCACCAACTATTTCTTTTGTGAATCACACCAAAATGAATGTGATGGTACTCATCTTATCCCACCTAGACAAATCATCTGAAACCCAACCATGATGAACCATGACTATACAATATGGAAATAAAATAAAATAAAAAGTTTAATAACAATCACTAATGCGGATAACGAGTCAACATAACTAAATCTCCAACACCTGGTTGTCACGCGTACAAGCCTCTAATGTATTTGATAAATTTGAAAGAAAAATTTAAGTCTCAAATTATTTTGTCTCTAAACTAAAACAATATCATAAATAGGAGTATGACGGTCTGCTAAGATGACAAACAACTACCTCAAAAATCTCCACAGTAAGCCTCAGACATAGAGAGAATAAAGAGTATCACAAAGATCCGGGCTAGTAACCTACAAAAATATAAAAGCAAGGGGTGAGCACAAAACCACAAGGTACTCAGCAAGAAAACTCTTAAATACTGAGCTAAGAGTATAAAATAGAGGTACTCCAGCCACTTAAACCAAAACTCCACAAATGCAACCTGCATAAAACTAGCCCAGCCTAACTGTAACACCTTTGATTCAAAAATATAGGAAATTTAGTTATTTTCAAAGACATGGTGCCAGCACAAACGACACCACCAACGACTCGTAGGTAGGGCAATGAACCATTGGTGGTGGCATGGTTGACAAGTTAGATTTTTCTTAAAAAATGATTAGTTTCAGTATTTTGTGACTGTTCACAAGGACGGTTCGTCATTAAATGCACGAGTCATAGATAGGTCTTGTAGGTGAGTCCCAGACTTAGAAAATATCTTAGGGCAAGGGTTTGGGCCTATGCAAGTGGTCCACGGTCCGCCAAGGGACCCACCGTCCTATATACGCAACATATCTCTATTTCTCCTTACCGAATAACTCCTGTAGAACTTAAGAAATTAAAGGAGTAGTTGAAAGATTTGTTGGATAAGGGTTTAATCCGATCGAGTATCTTTCCATGGGGTGCTCCCGTTTTATTTTTAAAGAAGAAAGATTGCTTTCTTCGGATGTGTATTGACAACCAACAATTAAATAAGGTTACTGTGAAGAACTAATATCCTCTCCCAAAGAATAGATTATATGTTTGACCAAATTTAAGGGGCGAGTTACTTCTCTAAGATTGACCTCCGGCCGGGTTATCACCTATTGAGGGTGAAGGACGATGATATTCTGAAAATGGCATTTCAAACTCGGTATGGTCATTATGAGTTTTTTGTAATGTAGTTTGGTTTGACTAATGCTTCGGCGACATCTATGGGTTTGATAAATAGGTTATTTAGAAAATACCTTAACATGTTTGTGCTTGTGTTCATTGATAATATATTGATCTATTCAAGGAGTGAAGATGAAGATACCAATCATTTGAGGATTGTGTTGCAAGACCTCAAGGACCAACAACTCTTTGCAAAGTCTAGTAAATGTGAGTTTTGGTTAAGATTTGTTGCTTTTCATTGTCATATTGTTTCTGGCAAGGGTATTGAGGTAGATATTGTCAAGAGTTCACCTAGAACTGTATCCCTTCGGATATTAGAAGTTTCTTGGGTTTATCTTGTAAATATAGAAGATTTTTTGAAGGGTTCTCTTCCATTGCCTCTCCATTAACGGTGTTGACCCAAAAGAAGGTTAAGTTCATACATTCGAAAACATGTGAGAAGAGTTTTTAAGAATTGAAAGATAAACTTACTTCCGCTCCGGTGTTGACTTTACCAGAAGGAACCTAAAGAGGTGTTGTTTATTGTGATTCCTTGAGGATGAACTAGGATGTGTACTTATGCAAAATGTGAAATTCATTGCTTATGCTTAAAGGATACTTAAGACTCACTAGAAGAATTATCTTACACATGACCTTGAACAGTCGGCGGTGTTTTTGCTTTAAAGATTTGGAGAAATTATTTGTATAGTGTTCATATGGATGTCTTCACCGACCACAAGAATTTGCAATGTGTTTAAACATAAAAATCTAAATCTTAGCCAAAGAAGGTGGCTTGAGTTATTAAAGGAATAGGACATGAGTGTTCTTTGTTACCCGATCAAGGAAAATGTGGTGGCAGATGCTCTTAGTCAATTATCGATGGGTAGTGTTGCTCATATTGAGGATGATAAAATATATTTGGTTAGAGATGCTCATAGAATTGCCCGAATGGGTGTTTGATTGATTGAATCCACCCAAGGTGGTGTTATGGTTCAAAGTGGTCCAGAATTATATTTTGTGGGAGATGTTAAAGCCAAGCAAGGTCTTGATTCGACTTTGGTTGAATTGAAGGAAGCAGTGCTTAAATTTTTTCTAGAGGCTTTCTCCCAAAGGAGAGATGATGTACTTAGATATCAAGGTCATTTGCGTGTTCATACTGTCAATGAATTGAGAGTAAATATCTTATTAGCAGACCATAGTTCTAGATATTCCATTCACTCGGGAGCCACCCAGATGTATCATGGCTTGCTGGAGATCTATTGGTGGAATAGGATGAAAGAGGACATTACAGATTTGTGGTTAAGTGTCCTAATTGTCAACAAGTGAAACTTGCGCACCAAAAGCCAAGAGGGCTATCTCAAGATATTAGCATTCCTTCTTGGAAGTGGGAAGATTTGAACATGGACTTCATTATTGGTTCACAAAGTACCTGGCGACAACATGACTCGATTTCGATTATTATAGATTGAATGACAAAATCTATTCATTTCAATCACGTCAAGGTGTTTTATTCAACGGAGGACTATACTAAGTTGTATTTAAGAAAAATGGTAAGGTGGAGCGGAGTGCCCTTGTCCATTATCTCCGATCGTGGTACCCAATTCACTTATAAATTTTCGAAATATTTTCAAAAGGGTCGTGGAAAGCAAGTGGAAATGTACACTTCAAACAAACCTATAGGAGAAATTGGTAGCTTTTATGAGCAAGCGGAGCGTACTATCTAAACATTGGAAGATATATTGAGGGCATGCATAATTGATTCCAAGGGTAATTGGGATGATCACTTGCCTTTGATTGATTTTGCTAATAATAATAGCTACCACTTAAGTATTGGCATGTCTCCATTCGAGGCTCTATATGGTAGGAGCTGTATATCTCCTATAGGTTGGTTTGAAGTTGGTGAAGTTACTTTGATAGGTCCCGAATTAGTAAATGACACTATGGAGAAAGTTCGGGTTATTAGAGAAATGTTGAAAATGGCTCAAAGTCAACAAAAGTCATACGCCGATGTTAGAAGAAGAGATCTAGAGTATAATGAAAATAATTGGGTTTACTTCAATATTTCACCCATGAATGATGTAATGAGATTTGGGAAGAAAGGGAAGCTTAGTCCCCGTTGTGTGGGCCCATATCATATTTTGAGACGATTTGGCAAAGTTTCTTATGAACTTGATTTGCCTAATGACTTGAAATCGGTGCATCTAGTTTTCCATGCCTCCTTGTCGAATAAATGTGTTGGATATTCGACCTTTATTGTACCCTTAGAAGGTTTGGGTGTAAATGAAAATCTTTCTGATGAGGTAGTTTCGGTGGAGATTTTAGATCGGAAAGTGTAGAAGTTGAGAAACAAAGAGGTTACTTCTATAAAAGTTTATGGAGGAATCAGTTAGATGAGGGTGCTACATGGGAGTCCGAGGCTGACATGATGTCCCGTTATCCTCATCTCTTTCCCTCCATCCCAACTCTAGCTTGAGGTATTGAGTTCCTTATGGTTTGCTCTTTTGGCATCACGTGTCTAAGATATTTCCATGATTTCCTCATTTTGCATGATTCATGAAAAGATTAAATTTGAAAAAATGAGTTACTTGATTGATTTCTACATGTTTATGTATATTTAAGTTAGAGTTGCATATATACTTCATGATATGATGTTTTGAACATGGTTTAGCTGGGAGTTGATGTTTCCTTCTCGTATATGCGCATTTATGTAATTGCATTCATGTTGTGTTGTTAGATGAGGTTCCTACCTTCCTTATGATGTCTTCAATCTCATTCAAGAAAGAATGTTCCCAAGGGGGAGATAATGAAACACCTCAAATTCGAAAGGACAAGAATTTTGATTTTCTCATACACCTGGTACTAGCACAAATGATACCATCCACAACCTGTAGGTGGCACGACGTTTCGTTGGTTGTGGAGTGGTTGACAAGTTAGAATTCTCAAAAAAAAATTGTTCGAGTACTTTGTCATGGTTTAGAAGGACGGTCCGCCATTCAATGAACGAATCGTAGATAGTCCTCTTAGGTGAGTCCCAGACTTAGAGAAATTTTAAGCCCAAGAGTTGGGTCCTACAATTGTGGTCCATGGTCTGTCGAGGGATCCACGGGCTATAGGTGTGGTCTATCATTAAGAGTTCACAATTGGCAATCTCTGATCTCACCAACAACTAACCAGGATAGTCAGTGGTTTGACCAATGGACCATGGGTTTGGCTGTGAGTGGGGTCGGCAGTTATTTTCCTTAAGGGCTTTTGGGTCTTTTTTCTAATTATTCTAGCATAATACTATGTCGTTTTACCCTTATTTAAAAGACCAATATAAATGTTTTAACCCCAAAATTGTAACACCTCGGGTTCGAGAAGGGGAAAATTTTCTGTTATTCACAAACCTAGTGCCAGCACAGACGACACCACCCATGGCCTGTAGGTGGGGCGATGGTCTGTTGGTTGTGGCGTGGTTGACAAGATAGATTTAAAAAAAAAATGTCAAGTTCTAGTATTTTTCCGACAGTTCACTAGAGTGGCCCATTGTCCAGTCCATGAGTTGTACGCGAGGCCCAAACTTAGAGAAATTGTAGGGTAAAAAGTCGAGATCCCCGTCAATGGACCCATGGTCAATAGTTGATCTTGTCAGTTGAGGTCCAAAGATCATGGTCTCTGAACCCATCGTCGATCGACCAGGATCGTCCATTGGTGGAACCACGGACCGTAGGTCCCCACCGTAGATGGTCTCGGTAGTTATTTTAAGAAATGATTTTGGGTCTTTTCCTAATTATTCTAGCCTAATACAATGTCGTTTTTCCCTTCACCTAAAGCCCTATATAAGTGTTTTTACCCCCAATTTTTTCCAATGGAAATCATTCTCTAAAATTCGTAAAATAAGAACAAGTCTTCCTCTCCAAAATATTTCTCTCTAGAAATGCTTGAAAAAGAAGAAGTCAACCTAGGGTTTCAAGTCAAGTCTCCAATTCTTCCATTGAAGTCAAGCTTTTCACATTGAGGTATGATAGTCTTCATCCATGGAGCCCTTTCCTCCACAAAGTTCCTAAATTTCCAAATTTAAAAAGTTAGAAATCCCCAATTGAGTTAGGGTTTTTCTTTCATGTCATGGGTTACTTTGAATGTTGATTTATTTGGTTGTTTTAAGATCTATTATACATGAATTGAAAAGATTCCATGTTTTTAGACGAATTCCCGTGAACCCATGTCTAACCCATGTTTTCTAGACTATGATGATGTAAAGTAAATTTTGAATTATGAAAATGGAATTATGGAAACATGCATGGTCTTATGAATTGATGAGATATGATGTAAATGTGTAACAACTCAGATTCAGAAAGGGAGAAAATTTTAGTTTTCACAAACTTAGTGTTAGCATAGATAACACCATCCACTGACCATTAGTAGGATAACAGTCCGTAGGTGGCGGTATAGTCAGTGAGTTAGAACTTTTCCAAAATTCCAAGTTCCTCTACTTTTTTCTATTGTTCACTAGGACAGTCCAACATTCAATGGAAAAGCAGTAAATAGGTTTCGTAGGTGACTCCAACACTTAGAGAAATTCTAGGGTCAATAGTTGAGACCCACAGTCGGGACCCACAGCCCATCGTTGGGACCACGAACCGTGGGTAGGTCCCGTCGTTTGAGGTCCAAGATATTGGTCTCTAAACTCATCGGCGCCTATAACTAGGATGGTTCGTGGGTTGATCGACGAACCATAGGTCGAGGTCATTGATGAACTCGACAGTTATTTTCTTAGGGGCTTTTGGGTATTTTCCTAACTATTTTAGCCTAATACTATGTCATTTTACCCTTCACCTAAACCCTTATATAAGTACTTTTACCCCCAAATTTCCCTAATTGAAATCATTCTCTCAAATTCCTAAAAGAAGAATAAGTCTTCATCTCAAATTATTCTCTCTCTAAAAGTTCAAGAAGAAAGCTAGGGTTTTCAAGTCAAGTATCCAATTACACTATTGAAGTCAAGCTTTTGGCATTGAAGTTTGAAAGTTTTCATCCTTTTCCTCCATGGAGTTCCAAAATTCTCCAATTTATAAAACTAGAATTCCCCAATTGAGTTAGGGTTTTCCTTCATGTCATGGGTTCTTTTCAATGTTGATTTACTTAATTGATTTATGAACTTGAATGCATGAATTGATATGATTTCATGATTTTAAGATGAATTCCCATGAACCCATGTCTAACCCATGTTTTCTAGATGTTGATGGTTGAATGTAGGTTTTGAACTATGAAAGATCAATTATGGAATTATGCATGTTCTTATGAATATGATGATATATGATGTAGATTGCTTTGAGAGAAAAAGCATATATGTTGTTATTGTGGTTAATTGTTGTGAAAGGGTTGCTCACATAACTAGATCATGAATAAATGTGAAAGGTTTTCTCATGTAAAGGATTCTAAGGTTGAAAGGTCCACTCACCTAAAATGAATCAAGGTTAAGGAGTTATTCTAAGAATGAGGAAAGCAGTGATTACCCATAACCTCTAATGATAGGCAAGAGGTGATTCTCCATGTGACAAAATGTAAGGACAAGAGGTGATTATCAAAGTCCCTTAAAGATATGATGAATAAGAAAAAAAGATATTATGTTGGAGTTATGCTTAGCATTGAGTGGACAAGTGGCGATTACCCATGTCCCATAAACTATGTGCCAACATAGCATTGTCTAGATAGACATTAGATAGTGGATCCACCTAAGCTAGAAGTTCATGGTCTTACCTTGGCTAGTAGGATATCCCTTTTTCAATGTAGGAGAAACCAAATTCCGTGTTAATTTTTCACATGGTCTTACATGTTTGGTAAACGTATATCAACCACAATAATGAACTAAGGTTACTTCAAGAAGTATTTCACATGTGTTTAATATGATGTCTATTGACATTGACTGTCACGCCCCGAGGCTACCCCCTTGACGTAACACGGGACCTAGGATCTCGAGTGACCCAAAGATAACTATTTGTCTGGCATATATCAAGCATACTGAGAATAACTGAATAAAACATGCATTATGCGGAAGCTAAAACAATGAATAAATAAAAGTGGGGAATACCCAACTAACTTGAATATATAAAACATGCTAAGAGTTTAATAACAACGGAAAAGTCAAACTGAACAATTCAAGCTGATTCTACTACTATGTCTGAAAAGCCTCTAACTGAGTTGAGTTGATGGGACATGCCCCCAGCTAACTCTAAAAAACTGAAAATTGAATAAAAAGATTAAAATGAAAATCATGTCTATTTTCCTCGGAATATGAGGACTCACCACTAAAGCTGCTGAGTGCAGACATAGAAGATGAGTACATGAACCTACATCATGAAAGGATGTAGCGTAGAGTATGCATCAGTATTTGCAATGTACCGAGCATGCAGGATATAGATACTAAACTGAACAAATATATACAAGCTGAACAAAGCATAACTGAACAAGAATGTAAATACTGAAACATAACTGGAAAGTTAAGCTGAATGCAATGACCAAGTACTAATCATGAAAATAACATGTTGAACTGAATGCTAAAAAATATACTGAAAACCTAGTCAAATGAACTATGAGTTTGACTATGGGAGCTACTATTAAGCGACATAAACCACGTGAGCTAAACATGAAGTCTGATGTATACGCCCCATCGAGAGGACCTAATATACCTTGCAAGTGGTATAAAGGCATGACTGGCTTGACCACTATATCTGATGCCCAACTCGGTGCTAACTCTACTCCCAACTGAATATGTATATGACACAAATGTAACTGAAATACTGAATAGCTAAAAATAGTGAAATGCAATATGGGAATGCAACACTTATATACTAATAATGTAACATTCTATATCTAGAGCATGATTACCTGTTTAACTTACGTAGAAAGTGTAATTTATGAACTAGAGAATCTACACAACTAGGGTTCTGAGTTTTATACAAGGAACTAAAAAAACTTTCAAAGAAATATGCTTTACCGATTTAGGATGCTACATTAGCTAAAATATAGTAACTATCCAAGGTTTTAGAAACCCTAAGTCTAAACAACATATTGAGAATCAAGAAACTGACTGAATTCTAGGGCCTAGTGGATGAAAGGAATCAACTAGTGAAATCCCACACACCTGGTGACGAAATCTACATAAAAATCCTTTAATTTCGGGATTGAAACTTGAACCTTCTGATTGTTCTTCGGAAACTGGGGCCTTTTTCTTCTCTTTTTGCTCTAACTTTGGATGATTTTTTGTTAATATAGGTTTTAGATAGGTTCTGACTAGATAACTAGGCTCAAACTTAGTAAAACGACGTGGTTTAAGTATTAAACGACATAGTTTAGATGCCCACTACATAGAGGAAAATACAAAAATGATTAAAGCTGACTGAGGCCATCCACGAGGCCAGTAACGGATTGTCAAAGGGATCACATCCCGTCAATTGGGTTGTGGTTCTTTGCCAGTGCTTACTAGTTCTTGGTACCCCTCATATGGTCTATTTCACGGATCGTGAAGGCCACCGTGGTTCTTCACTTGGGGCTAAAGGTTTGCTGGCTCAAGACAATGGTCCCATCCACGACCCGTCATCGAGACCACGACCCGTGGAGGGCTCTGTGGTTCAATTTTTGAGACTTAATGTCTTTTCCTCACTCGTGTGGGGATCTGTGCTCGGTGAATCGCTCTGTCGTCCACTACTTCTGGGTGGGTGTGAACCACGATGAGGGTGATAGATCGTGGTCTTGATCACGGCTCGTGAACCCCTATAAGGTTCACCTTTTACTACTCAGTAGTCCAAGTCTGATTTCTCAGGTGTTACAATATCTCCCCCTTGGGAAAATTCATCCTCAAATGAAGTCTAAACTAGCTCGGTATGGAGGAAGGAGCTGCAATCGCTACCACTTAGTACTAGAAACTGACATCTAACTAAATGAGTTCCAAGAACATGCAAATATACTAAAATGCAAGAACAACTTAAGGAACAAGATAATGAGACTAAAATTACGCAAGAATAAACTAAGAGATTGGAGAGGAGCTATTACCTCAAGACGAAACAGAATTAAAAGAGAAGAGGTGAGGATACTTGTCCTTCATGCCTGCTTCTGCTTCCCAAGTAGCTCCCTCTACGGACTGACTCCTCCATGAAACCTTCACTGAAGCAACTTCTTTATTTCTCAACATACTAACTTGATGGTAAGGAATTTCAACTGGCACTTCTTCATAAATGAGACTATCCTTCACAGCCACACTCTCTAATGGTACTATTGATGCCGGATCATCTATGCACTTCTTTAATAAGGAAATGTTAAGGACGGGATGAACCGCTGCTAGTCTGCTGGTAACTCTAACTCATATGCCACACTACCAACCCTTTTCAGGATTTTGTAAGGATCGATATATATAGGACTGAGCTTCCCTTTCTTGCCAAATCTCATCACCCCATTTATAGGTGACACCTTTAGGAAAACCCAATCATAAATTTTGAACTCTAAGTCCCTTCTCCTCACATCTACATAGGAGTTGTGACGACTCTGAGTTGTCTTTAGTCTATCTCTGATGAGTTGAACTTTCTCTATAGCCTCTTGGGCAGAATCTAGCCCTATCAAGGCTGCTTCACCCAAACCAACCAACCGGGGACCTACATCTACGCCTATGTAGTGCCTCATACAGGGTCTTCTGAATAGTGTAATGAAAGTTATTATTATAGGCAAACTCTATCAGGGGTAGTTGATCATCCCAACTACCCATTAAATAGATCACACAAGTTGTCAAAATGTCCTCTAAGGTCTGAATGGTAAGTTCAGCCTGGCCATCCGTTTGTGGATGAAATGCTATACTGATATTTACTTGAGTACCAAGATCTCTCTGAAATGATTTCCAGAAATGAGAGGTAAACTAAGGACCTCTATCTTAGATGATAGACAAGGTAACCCCATGCAATCTTACTATCTCACTGATTAAGAGTTTGTCATAGTCCTCCGCTGAATCTGTAGTCTTGACAACAAAGAAGTGAGCGGATTTAGTAACTCTCTCAACTATCATCCAAATAGATTCATATTGTTTGCGAGTATGAGGTAAATCTGTAATGAAGTCCATGCTTATAACTTTCCAGTTCAATGAAGGAATGATAATCTCTTGAGTCATACCTCATGGTTTGTGATGTTCTACCTTAACTAGTTGACAATAAGAACACTTAGCCACAAAATCTGTTATGTCTCTCTTCATGTCATTCAACCAAAAGACTTATCATAGATCATGGTACATCTTAGTGATACCTGGATGACTGGAATACCTGAATTGAAGAACAAGGGTCTTCTTCCTTAACTCACCCACATTAGAAACACATAAGCGACCCCAGTAACAAAGTACACTATCTCCCCCGTAGGAGAAAACCTCAATTTTTAGTTGATGAATTTCACCTTTCAACTAAAGTAATATATGATCATTATCCTATTTTTCCTTAACCCCCACTACCAATGAAGATTATGATCCATTTTGAGCTATTACCCCACTATCTGATGTGTCCGTAAGGCAAACTCCTAAGCGAGCAAGCCGGTGAACATCTTTGGCTAGATCTTTCCTTTCATCCTCAACATGTGCTAAACTAAACATAGATAGCCTACTTAGATCATCAGCCACTACATTTTCCTTACCAAGATGGTAAAGCACATTCATGTCATAGTCTTTGAGGAATTCAAGCCATCTCCTTTGACAAAGATTTAAATTTTTTTTGTGTGAACACACACTGGAAGCTCTTATGATCTGTGAATACATCAAAATGAACAACATACAAGTAGTGTCTGCAAATCTTTAGGGCAAATCCTACGACTGTAAGCTTGATGTCATGAGTCGGGTAGTTCTTCTCATGGACCTTAAGTTGTCTAGAACCATAAGCTATGACCTTACCTCTCCACATCATAACACAATCTAGTCCGACCCTAGATGCATAACAATAAATTAGATAATTGTCTGAACCATCTGGTAGAGTCAAGACCGTAGATGTGGTCAACCTAGTCTTCAGTTCTGAGAAGTTTTTCTCACACTCATTTGACCACTCAAACTTGACCTACTTCTAAGTTAACTTGGTCAATGTGGAAGCTATGAATGAAAATCCTTAAACAAATCTACTATAATAACCGCCCAAACCTAAGAAACTCCTAATATCTGTTGGAGAGGTGGGTCTAAGATAGTGCTGCACTGCCTCAATTTTATGTGAATCCACTCGGATCCCTTCCCTGGATACCACATGACCAAAGAAAGTGATAGATCGTAACCAAAATTCATATTTGCTGAACTGAGTGAATAGCTGGCGATCTTTGAGAGTTTGCAGAACAACTCTCAAATGAGACACATGCTCCTCTTCACCCCGATAATAAATTAGGATAGCATCAATAAAGACGATGACGAACAAGTCCACATATTTTTGAACTCCTTTTTCATTAAATCCATGAAAGTTGTAGGAGCATTAGTTAGTCCAAAAGACATAACTACAAATTCATAATGACCATACTGAGTTCTGAAAGTTGTCTTCAAAATTTCACTATCTCTGACTCTGAGCTAATTATATTCGGAACTGAGCTCTTTCTTATAAAAGTAACTAGCACCATGAAGTTGGTAGAACAAGTCATCAATCTTGGGGATGGGATACTTATTCTTGATTATGACTTTGTTCAACTGCCGATAGACAATGCACATTCTGAGAGAATCATCTTACTATTTTATGAACAACACTGGAGCACCCCATGGAGAGATACTAGGTCTGATGAAGCCCTTACCTAGAAGGTGTTTAAACTACTCTTTCAATTCCTTAAGCTCCGGCTCAAGCCAGTATGTAAGGACGAATCGAAATGGGCTCAGTATCTGGAAGGATATCTATTCCAAAGTCTATTTCCCTTTTGGGAGGAACTCCAGGAAGATCTTCTTGAAAGACTTCTGGAAACCCATTTACAACTTGGATTGACTCAAGAGTTGGGGTTTCAAAAATTGAATCTTTAACCCAATAAGATGATATATATACCCTTTGGAAATCATTTTTCTCGCCTTAAGGTGAAATATGAATTGGCCCATAGGCACTGAGCTACTACCCTTCCTTTCTAAGACAGGTTCGCTTGGAAATTGAACTCGAATGATCCTAGTTCCAACATCAAGTGAGGCATAACAGTAATGTACCCAATCCATGAGTAGAATGATATCAAAATCTACCATTTCTAACTCTACAAGATCTACTAAGGTGAATTTTTTAGAGACTATGATAGGGTAATTTATGTATACCCGTCTAGCTATAACTAGGTCACCAACTATAGTGGAGACTAAGACGGGTTCTAAGAGAGTTTCTGGGCTGACATCGAAGTTTACTACTATGGAGGGAGTTACAAAAGACAATGTATCCCTTGGATCTAACGATGCATATACATCTAAATGAAAGACTCATAACGTACAATGACCATATTAGGAGAATCTTCCTGGTCCTGGCGAGCCTGGAGAGCTTACAACCTGTTCTGGCGCTTATTGCCACCTGTACCAGATGAAGCACCCTGCTGAGTTGGGCGACTTGCTGGTGCTATTGGAGCTGTAAACTGAGCCATATTATTGTTACCTCCTTGCCCCTGCCTGGAAGAAGGGCAATCTTTCAACCTATGGCCAGACAGATAACACAAAAAACACACTTTCTTGCTTGCAAGACACTAGCTTGTATGGTCTTACCAAACTTTGGACAAGTTGGGAAAGTCATGTTACCTAAAGCACTCCCATTAGATTTAGAGCATGATGCCCTACCTTTTTTATATTGTTAGAACTTGGGGTATGGAGCACTAGATGATGAAAATGTTGGGTTGTAGACCTCTGGTAAAACTTTGAGTAATTTCCACCATCTGACTTTTCTGTGAGTATTCATAGTTTCCTAGCCTTTTTGTTATCCTTAGCCAATTACCTAAGCTTATCTCCATCAAAATGTTGAGCATGAGTCATTAGTCTTGAGTTATCTATATCCCTTAGAAGCATACTATTCCTGCACTCAGATTTTAGTAGATCGGATACCCCAAACAAGAACTTACTCATTTGTGGCCTTGAATCGGCAACCATGTATGGAGCATACCTAGAGAGCTAGGTAACGTTGCCCCGTACTCTTGGACCACAATTGACCCCTTCGTCAAGTTCATAAACTCTTGTGCCTTAGCTTTTATCGATTCCCTTAGGAAGAACCTATCTAGGAAAGCTCTAGTAAATCAATCTGAAGTCGCAGGAGCTGCATCTGCACCCCTGTAATTTTTCCACTGAGTGAACCAAATATGAGCCACATCCTTAAGTTGGTACAATGCCAACGTAACACTCTCAGCTCCAGTCACTTGCATTACTCCAAGAATTTTCTTAACCTCATCAATGAATTTATGTCAGTCATCACTAACATTCGACCCTAGAAACACAGGTGAATTAATCTGAACGAAGTCTCGAACCACCCTGGCTGCAACTAATCCACCATTTGTGTTAGTAGGAGCTGGGACCTGCTGATTTTTCTGATTGTCCACACTCTGAGCCAAAGCTGGATCTCATTCCAAAATTCTACATTCGTAACCTCATGGTTCAGGACTAGAGGAACTGCGTTAGCATTGCTTGCATTAGCATTCTGTGCGTTAGCTCTATGAGGAGGCATGATCTGAAACGCATAACGATAGGTTAGAGAGGAGAAGTTCGATCATACCCACACATGATAAGGATAACAAAGAAAGTGAAGTTTTTTCCTAAAACACTTCATAGCCTCCCTCTCCTAGATGTGGTGCACTTTACACCAATGAAAGAGACTATACTTAGTGCAACTTTCAGACATCCTAGTACTCTTGAACCTAATGCTCTGATACCAAGTTTTTCATGCCCCGAGGCTACCCCCTTGACGTAATATGGGATCTAAGATCATGAGTGACGGTAAGCTAACCCTGTCTCTGTCATATATCAAGATACTGAGAATAACTGAATAAAAAAGCACTATGCGGAAGCTAAAACAATAGATAACTGAAAATGGGGAATACCCAACTATCCTCGAATGTATAAAACATACGAAGAGTTTAGTAACAACTGAAAGATCAAACTTAACAATTCCAACTAATTCTACTACAATTTCTAAAAAGCCTTTAACTGAGTTGAGTTGATGGGATATGCCCCCCACTAACTCTAACAAACTTAAAACTAAATAAAAAGACTTACGTGAAAAACTAGTCTATTGTCCTAGGAATATGAGGACTCACCACTGAAGCTGCTTAGTGCAGACCAAAAATCAACCTAAGTACGATCCAGATGCTGAGTACCTGAACCTACATCATGAAAGAATTTAACACAAAGTATGAGTTAGTACTTGGAATGTATTGAGCATGCATAATGTATATAATAATCTGAACAAATATATAAGTTGAACAAAGCATAACTGAGCATGAATGTAAATTCTAAAATATAATTGAAAAGCTAAGCTAAATGCAATGACCAAGTACTAATCATGAAAATAACATGCTGAATTGAATGCTAAAGTATGTACTGAAAACCTGGTCAAATACACTAAGAGTCTTACTTTGGGAGCTACTATCAACCGACTTAAACCACGTGAGCTAAACATGGAGTTCGATGTATACGCCCCATCGAAAGGTCCCAATATACTTGGCTAGGGGTATAAAGACATGACTTGCATGATCACTAAATCTGATGTCCAACAGAGGGGACTTATACGCTGAACACTAGTCCAACTCGGTTCTAAGTCTACTCCCAACTTAGTCTGTATATGACAAAAATGTAACTGAAATATTGAATAGTTCAAATTACTAACATGCAATCTTGGAATGCAACACTTATATACTAATAATGTAACATTCGATATCTGGAGCATGATTACCTGTTTAACTGACCTAACAAGTGTAATTTATAAACTAGAGAATCTACACAACTAGTGTTCTGAGTTTTATACAAGGAACTAAACAAACATTCCAAAAAACATGCAATTTCAATTTAGAATGTTACAATAGCTAAAATACAATAACTATCCAAGGTTAGAGAAACTCTCAGTCTAAACAAGATATAGAGAATCAAGGAACTGACTAAATTCTAGGGACCTAGTGGATGAAAGGAATCCACTAGTGAAATCCCACATAACTGGTGACTAAGTATAGGGAGAAATCCTTCGATTTCAGGGCTCAAACTTCAAGCAAACCTTCTGACTGTTCTTCGGAAACTAGTGCCTCTTTATTCTCTTTTTACTTAAAGTTTGGATTATTTCTGGTGAATAAAGATATTAGGTAGGTTCTGACCAGATTACTAGGCTTAAATTGAGTAAAACGATGTAGTTCAAGTATTAAATGATTTAGTTTAGATTCCCAATGCATAGGGGGAAAGGTAAAAATGACCCTGACTTACAAGCTGTCACAGGCCATCCACGAGACCACTGATGGACCGTAAAAAGGGACCACGACCCGTCAAGTGGGTCATGATTCTTGACTAGTGCTTACTGGTTCCCAGTACCCCTCTTATGGTCCACTTCACGGACCGTGTGAAGGACTACGGACCGTGAAGGCCACCATGGTTCTTCACTTGGGGCTAAGGGTCTGCTGGCTAAAGAAGACGATTGCATCAATAGCCCATCATCGAGACCAAGGCCTATGGAGGGCTCTGTGGTTTAATGCCTGAGCCTTAATGGGTCTGCCTTGCTTCTACGAGCCATCTCACGCCTCGTCTGGGGATTTGCGGGGCTTAAAGGACTCTGTGGTCCACCACTTCTGGGTGGGTGTGAACCACGATGAGGGTGATGGATCGTGGTCCTGATCACGGCCCGTGAACCCCTCCGTAGTTCATCTTTTTCTGCTGAATAGTCCAAGTCTGATTTCTGAGGTGTTACATTGACCATGTTTTAAGACTTATGTGTTCTAGCCCTTTTATATCATGTTTTAACTTGGTCATTGCATACCAAAGATAGCCCATTTTAAGCATGTTTTCAAATGTTTTATGCATGGTTAACTTACTTTGTACATATTTGTACCAAAATGTAGGATCACACCTTACAGATTCACATTTTCATGGCTAGGGATCTATAAAGTATTGAAGATTTGGGAGTCGTCATAACTCAAGGATCGAGTTCCATTTCCTTTTTGTCATTACTTTAAATTTTTGAACTTGATGTATGGGCTACGTCCCGATCTATCTTATGTACTAGATTACTTTGAGACGATGTTTAGATTTCCGCTTTTATCTATAAAACTTTGTTATGTTGAAACAGTCGTTTAAGTTCCTTATATTCTATTTTAGTGTATGTTTAGGCTAAGTGGCTTGTATGGGGCCTCTTGGGGTCTTGTACGCCATGTTATACCTAGGGGCTACCTTGGGTCGTGAAATTTTTTGTAATTAGAGAACAAAGTTTAGAAAGTTCTTAGGAAGTCTCATAAGCCACGTCAAGTAGAGTCTTGTTCATTAGTATGAAATGCGCCACATTTAATAATGAGAAGCTATAAGATGTTTAGGAAACTCCACTTCTTTCATTACTATAAAGTCGTGCGATAGATTTTAAATCTATAATGTCTCTTTCCTAATCCTTATCAGATGCTCTACAGAATATGACTAGACGAAGGGAACATGCAAGAACAAATAGGGAAGAAAATGCAAATCAAGAAGCTCCTCCTCAAGATCCTCAAGTTTCGGTCGATCCTTTGACTGGGCAAGTCACTAATGCAAAGTTTAGGGGTATGTTTCAGGTGCTAGTTCAAGTCGTGACAGCCCAAGCTAGTAGGGAGGTTGTGGCTCCTCTGTACCCAAATTTGGGTACAACGACAACTATAGTGAGAGACTTCACTAGATTGAATCCTCTGGAGTGTCATGGTTTTAAGGTTTAGGAAGACCCTCAAGAGTTCATTGATGATGTTTACAAGGTGTTCATGATCATGGGAGTGACACGATCGAAAAGGTGAAATTGGCCACTTACCAACTTAAGGGTGTTGCCCAAATATGGTTCAACCAACGGTAAGAAGGGAGAACAGTTGATGCGGGTCCTCTTGATTGGGAAAAGTTCAAAGTTTCTTTCCTTAGTAGGTTATTTCCCTTGAAGATGAAAGAGTCAAAGGTTCTTTATTCATCAACCTTTGTCAAGGAAATATGAGTGTGAAGTAATATGCTTTGAAGTTCACACAATTATCTCGATATGCCCCTACTATGATTGCCGATCCTAGGGCAAGGATTAATAAGTTTGTTTCAGGTGTTTCCGGGATGGGATTTAAGGAATGTAGTACCGCTATGCTTATCAATGATAGGGACATTTCTCGTCTCATGGTCCACACTCAAAAAATTGAAGAGGAGAAACTTAAGGAAACGTCTAGGGAGGTAAAAATGGCTAGGACTGGTGATGGTAACTTCTTACATTCAAGGTCCAATGGACATGGTTGTTCTAGGTTCCGATAACGGGTTTCCAGAGAAGGTTCATCCAATGCTCCTGCCAAGTTTAACAAGGATAGGGTATCTAACCCTAAGCCTCAAGAGTAAATGGTAGTGGATCTTTATTACCTACTTGTGCTAACTATGGAAAGAAGCATGAAGGTAGATGTCTTGCGGGTTCCAGTGCTTGATTTGGTGGTGGTAAGATAGACCATAAGATAAGGGATCACCCCTCAATTGCAAAGAATGAGGGAGACATTCATCGACGAGCTCAACCTAATCCTTCATCCAATCCTAGTGTAAGTCAGAAGAAAAATAAATTTTATGCACTTCAGACTCGTGTTGAACAAGAGGGTTCTCCCGATGTGGTTATCGGTATATTGAAAGTCTTAAAACTTGATGTTTATGCCTTACTTGACCCCGGTGCTACCTTGTCATTTGTGATGCCATATGTGGCTATGAGGTTTTATATTCTTCTGGATGTGTTGTTTGATCATTTTTTTGTCTCTACTCTTGTTGACTTTGTTATGGCTTAGAGGGTCTACATAAAGTGTCCCATCTCCTTGTCTGATAAAGTAACTTATGTTGACCTTGTAGAGCTTGATATGCAAGATTTTGATGTTATTTTTTTGTGTGGATTGGCTACAATCATGTTATACTTCTATTGATTATAGAACTCATGTAGTCAAGTTTCAGTTTCCAAATTAACCTATCTTAGAGTGGAAAGGGGGAAATTCTATGGCAAAGGGTAACATTGTCTCTTGTCTTAAAGCTAGAAAGATGATTTCGAAGGGTTGCATTTACCATGTAGTTAGGGTGAGATGTATAGATTTCGAGATCCATACTCTTGAGTCGATCCCCATTGTTAATGAGTTTCCAAAAGTGTTCCTGATGATTTACCCAGTATTCCTCCCAAAAGGGAAATAAACTTTGGTATTGACCTTCTCCCAGATACACAACCTCTCTCTATTCCACCTTATTGTATGGCTCTGACAAAAATGAAAGACTTAAAAGAGCAATTGAATGATTTTTTAGAAAAAGGTTTCATCCGACCAAGTATCTCTCCATGGGGTGCTCCAGTTTCTTTTGTTTGAAAGAAAGATGGTTTGCTTCGTATGTTTATTAACTACCAGCAATTGAGCAAGGTTACCATTAAGAATAAGTATCCTCTTCGAAAGATAGATGATTTGTTTAACAAACTTCAAGGAGCAAGCCACTTCTCTAGGATCGACCTCAGGTCGGGTTACCACCAATTGAGAGTAAAGGGAGATTACATTTTGAAGACAACTTTTTGAACTAGGTATGGTCATTATGATTTTTTAGTGATGTCAGTTTGGTTGACTAATGCTCTGGAGACATTTATGGATTTGATTAATAGAGTTTTTACCTTAACATGTTTGTGATTGTGTTCATTGACGATATATTTGTCGATTCGAAGAATGAAGATAAGCATACCGATCATTTGTGGATTGTGTTGCAAGTCCTCAAGGACTAATAACTCTTTGCAATGTTTAGCAAATGTTAGTTTTTTCCATGGTCCATGGGTTTTTTTTGGAATATCAATTTTGGTAAGGTTAATAAGGTAGATCTTAAGAAGAGGGATGCGGTGAAGAGTTGGCCTAGACCTCTATCCCCTTCAGATATTAGAAGTTTCATGGATTTAGCTGGTTACTATAAAAGGTTTGTTGAAGCATTTTCTTTAATTGCTTCTCCATTGATGTCATCGACTCAAAAGAAGGTTAAGTTCATGTGATTTGAAGCGTGTGAAAAGAGTTTTCAAGAATTGAAAGATAGACTTACTTTGCTCTTGTTTTGACATTAGTGGAAGGGACTGATAGTTTTTTTTTTTATTTTGATTCCTTAAGAATTGGGATAGGGTTTGTCCTTATGCAAAATTGAAAGTTATGTCCTATGCTTCAAGGCAACTTAAGATTCATGAGAATAATTATCCTACCCATTACCTAGAACTAGCGGTTGTTGTTTTTGCCTTAAAATTTTGAACGCATTATTTGTATGGTGTTCATATAGATGTCTTTACCAACCACAAGAGTTTTCAATATGTGTTTAACCAGAAGGAACTAAATCTCCGCCAAAGGATATGTCTTCAATTATTGGAAGATTATGACATTAAAGATCTCTATCTCCTGGGTAAAATGAATACGGTGGCGGATGCTCTTAGTCAATTGCCGATGGGCAGTGTTGCTCATATTTAGGATAATAAGAAATAGTTAGTTCGAGATATTCATAGATTGGCCCGGCTAGGTGTTTGATTAGTTGACTCTACCAAGGGTGGTGTTATGGTTCACAATGGTTCAAAATCTTCTTTTGGGACTAATGTGAATGCAAAACAAGGTCTTGATTCGACTTTGGTTTAATTGAAGCAAGCAATGCTTAAAAAGTTTGTTTAGGATTTCTCCCAATAGGGAGATAGTATTTGATACCAATGTTGTTTGTGTGTTCCTAATGTAGATGACTTGATGGAATAAATCTTGTTAGAAGCCCATGGTTCTCGATATTCGATTCACCCGGGAGCCACCAATATGTACCGTGACTTGCGCAAGGTTTATTGGTGGAATGGGATGAAAAAGGATGTTGCGGAATTTTTGGCTAAGTGTCCTAATTGTCAACAAGTGAAAGTTGAGCATGAAAAGCAGGAGGTTTATCTCAAGACATTAGCATTCTTACTTGGAAGTGGGAAGATTTGAACATTTACTTCATTTTTGGTTTGTCTTGCACCCGGTGGCAACATGATTCGATTTGGGTTATTGTAGACCGAATAATGAAATTGGCTTATTTTACCCTTCACCAAAATCCCTATATAAGTACTTTTACCCCCATATTTCCCCATTGAGATCATTCTCAGAAATTCCTAAAAGAAGAACAAGTCTTCCCCTCAAATAATTCTCTCTATAGAAGTTAAAGAAGAAAACTAGGGTTTTCAAGTCAAGTCTCCAATTCCATTAGTGAAGTCAAGCTTCTGGCATTAAGGTATGATAGTTTTATTCCATGGAGCCCTTTCCTCCATGGAGTTCCTAAATTCTCCAATTTACAAACCTAGAATTCCCAATTGAGTTAGGGTTTACTTCCATATCATGGGTTCTTTTCAATGTTGATTTACTTATTTGATTTATGAACTTTTATGCATGAATTGATATAATTTCATGATTTTAAGAGGAATCCCTATGAACCTATGTCTAAATCATATTTTCTAGATATTGATGATTGGTAGTGTGTTTTGAACTATGAAAAATGAATTTTGGAATTATGCATGTTCTTGTGAAATTAATGAGATATGATGTAGATTGCTTTGAGAGAAAAAACATATATGCTGTTGTTGTGGTTAATTGTTGTGAGAGGGCTGCTCACATAACTATCTCATGCATGAAAGTGAAAGTTTTTCTCACATAAAAGATTCTAAGATTGGAAGGTCTTCTCACCTAAAATAAATCAAGCTTAAGGAGCTATTCTAAGAACGAGGCAAGCAGCGATTACCCATGACCTCTAATGCAAGGCAAGAGGCGATTACCCTTGTCACAATATTTAAGGACAAGAGACGATTACCCAAGAACCATAAAGAAATTATGAAAAAGAATAATAGGTATTTTATAGGAGTTATGCTTAGCACCGAGTGGACAAGTGGCGATTAACCATGACCTATAAACTATGTGCAAACAAAGGACTGTCTAGATAGAGATACGTTAGTGGATCCACATAAGCTATAATTTCATGGTCTTACCTTGGCAAGTAGGACATCCCTTTTTCGATGTAGGAGACACTGTATTCCATGTTGATAGCTCACATTGTCTCACATGTCGGTTAAAGGTAAATCTCCCACAATAGCGAACCAAAGTTACTTCAAGAAGTATCCCATATGTGTTTAATATGATATCTTTTTGCATTGACCATGTTTTATGAGTTATGTCTTCTAACCCTTTTATGTCATGTTTTATCTTGATCATTGCATACCATGAAAGATATCCCTTTTTAAGCATATTTTCAAATGTTTTATGCATGTCTATCATACAAGGTACATATATTTACTAACACATACCCTTGAATAAATTTCCCAAAATAGGATCCGACCTTATAGATTCGCACTTTCGTGGCTAGGGATCTCATATAGAAGATTGAAGATTGGTGAGTCCTTATCACCGGATGACCGAGCTTGATTTCCTTTTTGTCTTTACTCTAAGTTTATGAACTTGATGTATGGGCTACGTCCCAATCAATCTTCAGTACTAGATGGTTTTGAGACAATGTTTAGACTTCCGCTTTTCTCTATAAAACTCTGTTGTGTTGAAACTCTAGTTTAAATCCCGCATATTCTAGTTTCTTGTATGATGAATGCTAAGTGGCTTGTATAGGGCCTCTCGGGGTCTTGTATGACATGTTACACCTAGGGGCTACCTTGGGTTGTGACAAAATGGTTTTGAGAATTAAGCATATATGTTGTTGTGCTTGTTATTGTTGCTAAAGGTTTTTAGACATAAAAGGATTCTAATGTTGAAATGTCTTCCAACCTAAAATGAATCAAAGTTATGAGCTATTCTAGGAATGAGACAAGCGGCGATTACTCATGCCCTCTAAGAATGAGGAAAGTGGCTAGGGATTTCTCAAATATTGCCTAACCTTGAGAAACTATTTTTAATGATTTATTGTTTACTCGTATATTTAAGTATGCATGTTTTAAATAAGTCAAATTTATTTTCATAAAGGCACTTGACTAAAAATGTTACTCTATTTTGTCCAATTATTATTTCATCTAATACACTTATTATAACATACAAATAAATCACATTTTTAGTTCATGTATTGGCTTTTCGAAAAATGGGTCTAATTTATTTTACTTCAATACCAAGAAAAAATGGCTAAATTTACCTCATCATTTTATTAACCTAAATTGACGTAATACTATTTATTCAGTTTACTTAAATTAATTTATAAATATTCTTATATACCATCTACTAAAATTTAAATCCTAAATTATTTTATTATATGGTACTACCCTTAAATTACTTATAATATGTCTTTTAAGTTACAATCATACTTGCGTCATAATTTTAATCAAGTCTAACTTAGCAACGATAAATGCTTGTTATATTTTTCAAATTTTAAGTGTGTCATTGATTCCAAAATAAATGTTGTTTCCTAAATTTTTTTGCACTTTTTAGCTTTAATTAATAAACCTATGTTTGGCCGGTAAGCGTGTTTAATGAATTTGAAAGGATGCTTAACCCCTTCCCTTTAGGATAACTAGAACCCACACCTAGAATTACATAAGTTTAGTAGACCATTAATTGAAATTAATTTTACTATTACTTAGTTAAATATTTAGGTGTCCTAATTAATCTTTAAAAAATAATTAGGTGACGACTCCTTAATTTAATTATTTAGGAATCACTCATACATTGTACGCTATTTGAGCGAGTTAAAATGGGGTATAACAGCTTGGCAACTCCACTGGGGACCTTTAAGTTCTAAACCATAACAAACTTAGGTTAATAATTAATTTTTTTATATTTGTTTGTTTTATTTTAATCGCTTGATTTTTCAAAAAATAATTTTCATGTGATATTCTAAGTTTCTTATTTGTTATTACTTCATATAACTTATTTATTTGTTTTTGCTTTATATTTACTCTTTATTTTTTATTTTTTTTATGTAAAATGTTTATTTGTTATTGCTTTATATAAATTGTCATTCTGTTCATAATTTCTTCAATTCTTGAAAACTCACACTATCACACGTACACACGAGGTGTGTTTTGCACGCCCACAAATTTCTTTCAAAATTTTAAAATTTAGAAGAGTTAGCATATGCATGGGGTGTACAAATTTTTTTTGTGTGACAACATAGTTTTCTCACTCGAGTTGTCAACTTGGGAACCTTGTGTTTAGTAAACCCAATCTTAATTTACCTAGGTTAGAGCTAAACTAACACCTTTTAAGGTACATGCATCATGCAAATTTAAGAGGCTTGATATCCTTGGTGTATTAAGTTCGTTAGTTAACTCTATTATAACACCTCGATATTAGCAAGGCTAGGAAAGGGACCAAGCAGGCAGTCACCAGCAAAAAATTGGGCCACAAGACCCTCCACGGAGCCCTTGACGGGTCGTGAAGTGGACCAAGATTCGTTATGGTGCTCGTGAAGAGCTTCCAGAACCTGTCCAAGAATTTCCCCTCCCATAAATCCCTAAACAACCAGTGGTAAGCATCATAGACCATTAAGGTTGTTGTGAAGAGGGTCAGAGCAATAGGAGTTCTCCTCTAGCCACTAGTCAAGGACCACAACTGCCATGACGGCTTGTGGAGTCCTAGATGATCCGTGAAGGGGGATGTGTCAGATTTAAATCATAATATTTTTCTGATTACTCTATCCTAATACTATGTTGTTTTACCCTTACCTATATTAGTGTTTTTTACAGCCAAATTTCCCTAATTGAAATCATTCTCTCCAATTCTTAAAATAAGAACAAGTCTTCCTCTCCAAAATATTTCTCTCTCTAGAAAGCTTGAAGAAGAAGGAATCAACCTAGGGTTTCTAGCCAAGCCTCAAATTCCACCGTTGAAGGCAAGATTTTGAAATTGAGGTATGATAGTTTTCATCCATGGAGCCCTTTCCTCCATGGAGTTCTCAAATACTCCAATTTAAAAAGTTAGAAATCCCCAATCGAAGTAGCATTTTTCTTCCATGTCATAGGTTCCTTCCAATGTTAATTTATTTGATTGATTTATGAACTTTTAGGCATGAGTTTATATAATTTCATGATTTTAAGATGAATCCCCATGAACCCATGCTTAACCCATGTTTTCTAGATATTGATGATTGAAAGTTGGGTTTTGAACTATGAAAATTAATGAGATGTTATGTAAATGTCTTGGAGACTGAAGTATATATGTTATTCTTATTACAAATTGTTGTGGGAGGATTTCTCACAGATTTAACTCATGCATCCATGTGAAAGGTTTTCTCATATAAAGGATTCTAAGGTTGAAAGGTCTTCTCACCTAAAAAGAATCAAAGTTAAGGAGATATTCTAAGAATTCAGGCATAGGACAATTACCCATTAATAAACACTCAACTACACCTCATCCAATACTAGGTATAGGCAATCGTAATATAGTATAAAACCCAACAAATGAGTTGGGGTTGAACTCACAGTGAGCGGTACAAGTTTGAATTCAGTACGAAGTTATAAAGGTGGTCTAATCGGTTATAGATATAGAAATTATCGAATTCAATTAGATAATTAGAATGGGTGAGACGAATGTCAAATGGAGGAAATTGATTTGTCGGAAATGAAAATTATTTTCCCCACACTAAGTTTGTGAATAAGTTAACAACTACAAAAATTAGAAAAACGGGGAGTAATCAAGTAAATAAGGGGTACTTAGGGATGTGATTGATTAATTACCAATTTCACTAAATGGGTGATTAGCAATTACTAAAATTTGTTGAATTTTAGTAGGTAGGCTAGACTTTAGTTGCAATGGCTTTCTCTTGAATAACTATTACGATTCAAGCGAGTTCTCTCGAACCTCGACAAGCATACACTATAAACAACCCAATATACCTCAATTTACCTACTCTCTCGACCTAGATAGGCTGTATCAAGTGTAGAATTCACTCTTTCAAGCTAAACCCACCATAACCCAATCACTACAAATGCTGATTTATAACCTTGACTTTACACCTCATCCTTAAGCAAGCTTAAAATACTAAATTAGAATTGCAATCTTCACTATAATTCATAAATTGAACCTTAGCTATAAATAAAACCCAATTTAAAACAACAATAAAATCAATAATCACTAACACCCATAAGCTAATTAAGACAATTAATCACATAATCACACCTCCAATAATGGGGGTTTCAGGGACACATCATAAAAAGTAAGAAATCAATACCAATTACATTCTCCATAGATGGGTATTGATCTCGAAATCCCTGCAATGATTAAATGTAGCTTCTAATTCCAAAACCCAATTTAAAAATTACTCAAAAAATCTTCAAAACTAAGCCAGAACAATGTTTTCGTTCAATCTATGAGTTTTAAACAATGATAGGATGATTTGATCTTTTCTTAAAAGTCAATTCATACATTCTAAAAATTTTGCCAACGGGGTCTTTCGGCAATATAAGTCGAGTGTCGCCAAACAAGTCGACGACACGCAAAACGCTTCTTACCATCACAGTTTGGTATTTAATTATTACCATTTTGATGTTGTATTATTAGGCGGTCGAGGTCAGGATCGCCAATCTGATTGGCAGTGCTTCCTTTGTCCTTTCTGATCGTCGTTTCTTCTTACATGTTCACCAACAATTCTATAATATTAGGTGATTTCAGCCTCCTTCCCTGATCAAATCAGTGTGTTGATGATGGGTATGTTACCTTTCCCAATTTCTCATCTTAAAGAGTTGGCACTGTGTAAAGTTTGGCAAGCTAAAGAGCCACTTGGTGGTTCATCGAGTGATCTTGGCGATCACCAGGATTGCCTTTCTTCAACTTCTTTAGCTTTTTCCCTCCTTTTTCCGTGGTACTGTCCTTGCCTTGCTCCTTAGCCTTCATTGCTAAAAATCAACATTTTAACATTAATGTAGAGAGTAAATAAGGCATTGAGGACAATAAAAATATGAAAACAAAGCCCTAAATGAGTTGAAAAATTTGAGTCATCACCCATGACCACTAATTAAAGACAAGAGGTTATTAACCATGTCATATGATGTAAGGACAAGAGGAGATTACCCAAGTCCCTTAAAGAAAAGATGAATTAGACTAATGAACATTCTAAGGGAGCTATGCTTAGCACCGAGTAGACAAGTAACGATTACCCATGTGCCATAAACTATGTGAAAACATAGAATTGTCTAAATAGACATTAGCTAGTGGATCCACCTAAACTAGAAGTTCATGCTCTTACCTTGGCAAGTAGGACACCCTTTTAGATATTGGAGACACTGGAATCCATGCTAATAGCTCACATGGTTTTACATGTCGGTTAAAGGTAGTTCTCCCACATTAATGAATCAAGGTTACTTCATAAGTATCTCACATATGTTTTAAGACAATGTCTACCTGCATTTACCATGTTCTATGACTTATGTTTTCTAACTCTTTTATATCATGTTTTAACTTGGTTATTACATATAACAAAAATGTCCCTTTATCATGATTTTTACCCTTCGTGTATAGCTATCTTACTTAGTACATATTTGTACTAAGCCATACTCTATACAACATTTCCCTAGATTTAGGGACCGACCTTACAGAATCTCACTTCCATGGCTAGGGATCTCATATAGAAACTTGAAGATTGGTGAGTCTTTATATTCTGAGGACCGAACTTCATTTCCCTTTTGTCTTTGCTTTCAGTTTTGAAACTTGATGTACGGGCTACGTCTCAATCATTTCTTATATACTAGATGTCTTTGAGACAATGTTTAGACTTCCGCTTCTCTTATTAAAACTTTTATATGTTGAAACTGTCTTTTAAATCTCTTATATTCCAATATCTTGTATGAATAAAGCTAAGTGGCTTGTATGGGGCCTCTCGGGGTCATATAGGCCATATTACGCCTATTGGGTACATTGGGTCATGACAATCTTTGTATTCCGAGCACCATGTTTAGAAAGATCCTAGGAAAGTCTCGTAAGCCACATCGAGTAGTGTCTTGTTCATTAGTCTGAAGCGAACCAATTTTATGTATAAGAGGATATAAGATTTTCAGGAAACTCCACTTCTTTTGGTACTCTAAAGTCATTCAATAGTGTTTAACTCTATAATGTCTATCTCTTAATGCTTATCCAATGCTCTATAGAAATGGCCACTCGGAGGTCATATACTAGAAGGAATGCAGGAGAAAATATGAATCAAGAGCCTCCTCCTCAAGCTCCTCAAGTTTCGGTCGACCCTTTGACCGAGCGAGTGGCTAACGTAGATTTTAGAAATGCTTTAAAGTGTTGGCTTAATCCATGATGGGTCAAGGCAATCGGGACATTGTGGTCCCTGTGAACCCAAATGTGGGTATGGTGGCAACTAGAGTGAGAGCCTTCACTAAAATGAATCCATTGGAGTTTATGGTTCAAGAGTTTAGGAAGACCACCAAGAGTTTATTGATGAAGTGTATAAGGTTTTGATGATCATGAGAGTGACACCGTTTGAAAGAGGGGATGTTTCTCAAGTTTGGTTCAACCAATGGAAAGAAGGGTGGTGGATGATGCATGTCCTCTCAATTGGAAAAAGTTCAAACTTGCCATCCTTGATTAGTTTTTCCCCTTGAGATGAGGGAGGCAAAAGTGTTTGAATTCATCAACCTTTGTCGAGGAAATATGAGTGTGAAGGAATATGCGTTGAAGTTCAGACAATTATCTTGATATGCTTCTACTATGGTTGCCGATCCTAGGATAATGATGACCAATTTCATTTCGGGAGAGTCCAAGATGGTGGTTAAAGAATGTCATACCGCTATGCTTATCAATGATATGGACATTTTTTTTCATGGTTCATTCTCAACAAATTGAAGCGGAAAACTTAAGGAAGGGTCTAGGGAGGGAAAGAGGGCTAATACCGGTGATGGTAACTTCTCACACTCAAGGTCAAGTGGACATGGTCGTTCTATGTTCCGACAAAGGTTTTGCGGCCAAGGTTCATCTAATGCTCCTACTAAGTTAAACAAAAATAGGGTTTCTAACCATAAGCCTCATAGAGGAAACGGTAGTGGATCTTCATTGCCTACTTCTGGTAAGTGTCGAAAGAAGCATGAGGGTATATGTCTAGCGGGTTCTAATGCTTATTTTTTTGTGGTAAGATGGACGACAAGATAAGATATTATCCCTCAGTTGCTAAAAACAAGGAAGATAATCATCGACGGGATCAATTGAATCCTTCATCCAGTTTTAGTGGGAGTTAGAAGCAAATTAGATTCTATGTACACCAGATTGGTCATAAGAAAAAAGGTTCACCCGATGTGGTTACTAGTATGTTGAAAGTCTTCCAGCTTGATGTGAATGCTTTACTCGACACTGTTGCTACCTTGTCTTTTGTGACACCATATGTGGCTATGATGTTTGATATTCTTCTGGATGTTTTGTTAGATCCATTTTATGTGTCTACTCCTGTTGGTGATTCTATTATGGCTAAGAGGGTCTATAGAATGTGTCTCATATCCTTGTCCCATATGCTTGATTTTGATGTTATCCTTGTTATGGATTGGTTGCATCCATATATGCTTCTATTGATAGAAGAACTGGTGTAGTCAAGTTTCAATTTACCAATTAACCCATCCTAGAGTGGAAAGGCAGAAATTATATGCCTAAGGGTCAGTTTGTTTCTTGTCATAAAGCTAGAAAAATTATTTCTAAAGGTTGCATTTACCATCTAGTTATGGTCAGAGATATAGATTATGAGACCCCTACTATTGTGGCAGTCCCCGTTGTGAATGAGTTTCCAGAAGTGTGTCTGGTATTCCTTTCGAAAGGGAAATAGACTTCGATATTAACCTTCTCCAAGATACGCAACTTATCTCTTTTCCTCCTTATTGTATGGCTTCGGGAAAACTTAAGGAAGTAAATGAGTAATTGTAAGATTTATTGGATAAGGGTTTCATCTGACCAAGTATAACTCCATGGGGTGCTCTAGTCTTGTTTGTTAGAAAGAAAGTAGGTTCGCTTCATATGTGTATTGACTAACGACATTTAAATAAGGTTACCTCTAAGAACAAATTTCCCCTCCCGAGGATAGATGGTTTGTTTTACCAACTTCAAATGGACGATTTACTTCTCTAAGATTGACCTCCAGTCGGGTTATCACAAATTGAGGTTGAAGGAAAATGACATTCCGAAGACGACTCTCTGAACTAGGTATGGCCATTATTAGATTATATTGACCTCCAGTCGGGTTATCACAAATTGAGGTCGAAGGAAAATGACATTCCGAAGATGACTCTCTGAACTAGGTATGGCCATTATTAGTTTATAATCATGTCGTTTGACTTAAACAATTTTAATACCCCGGATCCGAAAGAGGGAAAAAAGGCAAAATTCAGGAACTAGCAGTGCCAGCCACAGAGGCCAACCATGACCCATGGGTAGAATCACGGACTGTAGCGTATGGTCACTCCCATGACCATTAGAGGATCAGGACCAGAACCTCACTAATGGATCGTCAGTCAAAACACAGTTCGTGGTTCATTTGCTCGAAAAATAGTTTCTTACCACGAACGACAGTCGTGCAAGCCGGCCCGTCGTTCGTACCATGGACAGTCGTCAGTGGTCTGTCGGTGGTGGGCTGGAAGTTATTTTATCTCTATACTACATCATTTTACCCTTTCTAAGGCCCCTATATAATTGTTTTCAACCCCCAAATTAGCCCATTCACTTTAATCTCTCCAACTTCACCAAAAAGAAGAACTCTCCAATAATTCTCTCTCTAGAAAGCTTCAAGAAGAAGAAGTCAACCTAAGGTTTCAAGTCAACTCTCAATTCCTCCGTTGAAGATTAGCAATTGGCTTCAAGGTATGATAGTTTTCATCCATGGATTTCTTTTATTCATGGAGTTCCCAAATTCCTCTATTTTCAAAGATAGAATTCCCCAATCTAGCTAGGGTTTTCTTAAATGTTCATGGGATCTTTTGATTATTAATTTAAATGATTGAATTATAATCTCTTATGCATGAATTGATGAAATACTATGATTTTATGATGATTTCCCCCATGAACCCATGTAATCCCTATCATTTCAGGTTATGATCATATGAGGTGGGATTTTGACTATGAAGGAAGAGTTTTTTTGAAATTAAGATTGTATTAATAGATTTACATGAATTTATGATTAAATCCATATCTAACCCATGTTTTCTAACTTTGATGATTGAAAGTGGGTTTTGAATCTTGAAAGGTAAATTATAGAATTATGCATTTTTTTATGAAATTTATGCAAATGTTTTAAGGATGCTTTGAGAGTAAAGTATCAGCGATGATGTTGTTGTGTTATTGAAAGGATATACTCATAAACACATAAAATGATGATGTGAAAGGTTTTCTTACATAGTAAGGATTCTAAGGTTGAAAGGTCTTCTCACCTAATTGAATCAAAGATTAAGAGCTATCCAAATGAAACCTAGTTTGGATTGGTTATTGAATGATACCTTTCCATGGATGATGACTTAGCTTGGATTTGCAAGATGAAGTGCTCTTCCATGGATAATAAAGTAAGAAATGACTCTTCCATGGGATTTATGCTTAACACCCAGAGGATATTGAGATGGAAGCTCTTTCGTTAGTAGAGGTCGGGTTTTTAGTAGCAATCTCTTTATCCCTTAACTATGTGCCCCCATAGGATGATTGTCTAGATAGACATTAGCTAGTAGACCCACCTAAGATAGAAATTATGGTCCTTACCTTAGAAAGTAGGACAACCTGTTTTATCAAAAAATAGAAATAAAAGAGTAATTATTTTCAAAAATCAACTTAACTTGAGTTTTAAAGAAAAACTGATTTTCAAAGAGAGTCGCTACTTAATTTTTTAAAGAAATTAAGAAAACTTAAGATTTTCAAATATTTAAACATATTTAAAATCATTTGAAATCCAAAGAGGGTTCGGAGTTCAATTTACATTTCAAGAAGGTGTCAGGCCCTCGAAATGTCCGCTAACGTGCAGTTGACCAACGACTTGACTAAAGGTTTTGACTAACTTTGAAAATTAATAAAGTACTAAAAATCCATTTTTTTTAGAAAGAAATAAAACTAAGGGGTTTTTTAGGAAAAAGTAACTCATGTGTGACACAAGTAATAAATAAAACTAAAAAATAACTAAAGTATAATTTTTTTAATTTAAGCATAAAAATGAAGAAATGACTTTCTTTTAGAAATTTAATTAAATAAAAAACCAAGCAAAAGCAAACATAAGAGAGAGAAAAAATTAGAGTTAATATACAAGTAAACAATAAATAGAGAGAAGAATAAGATCAATTTTGGGCCTTTTGGGCCCAACCTGTCCTAAACTAAATAATGGGCCAGCTGTAAGTTCAGCCCATTTAGTTACTTCTTCAATCTGCCATTGCTGCAAAGGGCTTGGGCTTTAGGCCCACTTTTCACACTCAAATGAAAGGATATACACAAAGTGTATACATGATGTATATACTATGTATACGACTTGTTTTTGGACTATCAAACCTGTATTTCGATTTGAATTACGCATTTCTGCATTTTCAACCTCCCTTTCAGTATTTTGAACCTGTATATAGTGTTTTCATCTGTATACCATTGTATACATAAGTTATATGAGTGTATACAGGCTGTATCTCAGCCTATTTTTAGCTTTTCGAAACTATATTTCAACTTCAGTGTTCTGTATTTCAGCTTCAAATATTTTGTGTCAGCTTCCGAAGCTCAAACAATTACAGGGCTGACTCGATATAGAGATTTGAGCTTCCATGGCTCAACTCAAAAATGCAAAGGGGAAGTCCCCAAGGAACTCGGGAAGGCAGCCCCACAAACAACAAATATAGAAGAGAAAATGAATTAGGGAAGCTGCTAAAATCAAATAGGATTTAAATACATTTAACGAGCACTTCTTGGCTGAATTAAAACATGAAAATAAAAGGAGTTGTAAACAGTGAAACATTACTACAACTAATGAAAAATTAGAGTCTTTAGGAGACACTCAAGAGTGATGCCAAACAATACAATAACGCACCGTGAAAAGGAAATTTTCTTTGCCAGCAACTTGCACGAAACACACATAACATAATTATTTCATGTAAATAATAAGCTCAAATTAGCATGATTCCCTAAACAGTTACATCTCGTCAAAGAAGCATAGTTTGGCTCCAAATTAATCAACCTAATTCATGCTTTGTTTGGACTAACTAAGTTATGAAATAACAGAATGTTCTAAATAGCATCGGCTTCAACATGATGAATTAAATAAGCCTTTTCAGGACCTTTTCGACAATAAGCAAATCGAAAGAGAGAGGTGAAGACTTCCTCATTATAAACAAAACCAAATATCTATTCTAAACAAAAAAAAGCATATTCTGGAAAAGAAAAGACATACCTTAATACTTAGATACAATTCTTAGGGAAATTTTAACAAAAGAAACAATCAAGATTTCAAGACATTAGTTAATCTAGCTAAAAAAAAATTACTCAAAATAAACAAAACAAGAACATTTCTCTTCATTGAGAGGTAAAAGGGTGTAAAGCAAAACACATTCTCATTCTCAAACAAAGCAACAACCAACGGTGAGAGATTAGGCCATTGTACCATCAAATTAGTTATTGCACTATCTTAATTTTCACATTACAACACTAACAGAGTTCAAATGGAAAGAAATAGATATAGATATACAATTGCTTCACCAAACAAGGAACTAATTAACTACAATAAAAATGAAAAGAAGGAGTTACCTTTTTTGGAGCAGCGAGACCGGAACTCGAAACTTTGAAGGACTTCCACCACTCTGAGCTGATTTCAAAAATTTCAGTGAGTGAGGAATGAAAAAGAGAAAACCGAGACTCCCAACTCTGAGTCCTTGCTGTATGTTTTTAGCCAATTTGTATATGTTGTTTCTTATGACTTTCTCACTCTCTTCCCCTTTACTTTTTAACTCTATTTCTCCAACCCTAAATTGAAGGTAAAGAGGGCCTTTATATAGAGGAAATTAGGTCGAATTTAGCGGGGAAATGAGTGACAAATTTCAAATTATTTTGAAGAGATAAAGTTGGCAACAAATTCTTGTACAAATCTTCAACGGAATGAAAATTGTAGCCTTTTGATCTTGAGCGAAAGACGTTCGAGGCAAGGAGATGGAGACACCTAGATTATTCCCAAATATTTTCCCTACTGAAAGATAAGACAAGGGGAGAGAGACGTGGCTTGATTCAAATTTTGTTCGATGGCTTTCGATTTATCGCTGGGTTCGCGAGTTTTTGTTGCTGGAAGAAGAAAAATGTACAGGGTCAGGTGGTGCATCGTCATTGTATTGTTGTTGTATTGTTTGCTGAATGCAACTGGGCCGGTTTTAGAGGAGAAGAAAATGGGTTGGGTATTTTGGTATTGAGGTATTAGAATTGGGTTTGCTCATGGTATTGTATGTATTGGGTCTGTTAATTTGAGAAGTGGGTTGCTGGAAATGGCACTAAAAGGCCCAAAATTGGTCTCCAAATGGGTTTAAAGTGAGGTAAGAAAAGAGGTTAGATTGGAATTGAGAATTTGGCCCATTTGTTACAATTATAGCCTATTGAATTTAAGAATTTAGCCAAGTTAAGCTTAATTGGTGGTTAGGCTAAAAACTAAATAAGACAAATTAATATAAATTAATTAATGAGCTTCTTAATGTTAATGAAATAAAATAATTAAATTAATTATAAACTAAATAAATTAAATTATAAACTAATATATAACTAGACTAATTAACAAAATATTTAACATATTTTTTTTGAGACGGTTTTCAAATATTCATAAACTATACTAATTATATACAAAATTATATAAAACATATATATTATTTAAAATTTATAAAAAAATGACAAAACTATTTAAAATAACTTTAAAAATATTTTGAACTTGATAAAAACTAATTATTTCGAATTGTTTGGAATTTAAGAAGCTCGATGATTGATTTATATTATGGAGGTCCAAAATTCGGTGTCAACAAAACCATTTTTCTGTGTGGGCGACACCGGGGGATCATGTTATATCTCACATGGTCTCTACGTCGTTTAATGCTAATTCCCACGTTAATAATGAACTAAGGTTACTTCAAGAAGTATCTCATATGTGTTCAAAGGTTTGAAATGATGTTAGCTTGCATTGACCATGTTTAATGACTTATGTTTTCTAACCCTTTTATATTATGTTTTAGCCTGGTCAACTGATGTTATGAAATGTCCTCTTTGAGCATAATTTAAATGTTTTATGAATAACTATCATACTTGGTACATTGTTTTGTACTAATGCATACTCTTGCCTACATTTCCCCAAATCTAGGGTCCGACAGTCAAGTTTCTCAATTTCGTGGCTAGTGGTTGATATCGAGGTTCCCGAGCTTTGTTGAGTCCTCATGCTTCGAGGACTGAGTTTTATTATTTCAATTTACTTCTTGTATTTCAGTTTTGGACATGATGTTTGGGCTAGGCCCAATTTCATTATATTTTATTAGATGGCAATTGAGTCAAGTGTTTTAGACCTTCGCTTTTTCTTTTATAAAAACTATTGAACTTGGGCAATTGTTTTACCTCCATTGTTCTATATCTTATGTTATGAATGCTAAGTTGCTTTTATGAGGTCTTTCGGGGTCCTATAATCCATGTTACATCTAGGGGGTACCCCTGGGTCGTGACAAACATGGTTATCAGATCACAAGGTTTAGAATGGTCCTAGGATGTCTCATAAGCCATGTCGAGTAGGGTCTTGTTCATGAGTTTGAAGCGTTACACATTTATGAGTGAGTGGCTAAAAGATGTTTAGGAAACTCCACTTCTTTCATTACTCTAAAGTGGTGCGATAGATTTTAACTCTATAAGTACTCTCTCCTAATATTTATCTAATGCTCTGCAGGATATGTCTATTCGAAGAGCTTATGCTAGAAGGAATGTGAGGGAGAATGCGGAACAAGAAGCTGCTCCTCATGTTTCGATCGATGCTTTTGCCATGTGAGTGACTAATGCAGAGTTTAGGGTTGTTTTCAAGTGTTGGCTCAAGCTATTACGACCTAAGCAAATAGGGAGGTTGCAATTTCCGTGAACTCAAATGTGGGTACGACGGCATCCAATGTGAGGGACTTATCTAGGATGAATCCTCTGGAGTTTCATGGTTCTATGGTTGAAGAAGATCCTTAAGAGTTCATTGATGAGGTTTTTAAGTTGGGGTTGATCATAGGAGTGACACCGGTGGAAAAGGTGGAGTTGGACGCTTATTAACTTAAAGGTGTGTCTCAAATCTGGTTTAACCAATGGAAGAAAGGGAGACCGGAAGATGCAGGTCCTCCTTATTGGGAGAAGATTAAAGCCACTTTTCTTAATAGGCTATTTTTGTCACGACCCGAGCCTACACCCCGAACGAACATGACGTACAAGACTCTGAAGAGCCTCATACAAGCCTCATAGCATTCATAACATAAGATATAAGAAAAATGGTGCGGGATTTATAACTTTTATCCATACAATCAAAGTCTTTATTTAAAAATAGAGGAAGTCTAACTTTGTCTCATATGGCCATCTAAGACAACTTTTAAATCAATATTAGGGTCATAGCCCTTCAACATAGCCCGAAACATAAAATTACATGAAAGAAACTACTAATTACTCATACGTCCTCGAATCTTGAGGACTCACCACAAGCAAAGAGAATAGTCGATCCAAGCTTGTATCCAAGATGAACACCTCAAACACCGGAACCCACACTTTGTAAAAATGTAGAAGAAATATTGGTTAGCACAAATATGTACTAAGTATGATAGCCATGCAAAAACCATTCTAAAAGGGATGCAAAAACCATGCTATAAGGGACATTTTAGTTGAAAACCATGCTATATGTCAAGTTTGAGAAGCATTAAGAACTTTAGTATATAAGCATAAGACACAAGCATATTCAACATGTGTATCATTATAACATAATAGAACCATCATCTTAGGTAACTCTAAGTTATACTTGTGCAATGTATAAATGTCATCCCATAATATCATTCATACTAAGTACCACTTTGAGGCCACCATAACATACTTACCAGTCTTAATTCTCATCTTTTATCAATATTCATAGACAAGGAACATTCTCATTTAATAAGTCATGACAAAGAAAGCAACTCACAATAACAATCCAAGTTAGGCATTCATCATTTCATTAAGCCTTTAAGTCAACATTCACATTAGCATCATTATGAGAAAATTGATTTCATTAGACATTATAGCTTTTGAGGAACACACCATAACTACCCTCAAAGCCTACTCGTGCAATGCATGGATGGCATCCCATACTACCACCCACACTTCATAGAACTTCATAAGTAACCATAGAACATAACTCACATGATGATAATAAGCCGTAACCGACATAGACCATGTGACCAAACCATGGAATTCGGTGTCTATCCCACACCATAAAGGGTTAGTCTACTTGCCTAAGGTAGGATTGGTAATTATCTTAGGTGGATCCACTAGCTAATAACCTATGTGGGCACATAGTTATGGGATAGGGAAGGTGTTCATAGAAACCCGGCCTAACAAGGGGAAAGCTTCCACCTTACAATATCCACTCGGTGCTAAGCTTTAAATTCCCATAGAGTAGTTCATTATCATTAACATTATTATACTTGAGAGGGCTACCACTATTAGGTCTACCGACCCAAAGTACATTATTACACACATGAAAGGGCTACCACAATTAGGTCTACAAATTCAAGGTACATTACTAGGATAACTAATTGAATCCTCAAGAAAGGGCTACCACCATTAGGTCTACCAATTTAAGACAAAGCCTTTGAATACTTCATTAATCATTTATGAAAGGGCTAACACCATTGGGTCTACAAATTTAAGGTACATTATTAAATAGATGAAAGGGCTACCATCATTAGATCTACCGATTCAATGTTCATTAAGTCAAGATACATTAGTTACACAAGAAGAGGATGCCCTAAGCCTACCAATTCAAGGTATAACATTACATTGAAGAAACCCTGCACAACATGTCATCATCATGCACAAGTGTCTAATTGAGAATAACCTTTCAATAATATCACAATTGCATTATAGTCATAATAACATTACTCTCACTGAAATTACAAAGCATGTACAACATCATCATGATTATACATCAATCTTCATAATTTGTCCTTCAAGGCCAAGAATCATAATTCACCAACACACCTAGAATAACTACAATTTAGGCATGAATAATGACATAATTCAAGTAATTAGACTACTACAAGAACAATTAAATAGTATTCATCTTACTACAACTCACCCACATCACATAGTCGTAAATTAGGGTTATAGGGAAATCATGGATTCATAGGGGATTTTATCTTTAAAACCTCCATTAAAACATAAATTTAATCTTAATATATAATAATTAAACCATTGAAATTTTTTTGAGAAACAATCCATGACCTAGAATGAAAACCCTTAGTTTTGGAGAATTTCCAACTTTCAAAATTGAAGGGTTGAGAACTTCATGGATGAAAAGTTAGCAATAAATCAAAACTACCATACCTTAATTGAAGATTCCTCATGAATTTTGGTGGAAAATATGAGTCCTTGAATCCTAGACCTTGACTTCTTATTCTTCTTCAATGGAGGTTTTAGAAAGAATTATTTGGAGAGGAGTTGGTTACTATTTTGGATTCGGGAATTATGAAGTGTAAATGGGTGGTTAATGAGTTAAAAGGTCTTAAATAGGTCTAAATAAACAATATTAAATGACCTTACTTAAATGTAACTAACCTAGGAATTTACCAACTTGTACCTCATTTGGCCGAACCCTTGGTAAAAAGTGCAGTCCCACCCACGCCCATGACCTACGGACCATTGGTGGGCCTATGCACCGTCCTGAAAGTTCTTAGGTGGGTGGTCTTCAACTCACTTTTGAGGGTAACATCATCTGTGACCCACAACCCCTTCCCATGGGGCGTGTGTCCATCCACGGCTCGTGGATACCCTTCGTGGGAGGATACTAATTTTGATAGCTTTTGTGCTGTTTTGTGGTCTTCCTCAAGTACCTCTTGGGTGGTCATTGGGGGTTCGTACCTTGACTCCCTAACCCAAAAACCTTCATAATAAGTTAGGAAAGCCATTTTACACTTTCAAACCTCACATAAAACTCAACAACTCTAACGCAAGTGTAACACCTCTCAAAATGAAGTAGGATAAAGTGGAGTCTCACATGAGTTTTATGCATTAATAACTTGTTAAAATAATGAAGAATAGCCTTTTTAGTTAGTTTTAAAGAGTTTGGAAATCAAACGTCAAGGGACGACCAAGACGTTCATAAACTAGTCTTTTACGTGTTGGTGTGTTCTAGTATATTGTTCATGTTTTATGTGTTGCTTGGAGTGTAAAATCAGTGGAGGTGACCCTAGTTCCTTAATAAATGTTTTTAGGGTCAAAATGTTCGGGTATGAATCCCCGGGACCACCTTAAGGGTCCCCGAGGAGGACCCCAACCCTTGGCCAAACAAGCTGCTAAAGCAGCTTGCAAAATGCTCATGGAGGGAGCATGTCCGCGTCACGGTCTAGTTCCACCAAGGACCAAAAGTTTGGTCCACGTCCCGGACGTATCGCGGACTCTTCTATCTCGAAATTTAATTTACAGAAACTTGTGGGAACACCTCCGCGTTGTGGACTTATTTCCCGACGAAATTTGTGAAAAGAAAACTCAAGTTTGACTTGTTTTAAAGGTCCAACTAAGTGAGGGGTAGTTTGGGTACTTTGGGGAATTATTATAAACGGTTATTCTACCTATTTTAGGGTAGTTTAAGTGGTTAAAACCCCAAAACTTAGAATTAGACCTCATTATCCAATTGAACCTTCCCTCTCAAATAAATTCTCTCTCTAGAACTCCATGGAAGACATTGATGAAGCTTCAAGTTAGGGGATGGGTTCCTACTAATTTCTCTTCAAATTCCTAAGGAAATTAATCATAAAGGTATAGGGATTTTTTCTTTGCTTCTCCTTTCAATCAAAGAGCCAAATCAAAGTGATTTCAATATTCTTCAAAAACACTAAAAACCCCAATTTCAATTCTAAGCTTGGGTTCTTTCATGAAAGTATTTCAAACAATGAGTTATGTTAATATTGATGGTTTTAAGATCAAAAACTCCATGAACCCTTGCATATCTTGAAATTCTAATATTGGGTCAAAAGAGGTCTATTGATTATGAGCTAATAATGTGATATTAATGTGTAGATTGTTATGGGCTATTGATTTATGTATTGTTCTATATTGAATTATGAGGAATAGATGGTCAATTGTGTTATATTGGATGTTAGCCTTGAATGGGCAATTGTGACCTAAGGCTTATGATGATGATGAAGTTGTGAATAGATTATTGATTCTAGTAGTTTATATTATATTATATATATATATATATATAATATACATATATGTTGTAGATGTTAGAATTGTGAGGTTTGATCCCTCTGAAAATAGGGAGGTGTTTACTTTATAAACATGTTGTGATCATGGTCTAATAGCATGAAAGGTGACCTTGTGTAGAGACTTTATGTGTTATTCTTGGTTGTTATCTTCTTTGAATGACTTATAATGAAGGAGAGGTTAGGATAGACTATGTTTACCTACTCTTACACGTAGTGAAGAATGAATGAAAGAATGTAAGAACGAATGAAAAGAATGGGAGTTAATGATAATGAATGAAATTTGGGTCTACTGTAAGGATAGTCTCATAAAGTACTCCTTAAATGAATAGGGTTCCTAGATGAAAGGTTTTCTCATCTTTGAATCCAACAACTTCCTTAGTCAATGAATGAGGGTTAGGATGGGTATTCCTTCATGAGTTGAGATGAGAATACTCAGTAGCAATCCTTGTCCCTTAATGAATGAATGTTGGGTTAGGATGAGTACTCCATCGTGAGTTGAGATGAGAGTACTTAGTAGCAATCCTTATCCCTAAATGAATGTCCTAACTCCATGGGGGAGTAATGTCTAGCACTGATAGGATATGAAGATGGGTGGATACTCCTTCGTTAGTTGAGATGTGAGCATTTAGTAGCAACCCTTAAGATGGGTGCTCCTTCGTGAGTTGCAATGAGAGTACCTAGAAGCAATCCTTCTATCCCTTTACTATGTGCCCACATAGGACTAGCTAGTGGTCACTACCACGTAAAGGCTGAAAGAAAGACCCTACCTTAAGCAAGTAGGGATCCCTCATCCGGTAAAGGTATTATCGAGATTCTATGTCAAGCTCCATGGTCTATGTCGGTTAAGGCTCTTCCCCCACATTAATGAATGGATGAACTAGGATCTTAAGGGTTTACTACTTAGGATAGGTGGTGGAATGGGATATCATCTAGACATTGCACAAGTAGACATTTAAGGGAGATCTTGGTGTGTCTTAGTAATGATAATGAATGAATGAGTCTCTTTGGGCTAATTAATGAAAATGTTGGTCTTTGAGCATGCTAATGTGAATGTAAGTGCTTATGTTGAATTGAATGTATGTGATGATCTTATGCCATTAGTGAATGAAGGTATCTAAATGCATTAAGTTGAAAGAATGATTTATGTTGAGATGTAAATGGAGCTTGTCTTGTGTAGCCTTAAGGATTACTTGGGTGTGGTATTGGATAGGTAGTATGGGCTGCTTCACCATGTCTTACTTAGGTGAGTCTTGGGATGACATTTGATGAGTGTTTCAGTTTTAGGAAGTGACTTGTTGGCCTATGTCCTTATATGTCTTAAGTGATTAATTGGTGAAGGTTGAGGTATGCATGGTAAGTGCACTTTGTGTGACCTTAAGGTGGAGCCTTAGTGTGGGTAATGGTATGGGACGTTGCCCATACATTACGCAAAGGTATTGCTTAAGAGTTACTTAAGGTGGAGGTCCAACGCAAAAAGGTAAAGGTAAATGGGTTATGTAGGTTTATGAGGTTTTGTGAAGCATATGACTTTGTATTGTTGGTTGTGACTTGTAAGGTGCCTATTATGTAGACATTCATGAGATTTTATCAAAATGGCATGAAAGCATAACTTCCAAACAAATATCCTTTTTAGCATGTTTTGCATATTCTCATACTTAGTACGTGTGTTGTACTAACCCCTTTCTTCTACTTTATTACAAGTGTAGGTTGTCGTAACTAGGAGGATATTGTGCTTTGGAGTTGCTTGGATTGCTTCACTCTTCCAAGTCTTTGGTGTGTCCTCAAGATTCAAGGATTATGTTTAGAAGTTTCTTAATCATTGTAATAGACACTTAAGTTTCATTTCATATGTAAAGGGCCGTGTTTCTTAGCACGTTTTAAGTTCTTGTCTAAGATTGGCTAAAGAGACTTAGTAGTTCCGCTTGCTTATTGATGTTTTCAAATGTTGATGACTCTTGAAGTCTTATGGTTTTATTGAATAAAAGTTTTCAGTCCTTAGTGATTTTTATGATCTATGCTATGAATGAATGCTAAGGCTTGTATAAGACCTCATAGAGGTCGAATACGCATGTAACGGCTAGGGGGTGATCTCAGGTCATTACAAACTTGGTATCAGAGCATAAGGTTTTAAAGATTACTTTTAGCTTCAAAGTCTCGAAAGCCACGTCTAGTAGAGTCTTGTTCATCGGTATGAGTCGTGACACATCTATGAGCGAGAGGCTATAGGACGATAGAAGTTTCACATTCTTTCATTATTCTTGAGGTCGTTCCTTAGAGTTTGGTCTATAAGTGTCCTTTTCCTAATCCGTCTCTTCTGTTTATAGGATATGAATACGAGGGATAACCGGAGGATAGCGGAAGATGAGATAGATGATGAGGGAGTTCTTCCCCAAGGAGTGCAAGTTGGCCAAGTTCCTTTAGGTGGGCAAGAGAATGTGGTTCCAGTGGTTCCCCCGGATATGACTAATGGGGAGATTAGAGAGGCTTTTCTCTCCTTGGCCCGTGCCATGACTACTCAAGAAAATAGAGATGTGAGGCCTAGGGTGAATGCTATTGAGAGTACCGTGGCCTCAAGGTTAAGGGATTTCACAAGGATGAAACCTCCTACCTTCTTTGGTTCTAAGGTAGATAAGGACCCACAAAACTCTATAGATGAGGTGTTTAAGATTGTGGATGCAATGGGAGTGCCTCCTACGGAGAAGGCGGAGTTGGCTTCCTACCAACTCAAGGATGTAGCTCAAGTGTGGTTTGAGCAATGGAGGGATGAGAGACCAATAAGGGTTGACCTAATAGATTGGGGAGTGTTTAAGACAACGCCTTTCTTGATAGATTTTTCCCCTTAGAGTTGAGGGAGCAAAAGTTGGTTGAGTTCATGAACCTACGTCAAGAGAATATGAGTGTTAAGGAATACTCTCTCAAGTTTACCCAACTCTCTAAGTATGCTCCTACCTTGGTAGCAAATTCTAGGGCTAGAATGGATAAGTTTGTGATGGGGGTTTCCCATTTGGTTGAAGAAGAGTGTCGAACGGCCATGCTCTATCATGATATGGATATCTCTAGGCTTACGGTTATGCTCAACAACTTAAGGAGACGAAGCTTAGGAAGATGAATAGAGATATGAAGAGGGCTAGGCCGGATGAACAAAACCAATCTAGGTCTAAAAAGAGGTTCTATAACCAAGATTCTTCAATGGTCAACAATGACAGGGTGTCTAACCATAAACCTCAAAGAGGGAATGGAGGTGGTTCTACTTTTGAGAGGCCTAGGTGTGCTACTTGTGGAAAGCAACATCTGGGCAAGTGTCTTGCCGGTACGGATGGATGATTTGGATGTGGGAGTAAGGGTCATAAGATGAGAGATTGCCCTACACTTAAGGTAAAAGGGAAAGAGATCAATCAAATTGCTCATGATGGCCCGGATCCAAATGCTTCTAAGAGGAACCGTTTCTATATGCTTCAAGCTAACAAGGATAAGGGAACAAATGAAGGTAAGTCAATTTTCTTTGTTGTTTGATGATAACCTTAGACGGGTTTAGCCTAAGTGGGGGATGATGAGTTGAGTAGTAAGGTTGTTGATATCCTTATCTTTTCCTTCTATTCTAAATCAAACTTGAAACAAAGAGTTCTTAGTAGCATGTTGCATGTTGGAGTCTTATGTGAATTGAGTTTCCATGTTCTCCTTATGATGTGCATATTTTTGTTGAAATTCTTGTTTAAATAAATAAAGAAGTTTTCATGATTATGTCCCTCATGATTTATATGCATTTATTAAGAATTGTTTAAACTGCTCCATGAGATGCCTAGTTGAGCATGCCCTGATGTGATCTTGATGTTGCATGATTATGCTTTTGAGAAAAAAAATTGTAAGGTGAGCCTATAAATTTTGTAATGAGCATGATATGCTATGGAGAAGGATGTTCCTCCAAAGAAATGAGAAATGGTAAAGTTTTGTGCATATTGAGTGGTAGATGTTATTCCTACTTCCTTGAATTGCATGAAAGTCTTGTTGTAATGTTTTTTATGTGGAGTTGATGTTTCCTCCCTGATGTCTGCAGTAGTAATGATATTACATGCTTGTTGTGGGCTGCTAGTCCTAGAGACTTTATTCAATAATGTTTGAAGTGTCATTCGAGGGTGAATGTTCCCAAGTGGGGGATATTGTAACACCCCTCAAAATGAAGTAGGATAAAGTAGAGCCTCACATGGATTTTATGCATTAATAACTTGTTAAAATAATGAAGAATAGCCTTTTTAGTCAGTTTTAAAGAGTTTGGAAGTCAAACGTCAAAGATCGACCAATACGTTCAAAAACTAGTCTTCTACGTGTTGCTCTGTTCTAGTAGATTGTTCATGTTTTTATGTGTTGTTTGGAGTCTAAAATTAGTGGAGGTGACCCTAGTTCCTTAATAAAAATTTTTAGGGTTAAAACATTCAGGTACGACTAACCGGGACCACCCTAAGGGTCCCCGAGGAGGACCCCAACCCTTGGCCAAACAAGCTGCCAAAGCAGCTTACAAAATGCTCATGGAGGAGGATGTCCGCGTCGCGGACTAGCTCCACGAAGGACCAAAAGATTGGTCCGCGTCGCGGACTCATCTGTCTCGAAATTTAATTTCCAGAAACTTGTGGGAACACCTCCGCATCGCAGACTTGTTTCCCGACGAAATCTGCGAAAATAAAACTCAAGTTTGACTTGTTTTAAAGGTCCAACTAAGTGAGGGGTAGTTTGGGTACTTTGGGGAATTATTATAAACGGTTATTCTACCAATTTTAAGGTATTTTAAGTTGTTAAAACCCCAAAACCTAGAATTAGATCTCATTATCCAATTGAACCTTCCCTCTCAAGTAAGTTCTCTCTCTAGAACACCATGGAAGACATTGATGAAGCTTTAAGCAAGGGGATGGGTTCCTACTGATTTTTCTTCAAATTCCTAAGTAATTTAATCATACAGGTATGCGGATTTTATCTTTGATTCTCCTTTCAATCAAAGAGCCAAATCAATGTGATTTCAATGCTTTTCAAAAACACTAAAAACCCCAATTTCAATTCGAAGCTTGGATTCTTGCATGAAAGTATTTCAAACGATGAGTTATGTCAATATTGATGGTTAAGATAAAAAACTCCATGAACCCTTGCATATCTTGAAATTCTAATTTTGGGTCTAAAGCGGGTCTATTGATTATGAGCTAATAATGTGAAATTGATGTCTAGATTGTTATGGGCTATTGATTTATGTATTGTTCTATATTGAATTATGGAGAATAGATGGTCAATTGTGTTATATTGGATGTTGGCCTTGAATGGGCAATTGTTACCTAAGGCTTATGATGATGATGAAGCTGTGAATAGATTATTGATTTTAGGATAATATTATATATATATATATATATATATATGTATGTTGTAGATGTTAGAATTGTGAGGTTTGATCCCTTTGAAAGTGGGGAGGTGTTTACTTTATAACAATGTTGTGATCATTGCCTTGTAGGCAAAGTTGGATGATTGTTGTTTTGAGTAATGTTGATTATGTGAACGTAATGTGATATGATGTGAATTTGTGTATGGTCTAATAGCATGAAAGGTGACCTTGTGTAGAGACTTTATGTGTTATGCTTGGTTGTTATCTTCTTTGAATGAATTATAACGAACGAGAGTTAGGATAGACTATGTTTACCTACTCTCACACTTAGTGAAGAATGGATGAAACAATGTAAGAATGAATGAAAAGAATGGGAGTTAATGCTAATGAATGAAAGTTGGGTCTATTGTAAGGATTGTCTCATAAAGTACTCCTTAAATGAATAGGGTTCCTAGATGAAAGGTTTTCTCATCTTTGAATCCAAGAGCTTCCTTAATCAATAAATGAGGGTTAGAATAGGTATTCTTTCGTGAGTTGAGATAAGAATACTTAGTAGCAATCATTATACCTAAATGAATGAATGTTTGGTTAGGATGAGTACTCTTTCATGAGTTGAGATGAGAGTACTTAGTATCAATCCTTATCCCTAAATGAATGAATGTCCTAACTCCATGGGGGAGTAATGTCTAGCACCGAGAGGATATGAAGATGGGTGGATACTTCTTCGTTAGTTGAGATGTGAGCATTTAGTAGCAACACTTAAGATGGATGCTCCGTCGTGAGTTGAGATGAGAGTACCTAAAAGCAATCCTTTTTTCCCTTAACTATGTGCCCACATAAGACTAGCTAGTGGTCTCTACCACGTAAAGGATAAAAGAATGACCCTACCTTAGGCAAGTAGGGATCCCTCATCCGATAAGGGTATTATCGGGATTCCATATCAAGCACCATGGTCTATGTCGGTTAAGCCTCTTCCCCCACATTAATGAATGAATGAACTAGGGTCTCTTAAGGGTGTACTACTTAGGATAGGTGGTGGAATGGTATATCATCTCTACATTGCACAAGTAGACATTTAAGGGAGATCTCGGTGTGTCTTAGTAATGATAATGAATGAATGAGTCTCTTTGGGCTAATTAATGAAAGGTTTGGTCTTTGAGCATGCTAATGTGAATGTAAGTGCTTATGTTGAATTCAATGTATGTGATGATATTATGCCATTAATGAATGAAGTTGTCTAAATGTATTAAGTTGAAAGAATGGTTTATCTTGAGATGTGAAAGGAGCTTATCTTGTGTAGCCTTAAGGATCACTTGGGTGTGGTATGTAGAGGTAGTATGGGTTGCTTCACCATGTCTTACTTAGGTGAGTCTTGGGATGAAATTTGATGAGTGTTTTAGTTTTATGAAGTGACTTGTTGGCTTATGTCCTTATATGTATTATGTGATTAATTGGTGAAGGTTGAGGTATGCATGGTAAGTGAACTTTGTGTGACCTTAAGTTGGTGCCTTAGTGTGGGTCATGATATGGGACGTTGCCCATACATTGCGCAAAGGTATTGCTTAAGGGTTACTTAATGTGGAGGTCCAACGCAAGAAGGTAAAGGTGAATGGGTTGTGTAGGTTTATGAGGTTTTGTGAAGCATATGACTTTGTATTGTTGGTTGTGACTTGTAAGGTGCCTATTATGTAGACGTTCATGAGATTTTACCAAAATGGTATGAAAGCATAACTTCCAAACAAATATCCTTTTTAGCATGTTTTGGATATTCTCATACTTAGTACGTGTGTTGTACTAACCCCTTTCTTCTATTTTACTACAAGTGTAGGTTGTGGTAACTAGGAGGAGATTATGCTTTGGAGTTGCTTGGATTTATTCACTCTTCCAAGTCTTTGGTATGTCCTCAAGATTCGAGGACTATGTTTAGAAGTTTCTTAGTCATTGTAATAGACACTTAAGTTTCATTTCATTTGTAAAGGGGCATGTCCCTTAGTACGTTTTAAGTTCTTGTCTAAGATTGGCTAAAGTGACTTAGTAGTTCCGCTTGCGTATTGATATTTTTCAAATGTTGATGACTCTTGAAGTCTTATTGTTTTATTTAATAAAAGTTTTCAATTCTTAGTGAGTTTTATGATCTATGCGATGAATGAATGCTAATGCTTGTATAAGACCTCCTAGAGATCGAATACGCATGTAACGGCTAGGGGGTGCTCTCAGGTCATTACAGCAAGGCTCAAGTTTCACCTACTAGTTTTTCTGGGGCGTTACATTATCTCCCACTTGAGAACATTCGTCCCTGAATGACACTTTAAACACCTTACAGATCTATAGATTCAAGAGTAGCAGCCCATCATGCATGAAACATCATAATAATAAACAAAACAAGGAGGAAACATCAACTCCATCTTAGTATACTCAATGCAACACAAGGAAGTAGGAACTACATCTACAAGCCCATTATGCATGAAAACTTCAACATTTCTCATATCATTGGAGGAATTACCTTCTCCAACTCAAAGCATGCTCATCATAACATCATGAAGCAAATTATGCAATTACTCTTAGAAGCACATTTAAGCATGTTCAACAATTCATTTGATGAAGCGTATAGGCAACTCATACTAAATGCACATCAACATGAGGAATAAAAATCATGAAAATTCATTTTATCATTAAACATGAATTCATCAAAAATATGCATAACATAAGGAGACCACATAATCACACATGACTCCAAAATATGAAACGAGCCACAAGGAACTCTTTGTCTTAATCTATAATGGCAATAGAAGAAAGAGATAAGGATATCAGAACTCTCAACAACCTTGCCTTCTAAACATACCATCTCTCCCTTGGGAGTAAACCCATTCTAAGGCTAACATAAAAATAACATAGAGACCTTAATAAAACATTCACAACCATAAGGAACTATCAACATACCAGTCCCTTCATCCGTAAGGGCTCCTTTGTCCTCTCTAGACCGGAGTGCGTAGAAACGACCATAATTTGAATAAGGGCTCCTTTGTCCTCTCTAGAATGGAGTGCATAAAAACGACCATAATTTGAAGGAATAGGAACCGTACCATTAAGTGAAGCTTGTTTGGCCTCCCTTCCTTTGGCCGTGAGTGTAGGGCATTCTTTCACCTGATGGTCACTTTTTCCACAACCATAACACCCATTTGTATCGGCTAGGCACTTCTCATGATGCTTCTTTCCACAATTAGTGCAAGTAGGTTTAGGAAATGGAGGTCCACTACCTTTCCCTTGATTAGCCCTAGTAGTGTTGGAAGAGTCTTGGTTGGAAGATCTCCTTTTGAACCTTGGTTAACCTTACTCATAGGACCTAGCTCTTTTCATCTCTCTATTCTTTCTCTTAAGTTTAGAATCCTAATTTGTTGGGCAAACACCATAAGCCTAGAGATATTTATGTTATCATGGAGCATTGCCGTACAACATTCTTCCTCAACTAGGTCGGACACACCCGTCAGAAATCTACTTATCTCATCCCTCGGCTCCACCACCATAGATGGAGCATATTTGGATAGTTGGGTAAATTTCAAACAATACTCATGAACACTCATGCTACCTTGCATAAGGTTTATGAATTCTTCCACCTTAGCCTCCCTCATCTCACGGGGAAAGAACCTATCAATGAATACTTTCTTAAACACCTCCAAATCTATGGGACCCGCTCCTACCGCCTATTTCTCTTCCATTAAGTAAACCAAACTTAGGCAACATCCTTCAATTGATAAGAGACTAGTTCCAATTTTTCTACTGAAGTCACCTCCATAGCATCAACTACCTTATAAACCTTATCCACAAACTCTTGAGGATCCTCTCCCACCTTGGAACCAAGAAACAGTGGAGGATTCATCCTAACAAAATCCCTCCACCTAGAAGCGCTGGAGTTCACATTCGGGTTCACATGAGTCCCAACATCTCTATTGCCTTGAGCCGTCATGGCTTGAGTCAACGTTAGAAGAGCCGACCTAATTTGCACATCCGCCATAGCCGGAGGGTTAATCAGAGCTTGATTCTCATGAGGAGTTTCTTCATTGATATTGTTTCCCTCCATCCTCCTTGCGTTAGCCCTTCGTGTATTTATATGATTATTACACAAAAGACAGATTTGGAGATGGACTTTATAGAGTTAAACTCTATGGCACGACTAAAGAGTAATGAAAGAATGAAGTTTCCTAAAATTTTATAGCCTCTCATTCATAAATGTGGCGCGCTTCACACTCATGAACAAGACTCTACTAGACGTGGCTTGTGAGACATTATCCTAAAAACCATCCCAACATCTTGTGCTCTGATACTATGTTTGTCATGACCCGAGCCTACACAGTTGACGTAACACGGCATACAAGACTCTGAAGAGCCTCATACAAGCCTCATAGCATTCATAACATAAGACTTAAAAAAATAGTACGATATTTTAAACTTTTATCCATACAATCGAATTCTTTATTTAAAAACATCTGAAGTCTAACTTTGTCTCACATGGCCATCTAATACAACTTTTAAATAGATAATAGGGTCAAAACCATTCAACATAGTCCGAAACATAAATGATATGAATGAAACAACCAATGACTCATAGGTCCTTGAATCTTGAGGACTCACCACAAGCTAAGAGAATAGTCGATCCAAGATTGTATCCAAGAAGAACACCTCAAATACTGGAACCTACACTTTGTAAAAATGTGGAAGAAATATGGGATAGCACAAATATGTACTAAGTATGATATCCATGCAAAAACCATTCTAAAAGGGACATTTTAGTTGAAAACCATAATACATGTCATGTTTGAGAAACATTATGAACTTTAGTATAAAAACATAGGACACAAACATATTCAACATGTATATCATTATAACATAATAGAACCATCATATTAGGTAACCCTAAGTTATACTTGTGCAATGTATGTATGACATCCCATAATACCATTCATACTAAGTACCACTTTGAGGCCACCATAACATACTTACCATTCTTCATTCTCATCTTTAGTCAATAATCATTGACAAGGAACAGTCTCATTTAATAAGTCATGACAAGGAAAGTAACTCATAATAACAATCCAAGTTAAGCATTCATCATTACATTAAGCCTTTAAGTCAACATTTTCATTAGCATCATTATGAGCACAATCATTTCATTAGACATTATAGCTTTTGAGGAACACACCATGACCACCCTCAAAGCATACTCGTGCAATGCGTGGATGGAATCCCATAATACCAACCACACTTCATAGAAGTTCATGAGTAACCATAGAACATAAGTCAGATGATGGGAATAAGACCTAACCGACATAGACCATGTGAACAAACCATGGAATCTGGTGTCTATCCCACACCGTAAAGGGTTGGTCTACTTGCCCAAGGTAGGAACGGTAATTTAGCTTAGGTGGATCCACTCGCTAATAACCTATGTGGGCACATAGTCATGGGATAAAGAAGGTGTTTATGAAAACTCGGCCTAAAATGGGGAGAGCTTCCACCTTACAATATCCACTCGATGCTAAGATTTAAATTGCCATAGAATAGTTCATTATCATGAAAATTATTATACTTGAGAGGGCTACCACCATTTGGTCTAACGACCCAAAGTACATTATTACACACATAAAAGGGCTACCACCATTAGGTCTACCAATTCAAGGTACATTATTAGGATAGCTCATTGAATCCTCAAGAAAGGGCTACCACCATTAGGTCTACCGATTCAAGGTTCATCATTACATTAGTTCATAGACTCATCATGAAAGGGCTACCACCATTAGGTCTATCGACTCAATACAAAGCCTTAGAATACTTCATTAATCATATATGAAATGGCTACCATTATTAGGTCTACCGATTCTAGTTACATTATTAAACACCTGAAAGGGCTACCACTATTAGGTCTACCAGTTCAATGTTCATTAATTCAAGACACATTAGTTACAAGAAGAGGATTCCCTAAGCCTACCAATTCAAGGTATATCAGTCAAGATCACTTTCAATTACACAAGAAGAGGATCCCCTAAGCCTACTAATTCAAGGTATAACGTTACATTGAAGAAACCCTTCAGAAAAAGTCATCATGATGCACAAGTGTCTAATTGAGAATAACCTTTCAATAATATCACAATTGCATTATAGCCATAATCACATTACTTTCATTTAAATCACAAAGCATGTACATAAGCATCATGATTATACATCAATATTCATAATTTGCCCTTCAAGGCCATGAATCATAATTCACCAACACACCTAGAATTAATAAAATGTAGGCATGAATAAAGACATAATTCAAGTAATTAGACTACTACAAGAACAAATACATAGTATTTATCTTACTACAACTCACCCACATCACATAGTCCTAAATTAGGGTCATGGGGAAATCATGGATTCGTGGGGATTTTATCTTAAAAACCATCATTAAAACAGAAATTCAATCTTAATGTACGATAATTAAACCATTGAAAATGTTTTGATAAAGAATCCATGACCTATTAAAAGCCCTTAGTTTTGGAGAATTTCCAACTTTGAAATTGAAGGTTTGAGGACTTCATGGATGAAAAGTTAATCATGAATCGAAACTATCATACCTTAATTGAAGATTCCTCACGAAATTTGGTTGGAAAGATGAGTCCTTGAGCCCTAGTGCTTGACTTCTTCTTCTTCTTCAATGGAGGTTTTAGAGAGAGAATTATTTGGAGAGAAGTTGGTTACTATTTTGGGTTTGGGAATTATGAAGTGTAAAGGGGTGTTTAATGACTTAAAAGGTACTAAATAGGTCTAAATAAACAATATAAACCGACCTTACTTCAATGTAAGTAACCTAGAAATTTACCAACTTGCCCCTCATTTGGCCGAACCCTTGGTAGAAAATGTAGTTTCACACACATCGATGACCTACGGACCATAGGTGGGCCTATGACCCATCCTGCATGTCCGTAGGTGGTTGGTCTGCAATTCACTTTTGAGGGGAACATCATCCTTAACCCACCACCCCTTCCCACGGGGCGTGGGTCACTCCACAGCTCGTGGATGGCCTTCGTGGGAAGCTAGTGATTTTGACAGCTTTTGGTCTGTTTTGAGGTCCTCCTCAAAGACCCCTTAGGTGATCCTTAGTGGGTCGTACCTTAACACCCTAACCCTAAAACCTTCATACTAAGTTTGGGAACCCATTTTACACTATGAAACCTCACATCAAATTCAACAACTCTCACGCAAGGCTCTAGTTTCACCTATTAGTTTTTCTGGGGAATTACACTTTCCCCTTGAGATGCAAGAAGCCAAGGTTCTTGGTTCATTAACATCCGACAAGGAAGTATGAGTATGAGGAAATATGCTTTAAAGTTCACACAAATGTCTAAATATGCTCCAACAATGATTGTCGAATCAAGGGAAATGATGAATAAGTTCATTTCGGGTGTGTCCAAAATTGTTGTTAAAGAGTGACGAACCTCCATAATCAATAATCACATGGACATCTCTCGTCTCATGGTTCATGCACAATAGATTGAGAAAGAGAAACTTAAGGAAAAGTCTAGGAAAACATAGTGGGCTGAAATCGGTGATGGTGATTTCTCTCATGCAAAATCCGATGGACATGATCGTCCTAGGTTTCGACAAAGGTTTTATGGTGAAGGTTCATCCAATGCTCCTCCTAAGTTCAACAAAGATAGGGTGTCTAACTGGTGCCTACTTGTACTAGGTGTGGAAGGAAGGACGGGGGTAAGTGCCTAGCCGACACGAATGGTTGTTTTAGTTGTGTTAAAAGTGGTCATAAAATGAGGGATTGCCCAATGCTTATGGTTAACTGAAGAGAGGCCAAGCAAGCCCCTCCTAGTGGTTCAGGTCACAATGCTCCCAGGCAAAGCTAATTCTATGCACTTCAGACTCATGGTGAGCAAGAGTGTTCTCCCGATATGGTTATCGGTATGTTGAAAGTTTTCCAATTCGATGTTTATTCTTTACTTGATCCCGGTGGTACCTTGTCTTTTGTGATGCGATATGTCTATGTGGTTTTATGTTCTTTCGAATGGGTTGTTAGATCCTTTCTCTGTCTCCACTAATGTTGTTGATTCCATTGTGGCTAAGAGGGTCTATATAGAAAGTGTCCCGTTTCCTTGTCCCATAGAGTTACTATTTTTGACTTGGTAGAGCTTGATATGCTCTTTTTGACTTGGTAGAGCTTGATATGCTAGATTTTAATGTTATCTTGGGTATGGATTTGTTGCAATCATATTATGATTTTATTTAATATAGAACTCGTGTAGTCAAGTTTTAGTTTCTGAATGAGCCTATACTAGAGTGGAAAGGGGGAAATGCTATGCCTAATGGTCAGTTTGTCTCTTATCTTAAACCTAGGAAGATGATTTCTAAGGGTTGCATGTACCATCTAGTTAGAGTGAGGGATGTAGATTCTGAAACCCCTACTCTCGAGTCGCTAATACGTCCAAACTTACACTTCGAATAAGAAGTGTAGATGGTCGTTGTCAATTTACAGACTCAACTGAATTGAGGTCGATCCCACAGAGAATTTCTTTATAGATAAGGTGTTTCTGTCACGTTTATTCGAATGTTGTTATTATCTCCTAAACAAATAATAACAGAGATTAGGTTGGGTTTGGTTGAAATATTCTAATTACCAACATTTGCCGTCAAAATACAGAATTACGGTTAACAGACTATCTTGTTGTAAAGTTAATTCAATTAATTTAAGAGAAACCAGGATTGTTTTCACCATAACATTAGTTGTAGTGTTCCCCCGTAATTTGACTATCAGGCAAATCAATGTTTACAAAATCTTTTTGAGTTAAATTTATCTGATGCTTCTCAGCCTAATCAGATAATGACTACTCATGCTTTAACTCTTATTTGTTATTTTAGTTTAGCTTTTTTCCTAACTTGTATTTTTCTCTCGAACAAATACAAGATACAGGCTCGTCTAATACGTGCACTCAATAGACTACAATGATATTGAAAGCTAAAAACTACAGGTTGTAAGCAGAGACTACCTTTTACTCATTTTATGGGATCGCAACTAAAATATCGTCATAGATCCCACAACCCAGTAGTGGTATTTCAACACTCATGCTTTTACATAAACAATCAATAACTAGGGATGAAAGAATGTTGAAAAAGACTTACAAAATTAATTAGCAAATCAACAATTAGTTTGATACGCTGATAATCTCAATCCGAATTCCCAACTGATAATAATAATCAACAATCCAAATATCAAAAGCTAAGAGGAATACTCTGTTCTTAACCGTAAAATGTCAGACGTTAAATAATACCTTAAAAAATGACCAAAGGTATTTCAAAATAGAATGTTAAAAGTGAGTCCTAATCGAACAAAGAGTGAATTGTTGTGCCTTTTCACGTCCATTGCCACGTCCCGTCAAGGGCTCAAGGTCTGTGAAGCTCTCTGTGGTCTTCCCTTGCTGATAACAGCAAGGTTAAGGGAGATCACAAATAGAGAATTAAATATTAGAATGCGGAAGCACAAAGAAAAGAAACAAAAAAACTAAATAAAGATATGGGAAATTCGAAGGAAAGATCCACGAATTTCCAAAGATTAGATGTTCTAAGGCCTTGAAAAGATCCAAGTAACAACGTATAGATTTATGGAAGAAATCTAACGCCTTTACTTGAGAAAACGAATCAAAACGATAGATTCGGATCTTGACCGCTTTATGAGTAACTAAAGACAATAATTAGTATGTAGAAACTAATCACCTTCTAAAGAATACCAAAAAGAAACCAAAGATATCACAAGAAGAAGTTACTTTATACCTTAAACTATGAAACTAGTAAAGGTTTAAAGATAAATTCTCAAAGAACAAGTCACAAAGGTTCAAAGAACTCTCTCA
>NC_064288.1:23607199-23657175 GCF_019186545.1 Solanum stenotomum
TAACTAGGAACAAATTTAGTACTTCTAGGAAAGCATTAAATGGTACTTAGGAGACCATAAATAGACTAAGGAAAATATTAATAACCTATATATAAATAAATAAATAAGGTAAATCCCAACTAGGAAAAGAATCTTGACAATCTTGGAAAGTTTGACTAGTCTTCTCTCAAAACTTGGGCAGAAAGCAACTCTTGTTGTGGCTGATTCTTGGACTCTTCTTGACCTTATTTGCATGAAATTGGACCTTAAAATTCCTCATCTTGGGCTTGAATTTGGGCCACCAAATAATTGTAGCATTTGGACAATTCCTCTCCCTTAACCTTGCTGTTATCACTTGCAGCTTCCCAAAAGTGGGTCTTCAAACCTGGTCACTTATATTTGCATCTTTGATGGGACCACAGACCGTCACAGGGACCACGACCCGTGAAGACGTTCGTGCTCTTTACTTGGACTTCCCAAAGTTTGGGTCTTCAATGCTACCCACTGGAACAAGGACTACAGACTGGACCACGGTTCGTAGTGAGGACCATGGCCCGTGATGGCATCTGTGGTCTTCACTTGATTCCTACATTCCTCCAACTCTTCCTTACTTTCACACTGGTTCAACTCCACGGTAGGTACCATGGTCCGTAGTGAGGGCAACGGCCCGTGGAACCCTCCGTGGCCGTCACTTGGTTATTCCTCCTCTTCCTCTTCTCAAGGCCCAACACTACTTCACTTTTACGAGTTCAACCACGAACCTTAATGAAGGTCATGGTCCATGAAGTTGACCGTGAACTTTACTTTGAATCATCATCATTTTGCAGCTTCTTTTCCATTTTCTATACCAACTAGATTCTGCCTACACATTCAACAAACCTATCAACTAATACAAAATTTCACTTAATTCCAGTATTAGTTCATTGTTATTAAGCATTGAATGTGCCACGATTTCGCGGCACATCAATGCCCTCAACTTAGAACCATTACTTGTCCTCAAGTGATGAGAAAAACAAATACAATCAGTCCTCAAATCATTTCCAGATTTCTGACACTACGCAACAACTATTTCAAATACAATTTGTATCCCAAACCTCTAAATCTAACATGTAAGGATCAATACATGACATCTTATTACTCACAATCAATCATGTTTATACCTGTGAATTATCAATTCACAAAATCTACTTTCAAATGCAACCATTGTGTTCTCACACCAAAGAAGTCCCTCGCTCATAATAACAGGGACTTAGTACTACGCTCACGCTCTCAATGAAGTTCTAACACTAACAACAAACTACCATAGGCTTGCCCTTGCTTTCTCTACTTTATCTTTCAAACACCCGGAATAGGATCACTGGACTTTATTGGCTTGTAACATAGGCTCGGGGATAGGGAATGGATATTTGGTTTCGTAAGTGACTAATCACTTGGTTTTCCAAACTTTCATTTTCACATACTCTTTTCTAAGTGATTCCCTCTTTTTCTTTATTTCAGCCCGACCCAGTAGCTATTATTTTCTTTTTCTTTTTCTTTTCTTATTTTTCTGTTCTTTTCTTTTTTTATATGCAATTTTGATATGCACTTAGTTCACTGCTTGAACCTTTTTTCTCCCTTTTTCTTTCTGTTCGGATTGCAATCACCCTAAACTTAGGCTTTTGTCTTGAGTTGTGATATCATACCTTCGGAGAACCTAGGATATGATAGATGTTGGGTAAGAACAAAGATTGATTTAAGGCTCAAATTGGGTTCAAGTAATGAGCTTTTCATTTGGTTCTTTTATTTTTGGCTTTTTACTCTTTTAACAAAAATGGCCTACTGACCTTTCCTATTTGGTTATTCTTAGATTCAAGCAAAACTAATTAGGCAAGTTCTAGTTTCTGCACCTAGTGTTAGACTTCAATCAAAACTTACACACACTACACATGATTGCATTTTTTTAAAATTTTTATTTTCTTGGTTCACCAATTAATTGGTCAGATTAGCCATGTTCACCGTATCAGTATCTACGATGTCATCTAAAGATCCTAATAGTCAAACTCAAATTCAGGTCTTCAGTTTTCACAGAGCTGCACAACTCAACACACAAAACACCCAAAACAGTAATACGCAGAGACAACCTCCATTTTTCTAACAGTTATGGCAGTTTTCTCACCACCCCCTCCCCAAATAAAAAGGACTTTACCCTCAAAGTCGATACAGAACAATAAAAGACACATGCTATGAGGAGGAGTCATACCTACTGCGCTTTAGGCGCCGTTCTTTGGATCAACATTGACACCCTTATCAATGGGTGCCCTCTTAGAACTTGGGACCTGATCAGTTTGGTCCTCACTAGTCGGAGCAGGTGCTCCACTACCAGAAGTGCCAATTAAGGCTACATCTCACTGTTGTTGTTCCTGGGCTTCCTTTTCTCGAGCTGCCTTCTTTGATGCTGGAAGAGTTTTATTTTCCTGCTACCTTTCCTCTTTGGCTAAGTCATCAGCTGTCTCCTCATCAGATTCTCCAGCTTTCTTTTTCTCTTGCCGGATTTGATCTTAGAGAGCTCCCCCCAGAACTTATCAAGTGTCTGTGTAGATGGTTCCTGAGAGACCATCTGCATCAATGACTCTAGCATGATCAGAGTTGGCACCTGTATTGGCTTTTCAGCCATCTTAGCAATCTGAGTGCGCATCTCAGCCAACTATGCTTTGAACTCTTTAATATCTACTAAATCGGTGGCCTGGAATCGATCCTGAACAAGGTTCTCCAAACCATCTATTTTGTCCTTTAAGACCGATAGCTCCTTTCTCATCTCATCTTTGATCTTATTTTTCCTAGCTAACACTTTTGTCTCTATTAACTAAGGCATCCTGTTGACAATCTGATCGACCAGAGTCCTAGTTTGGCGCTGATTTGCAACTAATTTCTCAAGAAATAGCATAGGCATAGTGACAAAGGTACCTGGGGTTTGGCAGGCTGAAGCTGGATGTGGTGGCACATCTGTGGAGGAAGGCTATGATGACTCTCCCTATGTTGGGCCTCTATCTGTAGGTGGGATGTCGATTGGAACATGAGGGACAACAACTAATGTACCTACAACAACAAATTTTGCACAAAATAGATGGTTCGCAACATCTTTGATTTTTGAGAGTTGAATGAGTCTTAATGCATCACACCATCTGTCAACCAACCTGTTTTTGGAAATATCTGCTTGTCTACACAATTTCCTTATCAGACAGGAAACAGAAGTGTGGCTCTCTCATTTTGCGCCATGTCTCTCATATCAGTCACTATAATCCATCCCACATTCACTAGGTAACCAACCATAAGACATGCCACCAACGAGGCCAGGGAAGGGGACAAAGTGTTATCATTAGTTGTCGGTCATATTTGTGTCTGGACGACTACCCACCTAACCTTGGCTGGAAAAGACAGTGAAGCTTTAGTAATGAGTGTTGGAGTTGTGGTAACCCAAACTGCATTTTCCCCATCTATTGTAATCTGCTTTGCAATCCAGCATAAAACCCTCTCGAGAGAGTCTTGTTCTTCCATTGTGGTATCACTGGTCACCTCATGATGTTTGACCTCGAAAAGACCAACTGAAGCTGGTGCAAAGTATTCTGGGCCATGCAACATTTTGTTAATCGAAGCCTCAAAAACTATTGATTTACGCCGAACTATGATTGAGTTGACTGGACCCAGGTAATAGCCATGTTTTTCTGCCCACATTTCGTGGTCTCCATATCCACAGCAAAATTCATCAAAGTAGCTGCATCAGAGGAATAAAATTCTCTGGTCAGGTGGGTAGAGTACTATCTAGTTGCATTGTCCATCCAGTCGAACTGATGAAGCTGAATATCCAATGGATGTTCGAAAATGCCTTGATATCAGCTATCGCCACCCTAGTCTCACGCATGATTGCTCGATTCTTGAAGCCTCCAGTTTTGTTCACAATGCCATTGTCGAAGAATTCTTTAGACCGGTTGACAGTCCATATGAAGCAATAACATGAAATCAGCTGTGGTCTCAATGCAGGGTTAGGTTCATGAGCGTTCACATACATCACCAAGGTATCATCATCGGTGATTTCGTCCTCATCCTCTCTATTAACTGCTTCCTCTTGTACTCCAGTTTCAGCTTCTGTAATAGCCACAGGTGGATAGGTAACTGTGTCGTCCTGAGAATCGCTTTCAGATTCAGCACTGCTCCCTGAGTAATCCGCAAATTGGCTACCAGCAGCATCATCAGATTGATTGCAAAGTGATGACGGGGGCAACTTTGTTAGCATTCTTTCTTCTGGGACCCATTTTACCTGAGAAATAGAGAGCTCATTAGTAATCAACACAATCAAATGACACAATTTTGGGTACTCAAACTTCCCCTGTGTAATATCATCGTGATGCCTTGCATTATGAATGTCGTCACCCAATGTATCATCGAGAAGGGCCACATAATCAAAAGATGAACACAGACTAAGTACAGAAAAAAATAAAAATTTCAAACAAGGGAACTCTACGGGAGCTTGCACAGGCCGTGGTATGAACCACGGACCGTGAAATCCTTCGGGGAGTTGAAACAAAATCAGTGTGCACAAGGAGTCTTTGACCATTTTACCAAGGGATGTTCACGGACGGCTTTATGGCTCATGGAGTGCACCACGGTCCATGACACTGCCCGTGAACTTTAACTAAGGGATGGGTTGACATCAAGTGTGGTCTACGACAAGCTTCACGGCCCGTGGTATCTTCCATGATCCATACAACCTGTCGTAGACTTACACTTTGGGAAATATGTCAGTCACCTTCTTCCCAACATCAAATTTTAGCACTTAACCACCATTTTTACACAAATACAAGATCTTCCTATAACTTAATCTTTACCCTAATTCTTAATCAACTAAATTAACTAACCTAAAGTTCACCACCTACCAACAAATTAGACCCTCTATTATAGACCAACACACAAGAACAACTAAAACCTCCCAATTCGACATACCCACTACAATTTAGTATCAATTAGCAATTAATCATTAGAAGGTCATGCGAAACTCAAGAAAATCAAAGTCATCATACATAGGTGTAGACAAGATTGAACTTACTTGGAAATAGCGACACAGCCGAAATCTGGAAGTAACTTAACACACTTACATAACTGAGCACTTAGGGTTTTGATTCTTGGGTGGATGCAGGATTTATTGATTAATGGTAATCGATTCTACCCTTAGATAGCCGTTATGGAGGAGAAGAGTAGGAAGAAACTGACTCTTTGGCCTTTGGAATCGAATAAATATGTTTCATTCTGAGTAGGGTTACGCACAGGTCGGGTCAGATATGTGTAACACTAGGTTGTAGACTATGGACCGTGAAGTTACCTATCAAGTGAGTCACGGTCCGTGAGACCATCTGTGCTCCTAACTTAGATCTAACACTTGACAGCGGAAGACCACGGATCGTGAAGTTTCCCGTAAAGGGCATCACAGTCCGTGAACCTGTCCGTGTCTGTGACTTTGAAACTTGGCATTCATACCTGAGGTTCATGAGAGTCTAGACGGTCCTTAAAAACTCTAACAGACCGTGAACCCATTTTTATGCAATTTCCAGTAGTTTGCGAACTTTTGTACTCAAATTGACGGACCATGAAAGTTCCCGTGAAGAGCACCACGGTCCGTGAAGTTCAGTCTGCACCAGGTCCTGCATTTTTCCACCTTTTCTCTCATGCACACATCAGCACACAGTGACTATAAAAACAAAGAAAAATAAGGCAAAAGGGAACATACCTAATAGAATTACATCTTGGGTTGCCTCCCAGGCAGCGCACAATTTAACGTCGCGGCGCGACGTTGGGTACTTGATTGCTCAAACTTCATCAAGTTTGCACCCAAATATGCCTTGACTCGCTGACCATTGGCTTTGAACCTCTCCCCTTTCTCATTTTCCAGTTCAATAGCACCAGATTGAAAAACCTGTGTGACCTTAAAAGGTCCAAACAATTTAGATCTCAGCTCTCCTGGGAACAGACGAAGTGTGGAGTTGAAAAGTAACACCAAGTCACCAAGAGTGAAGCTTCTTTTCTCAATATGATTGTCATGATATAACTTAATCATCTCCTTATGCAATTTTGATCTCTCATAAGCTCTCAGACGGAACTTATCCATCTCATTGATCTGATCCAACCTCAAGTTCGCAGTTTCGCTCCAAGTGAGGTTTAGCTTCTTCAATGCCCAGAGTTCTCTATGCTCAAGCTCAACTGGAAAATGACATGCCTTTCAAAATACCAATTGATATGGAGACATACGAATAGGTGTCTTGAGAGTTGTCCGATATGCCCATAGAGCATCATCCAGCATCCTTGCCCAATCTGTCCTTTGGGCATTAACTGTCTTGGCCAAGATTACTTTAATCTCCTTATTGGAAACCTCCACTTGTCCACTGGTATGTGGGTGATAAGGTGTTGCCATCTTGTGTTAATTTACCCTATACTTGGTCAGAAGCGCACTGAACACTTTGTTGCAGAAGTGAGAACCACCATCACTGATAATGGCTCTGGGTGTTCCAAACCTTGAGAAGATATTCTTTTTTAGGAAACCAGCAACACTCTTTCCATCGTTGTCAGGTAAAGCAACAACTTCAACCCATTTGGGCACATAGTCAACCACAACTAGTATATATTTCTGCCCATATGAACTCACAAAGGGGCACGTAAAATTAATACCCCACACATCAAACAATTCAACCTCCATAATAGGTGTCATGGGTAATTCATGGCGCCGAGACATGGCGCCTTGCCGCTGCCACACATCACAAATCCTTACTATGTCCACTACATCTTGATGAATTGTGGGTGAGTAGTACCCACACAAAGGTATATTGTGGGCTGTTCGAGCACCACCATGATGACCACCGACTGGAGATGAGTGACAGGCTTCCAAAATGTGCAACATTTCGGCTTCCGGAACACATCACCTAATTATGTTATCAGCACACACCCTGTACAGATACGGTTCATCCCAAAGTACTTGCCTTCATCACGCAGGAACCTTTTCCTTTGCTGATATGTTAGCCCCTCAGGCATCACATCACTAACCAGGAAATTAGCATAGTCAGCAAACCAAGGAATAAGGTCAAGAGTAGCAGCTAATACCTGCTCATCCGGGAATTATCATCTATCTCAAGTTCGATTTCTTCCTTCTTTTCAACCTCCAACCTAGACAGGTGATCACCTACCTAGTTCTCACAATCTCTCCTGTCCTTCACTTCAAAGTCAAACTCCTGGAGAAGCAGCACCCATCGGATCAGCCTAGGTTTGGCATCTTTTTTTGTCTTGATATATCTCAAGGCAGCATGGTCTGTATGAACTATCACCTTAGTGCCAAGCAGGTAAGCTCTAAACTATTCAAACGCATGCACTACAGCCAATAGTTCCTGCTCAGTGACTGTGTAGTTTCGTTGTGCCCCATTTAGTGACTTACTAGCATAGTAAATCGAATGGAACATCTTGTTGCGCTTTTGTCCCAACACAACTTCTACAGCAGTCCCGCTAGCATCACACATCACCTCAAATGGCTCCGCCCAAACTGGGCCAATAATCACTGGTGCTGAAATCAACTTTTCTTTTAGGCACTTAAAAGCTTTGAGACTTGCCTCATCAAAGACAAATTTCACCTCCCTCTCCAAAAGCTTGCACATAGGGTGTGAAATTTTGGAGAAGTCCTTGATGAAAGGCCTATAGAATCCGGCATGTCCTAGGAAGCTTCGAACACCCTTCACACAGATCGGTGGAGGTAACTTTTCAATCACTTCAATCTTGGCCTTGTCGACCTCGATCCCTTTCTATGATACCTTGTGTCCAAGAACTATGCCCTATTTTACTATGAAATGGCACTTCTCCCAATTCAGCACCAGGTTGGCCTCCTCACATCCCTGTAAAGCCCTACTAAGATTCAACAAACAATCATCGAAAGTATCACCTACTACAGAGAAATCATCCATAAATATGTCTAAAGTGTCCTCCACCATGTCAGAGAAATTGGACATCATACACCTTTTGAATGTTGCTGGTGTGTTACACAGTCCAAATGGCATGCGTTTAAACACAAAGGTGCCATAATGACATATAAATGTGGTCTCTTCGTAATCTTCAGGAGCAATTGATAGCTGGTTGTAGCCAGAGTATCCATCTAAGAAACAATACCACTCTTTACCTGCCAACCTATCACGCATCTGGTCCATGAACGGCATGGGGAAATGATCCCTCAAATTCCACTTGTTGAGCTTCCTGTAGTCTATACACACTGGTCATCCAGTGACTGGTCTTTGTGGGACTAATTCATTTTTGGCATTTGCCACCACAGTCATACCGCCCTTTTTAGGCACAGATTGAACTAGATGGACCCAGTAACTATCAGAAATGGGATAGACCACCCCAGTATCTAACCACTTGATTATCTCTTTCTTAACCACCTCTTGTATAGGTGGGTTTAGCCTCCGCTGGCGTTCAATGCTTGGGTTGCATTCCTCCTCAAGTTGAATCTTATGGGTGCATATACCTAGAGGTATTCCAATTATGTCAGCAATGGTCCATCCAATGGCCCTTTTGTACCTTCTCAACACTGTGATCACCTCCTTCACCTACTTTTTATTTAGATCTGTACCCAAAATCACAGTTAAAGTGTTATTAGAATATAAAAATATATACTTGAGGTGACTGGGTAACTGTTTTAGTTACAACATCGGTGGCTCCTCGATTGATGGTTTTGCTGAATGGCTTGGCCTATTTTTCAAGTACAAGTCTAATTTCTTTGGATTATATGAGTGTGCTCCCATATCCTGTAAAGCATTCACGGTCTCTACATAGTCAGACCAGAAATCAGCATCAAAATTTATCAGCACTACTGCTAAGGTTTCAAGAGCCATCAGCTCTTCTATGGGTACCCTCATGTCTTCATCAGCAACCACCTCTATTGCAGATACCACATTCATATCATTCGGTTGCTTTATTTACCTACAAATATTGAACTTTACCTCATCCTTGTTAAGTGTGAACTTCAGCTCACCTCTCTCAACATCTACCAAGGTTCTCCCTGTTGCTAAAAGTGGTCTTCCCAAAATGATGGGGTCTTCAAAGTCCACATCGCAATCCAACATGATGAAGTCAGCCAGAAAAATGAAGGTGTCCACCTTCAAAAGTACATCACATAGGGCTCCCATAGGCCACTTAACTTACTTATCAGCCATCATCAACCTCATTATTGTGGGTCTTGGAATTCCCAATCCCAGTTTCTTGTAGATGGCAAGTGGCATCAAGTTGATGCTGGCTCCTAGGTCACACAATGCTTTTGCAAAGCTGATTGACGCGATGGTGCATGGAATAGTGAATGCACCTGGGTCTTCCTTTTTCTGAATCAGAGATCTGGTAGCAATGGCGCTGCAATGGTGAACATCATTAGTAAAATCAAGACTTACAACTCTTTTCTTTGTATCCAAGGCCTTCATGAACTTGGCATATCCTGGCATCTGCTCCAGAGCTTCCACCAGTGGAATGTTTACTGAAAGCTGCTTCAACATGGTAATGAATTTTGTAAACTTCCCATCTTTAGCTTTTTTCTATGCCTTTGAGGAAAAAGAGGAGGTGATCTGGGAATCTATTGTAAAGGCTGGTTTTCCTCGACCCTTTATCTTTTCCTCTCACGGATTGTGATTTATGCTAAACCTCCTACGAGTCATCTACATGTACGGTTTCATCCTTATCTCTGCTAGCTTGCTCAAAGACATGTTCATGTTTGGTACCTGCAGACATAGGGTCAGTAAGAACTTTACCACTCCTTGTGGCGATGGCCATGCAATGCCCGTCCTTCTTGAGATTCTGAATGGTGTCACTTGGTAGTGATCCATTCTTTCGTTAATTCAGTGAGGCTAAGAGTTGCCCCAACTGGTGCTGAATTTGTTTAATGGAGGTGGTGTGAGATTCCACCAACTGACTTATGCTTGAGAAATCATCTCTCATTTTTTTTACCCCTACATCAGTTGATTCAACCTTCTTGAGTACTTTAGCCATCATATCTTCTAGCTTAGATCCGCTGGAACTACCACCTACCCGATCTCTATTGCATGGGGCACATATACACCACTGCGATCATTCCTATACCCATCTTTGTTTTTCCAGTTTCCTTGATCTCTATTTGATGGCCTTTTATACTGACCATCCCTTGCATAGTTTCGACCTACGTTTCCAGAATTGTAACCTTGATTTCTAGAGTTATAATTCCGAAAAACCTCTTGGTTTCCCAAGTAGTTAGCTTTCTCATCAAGTTCAAAATCTTGATCCTTATACATGTTTGGCTCTCCCACAACATTCACCTTTTTAGACTTGGCGACAATGTGCTTTGTGAGCAGATCTATTTGAGTCCTCATATGTATGGTGTCTTGGTCCCTTTCTTCTTCTCTCTTCCTTTGTTCAGCTGAAAGCTTAAATGTATACCCAAGCTCTCCTACCTCTGCATCTCTAGTGTACCATGCTCTGCTGTTCTTTGAGACCTCATCCAATAGTTGCATGCTCTCTACAAATGACTTCCTCATAAATGAGCCTCCACAAAATGCATCAATAGCAGGTTTAGTAACATAATTCAGAGACCTATAAAAGTCTTGTTTAAGATGCCTTTTGGTCAGATTATGGTTGGGTCATTTCTTCCAATCTTAGATGAACCTCCACCAAGTATCATGCATTGCCTCTCCTAGTACCTGCTTGTGTGTACTAATCTCATGCTTCATCTGCAGCTCTTTTGATTCTGGGAAGAATCATTCCAGGAAAGCTTCCTTCAACTCATTCCAAGTTTAGATGGAGTTATCTGTCATCTCATTCAACCTCTTAGTCGCCTCTCCAGTAAGAGACACTGGAAACAGCCTCAACATCATTGTTGTTTGGTTGACCCCAGGAATCTCTTGTGACTTATAGATTGCCACAAAATTCATCAAGTGCTAATTTGCATCATCACCAGTTGCACCTCTAAACATACCTTTCAGGTTTCAGCAATTGGATCATGGTGCTAGTGATTGTGAACTTAACACTTGGGGTAGTGCAGGTAATACTATGGCTCCAGTGGCTCCAGCTCCATCCAAGTCAACATCATCTTCTTCATACATCATATGAGTTAGATATTGAGCTCTACCTCTTAGGGCTATTAATTGGCACTAGGGATGGACTACTCCTTCCACCCCTTTGTTCTCATCTACTACCCTAGATTGATTGATTCTAGCATTTTGCTGGACACCTGGCCTAGGTTGATTGATTCTTGAAGTTTGATGTACATTCCTTGTAGCATAAATATCAACTTCTAGTTCCAGTCTGTGTCTCTGAGCCTCTAGCTCTTGTACATTAACCATCTTTCGAAGAGTTCTCTAAACTTCAGGGTCGTAAGGAAGCAATGGGGATCCTTTGCTTCTTGTGTTGGGCATGCACAATCTGACACTCCTGAAAAAGACACAAACACCAAACAAAATGTAAAATTAAGAAATATAACTACAGTAAAATAAAATCTAGTAAAACACTTCTGAATTGAAGTTCTACGGCAGCAGCACCAAAATTTGATACGTCCAAACTTACACTTCGAATAAGAAGTGTAAACGGTCGTTGTCAATTTACAGAACTTAACTAGAATTGAGGTTGATCCCACAGAGAATTTCTTTACAGATAAGGTTTTATTGTCACATTTATTAGAATGTTGTTATTATCTCCTAAACAAATAACAACAAAAAATAGGTTTGGTTTGGTTGAAATGTTCTAATTACCAACACTTGCCGTCAAAATCCAGAATTGTGGTTAAGACAATCTCGTTGTACAGTTAATTCAGTTAATTTAAGAGAAACAAGGATTGTGTTCACCATAACATTTGTTTTAGTGTTCCCTCGTAATTTGAGTGCAGGCAAATCAATGTTCACAAAATCTTTGCGAATTAAATTTATCTAATGCTTCTCAGCCTAATTAGATAATGACCACTCATGTTCTCTCGACCATAGAGTGTTACCAATATTGAACCTCGCTTGAAATGATATGGTGTTAAAGATCTTTTCTCTGGAACTCAAGCTTTAACTCCAATTTGTTAAATTAGTTCAGCTTTTTTCCTAACTAGTATTTTTCTCTCGATCAAATACAAGATACATGATTGTGTAATGTGTGCAGTCAATAGACTACAATGATATTGAAAGCTTAAAACTACAGGTTGTAAACACAAACTACCGTTTACTCGTTTTATGGGATCGCAACTAAAATATCGTCATATATCCCACAACCCCAGTAGTTGTATTTAGCCACTCATGCTTTCACATAAGCAATCAATAATTAGGGATGAAAGCATACTGAAAAAATACTTACGAAATTAATTGGGAAATCAACATTCACTCTGATACGCTGATGATCTCAATCCGAATTCCCAACAGATAACAATAATCAACAATCCAAATATTGGAAAATAAGAGGAATACTCTATTCTTAATCGTAAAATGTCAAACGCTCAATAATACCTTCAAAAATGACCTAAAGTAGTTCAAAATAGAATGTTAAAAGTGAGTCCTAATCGAACTAGGACTGAATTGTCAGGCCTTTTCACGGCCACTACCACGACCTATCAAGGGCTTCACGGTCCATGAAGCCCTCCGTGGTCTTCAATCCTGGTCACTGGAATATGCATCACTGATGGGACCACAGACTGTCATGGGGACCACGGTCATGAAGACATATGTGTTCTTTACTTGGACTTCCCAAAGCTTGGGTCTTTAATGCTACCCACTGGAACAAGGACTACGGACTGCTCCACGGTTCATTTTGAGGACCACAGACCGTGATGGCATCTGTGGTCTTCACTTGATTCCAACATTCATCTAACTCTTCCTTGGTTTCACACTAGTTCAACTCCACGGTAGGTACCACGGTCCGTGGTGAGGGCTACGACATGTAGAACCCTCTGTGGTCGTCACTTGACTATTCCTCCGCTTCATCTTCTAAAGGCCTAGCACTACTTCACTTTCACGAGCTCAACCACAAATTGTAATGAAGCCCTCTGTGGTCTTTCCTTGAGCTTCCCAAAAGTGGGTCTTCAATCCTGGTCACTGGAATATGCATCACCAATGGGACCACATACCGTCATAGGGACCACGGCCCGTGAGGACGTCTGTGTTCTTTACTTGGACTTCCCAAAGTTTGGGTCTTTAATGCTACCCACTGGAACAAGTACTACGGACTGCACCACGGTTAGTAGTGAGGACCACAGAGCGTGATGGAATCCGTGGTTTTCACTTGACTCCAACATTCTTCCAACTCTTCCTTGCTTTCACATTGGTTCAACTCCACGGTAGGTACCACGGTCCGTGATGAGGGCTACGACTCATGGAACCCTTTGTGGTCGTCACTTGGTTATTCCTCATCTTCCTCTTCTCAAGGCCTAGCACTTCTTCACTTTCATGAGCACAACCACAAAACGTAATGAAGGTCACGGTCCGTGAAGTTGACCGTTAACTTTACTTTGAATTATCATCATTTTGCAGCTTTTTTTCCATTTTCTTTACTTTCCAGATTCTGCCTACACATTCAATAAACCTATCAAATAAAAAAAATTCACTTAATTCCTGTATTAGTTCATAGTTATTAAGCATCAAATGTGCCACGATTTTGCGGCACATCAGTCGGTCCCCGTTGTTAATGAATTTTTGGAAGTGTTACCAGATGATTTACCCGATATTCCTCCTGAAAGGGAAATAGACTTTTGTATTAACTTTCTCCCAGATACGCAACCTATTTCTATTCCTCCTTACCATATTTCTCTGACAGAACTTAAGAAATTGAAAGAATAATTAAAAGATTTGTTGGATAAAGGTTTTATCCGATCGAGTATCTCTCTATGGGGTGCTCCTATTTTGTTTGTTAGAAATAAAGATGGTTATCTTCGTATGTGTATTGACAATCGTCAGCTGAACAAGGTGACCATTAAGTATAAGTATCCTTTCTCAAGGATAGATGACTTGTTTGACCAACATCAAGGAGCAAATTATTTCTCTAAGATTGATCTTAGATCGAGTTATCACCAACTGAGGGTGAAAGAAGATGATATTTGAAATACGACTTTTCAAACTTGATATGTTCATTATGAGTTTTTTGTATGTCATTTGGATTAATTAATGCTCCAGTGGCGTTTATGGATGTAATGAATATGTTGTTTAGACAATACCTTGACATGTCTATGATTTTGTTCATTGATGATATATTGAACTATTTGAGAAGTGAGAATGAGCATATTGATCTTTTGAGGATCGTGTTGAAAATACTTAAAGACCAACAACAGTTTGCAAAGTTTAGCAAATATGAGTTTTGGCAAATGTCCATAGCTTTTCTTGGTCACATTGTTTCAAGTAAGGGTATTGATGTATATCCTAAAAAGACGGAAGCGGTCAAGAGTTGGCCTAGACCTCTAACCTCTGCGGATATTTGGAGTTTCTTGGGTTTGGCCGGTTACTATAGAAGGTTTGTTGAGGGATTTTCTTCAATTGCCTTTACTTTGACGGCTTTGTCTCAAAATAAGACTAAGTTCTTATGGTCCGAAGCATGTGAGAAGTTTTCAAGAATTGAAAGATAGACCTACTTCCACTCCGGTGTTGACCTTACCGGAAGGAACATATGGTTTTGTTGTTTATTATGATGCCTCAAGAACTAGGCTAGGGTGTGTGCTTATGCAGAATGGGAAAGTCATTGCCTGTGTCTCAAGGCAACTTAAGATTAATGAAAAGAATTATCCTACTCATGACCTCGAACTACCGGTGGTTGTTTTTGCCTTAAAGATTTGGAGGAATTATTTGTATGGAGTGCATGTAGATGTGTTTACCGACCAGAAGAGTTTGCAATATGTGTTTAATCTAAAAGATCTAAATCTTCGCCAAAGAATGTAGCTTGAGTTATTGAAGGATTATGACATGAGTGTTCTCTATCACCCACGTAAAGCTAATGTGGTGGCGGATGCTCTTAGTCAATTATCCATGGTAGTGTTGCTCATGTTGAAGAAGTTAAGAAAGAGTTGGTTCGAGATGTTCTTAGATTCACCCGATTCGGTATTCCGTTAGTGAACTCCACCAAGGACGGTGTTACGGTTCATAATAGTTTTGAATCATCTTTTTTGGAGGATGTGAAGGTCATGCAAAGTCTTGATCCAATTTTGGCTGAATTGAAAGAAGAGGTGCTTAAGAAGTCCGTTGAGGCTTTCTCCCAAGGTGGAGATGGTGTATTTAGATATCAAGGTCGTTTATGTGTTAAAAATGTTGATGACTTGAGGGAGTAGATGTTGACAGAAACCCATAGTTTGCGGTATTCTATTTACCAGGGAGCCACAAAGATGCACCGTGATTTACGGGAGGTCTATTGGTGGAATGGGATGAAGAAGGATATTGTAGGAATTGTGGTTAAGTGTCCAGATTTCCAACAAGTAAAAGTTAAACATCAGAAAGCAGGAAGTCTGTCCCAAGGTATTATCATTCCTACATAGAAGTGGAAAGATTGGAATGCCATCAGTCTAGTGGTCTTGGTTTCGTGACCTCTCTCGAGCAAGCCGAAAACACATGGGTGGTTTTGTATTTGCAACTATAAACCCATTAAATTAAACCACAGCCACTAGGTGAAATCACCATTAAAATACATCTAACCTATCAGCAAGCAAAACCCAACAATAATATCAACACATATTTGCTAAATCACACCCCAAGAATGGGGGTTTTTAGTCACATATCAAGAAATAAGAAATTATACTTAAAATGATAGAGAAATCAAATGGGTATAAGAAATTAAACCTTAATATAAGCAAAGGAAGAAGAATGGAGAAGACTCACTTCCAATTTTGGGAAGATGAACTCCTTCTCTCTTCAAGTCTCCCAAAAACCCTCTCCAAACTTGAGAGAAAATATCCACAAAAAAAGTACTATTCTATTCTGAAATTTATAATAATGGTTCCACCCTTAAAAATAAGTTGAGTGTTTAGTATTTATAAGTTTCAGAAAATAATGTTGTGGCGGACCGTTCAGCGAGGTTAGTAGCAATCGCCGAATAACTCGGCAACTCGCCTTTTTTCTTGTTCATCGCCTTTGTGCTTTGCCGATAACGTCTCTGCATTCTAGACCATTGGGCGGTGTAGTACTGCTTCACGAAACTGATCGACGAAGCGCCAACTGCTCCTTTTCAATGCCTTTTTTATCCACTTCCTTCAGGGCTTGGCGTATTGGAACAAAGAGCGACATGTGTCCCTTCGGCGATTCGCCAAGCATGCTTGGCGTTGCTCAGGCTTCAACTTCTTCGTCCTTTTCATCCTTTTTGTTCCTTTTTGCACCTAAGTTTCCATGTTTCCACTAAAACATCAAATACCTGAAACTTAAGCGTTTTCACCAGATACTGAGATAAAATAAGCATTTGAAGACACTATTTCTATTAAAATAAATCCCTAAATGAGTCCAATTTGTGGACTCATCAGTTTCACCGAGTAATTACTCACTTTGCCGAGTTTTACAGATCATCCCAGTAAATTTGAAAGTACAAACCACGGCAACCAGGATTGCCGACATGATCGACGATTCGCCCATACTTTCCTGGGCTCGCCGAGTTTTACAGACTCAAATTTTTTTTTGAAGATGTCTTGAGTCAAATGCCGGATAAGGGTGGGTTGCCGACCTCTTCGGCGACTCGCCAACTAGACCTGTTGCTTGCAACCCTGCAGTTTTCGAGCACTCCCATACTTCAACCTGTACGAACAACACACCATTACTTTACTAATACGAAAATATAAGATATTAAGGGTTTTGGGTTGCCTCCCAAACAACTCCTTAGTTAATGTCGCGGCACGACGCAAGTCAACAACTATTCTTCATCCTCGGAATCGCCCATATTGTAATTAGGCAAGTCCTCGGCGAATGGTGGGTAATGACCTAATATCAAATGGCCGATTTGAGCAACCTGCAGCTGAATAGTCATGGAGTGGGAGCTTGACACTTCATTTAGCATTTCGATGTTTTCCTTCATCTCATTCAACATCTTCTCCTGTTCCTCAATTTTTTGCTGAATCAGTGAAAGAGCTTCATCATCTTGCACACCTCCCTGTTTCTTCCCATGACAACACTCTCAGAGAGAGATGTCCTTTTCTTTTCCCTTGGCTTGTACTTCTAATTCTGTGACTCTGTTGGATAGAGCATCCAACTGGGTGACTAGTGTGTCCCACTCCTGCTTCTTTTTGGATTCCTTGCTGGCTTCTACCATGCCATCAAGGAGTTTTGCTACGACTTCATAGGGCTAGTATAGCATGCCGCCCTCGCAAAGTTGATCGGCTACACTTCTTTTCTCGGGTCCAAGACCCCTATAGAAGCACTCCAGTAGTGCCTTGTCCATCATCCCATGAGATGGGGATGCTTGCAGCACCGCTTAAAACTTCAGCCACATTTCCTGATTTGTCTCATCCCCTACCTGTGTAATTGTCAGGAGGTTGTCCCTGAGGTTCAGTAGTTTCAGGAGGGGATGGTCCGTGTGCTACCCATAATGATCATCCATTTTTATTTCCCTGCTTTGATATTCAAACAAGCAAAACAAAACTACAATTTAGATTAGTGAAGCTAAAACTAAGAAGGAACAAAATTTATATTTAACTAAGTATTCCCAAATAACACAACTCCCCGGTAGCGGTGCCATTTTGATGTTTGCGTAATCAACGACACGTCTTACAGTTAGGGTGTCTATGATCAAGCAATAGAATAGTAACCCAACCAAGGGTTGGGCTGGAGTCCCAAGGGAGTGGTGGTGAAAATTAATAGAAAATTTGAATTTCATTCTAACTAGTCTAGCTAAAGACATTAACGATTAAAACATTGTAAATTAAAGGGGGACACAATAGTGTCAAATATCAATTTGGTGGTTTGTCACAAATAAGTAAACTAGCAAGATTGACTAGAAAATATAACAATGAGAAGGGGATTCTTGGGATGTGACCGGAATAAAGATTATTCTAGATTATTGGATGCATGCTTTCGATAGAAAATTTATACAACAATAGTGACTAGGCTAAGCTTTATGTGGGAATAAGTTATCTCTCGAGCAACTTACCCCGTTTCAAATGCGTTCCTCTCGGACACCCACTTGCCACATGAAGACCAGCCTACGCTAAGCCCCACTCACTCTCTCGAGCTGAGTGTTAGGATATGGGACTAAGGCTCACCCTCTCGGGCTGAGCCTCATGTCGACCCACTCCTTAGGCCATCAATCAAGTGGTCTTGGTTTCGCGACTTCTCTCTCGAGCAAACCAAAAACACATTAGTGAACTTGTATTTGCAACAACAAATCCATTAGATTCAACCACAACTACTAGACTAAATCACCATTAAACTACATTTAATCTATCAGCAAGCAAGACCCAACACTTATCTTAATTCATATTCGCTAAATCACACCCCAAGAAATGGGAGTGTTTAGCCACACATCAAGAGATATAAATTTATACCTAAAAGAGCTCGCATTCAAATGGGTATGAAGATTTAGGTGTTGTTAAATGCCAAGAATGAAGTATCCAAGAGACCCAAGTCCAAATCCTTGGAGATGAAACCCTTTCTTCTTCAAGTCTTCAAAACCCTCTCAAACTCAAAGCAAAAATATGAAAAGTTAATATTCTAGATAGAAAATTATAATAATGTTTTACTCTAAGTGAAAATTAAAATAATTGTTCCACACTTAAAACTACAACTCTAACTAGTATTTATAATTTTCATAGATTTATGCTGCAACGGATCATTCGGCGTCGTTAGTCAGAATCGTCAATCAACTCGGAGATTTGCCCTTTGGTGTAGTTCATCACCGTCTTGCACCAGCCCTCAACATCGTCGTGCTCTGGGTCATTGGGCGACATGGTACTGCTTTGCGGAACTTATCGGCGATGCGCCGACTGCTCTCTTTTTCCACCGACTTGATCCTTTCCTTTAGGGCTCAGCACACTGGAACAAAAGGCGAAGTAAGACCCTTCGGCGACTCACCAAGTGGACTCGGCGATCTTCATGCCTTCATTTCTTCGTTCTTTTCAGCCTTTTCGTTCCTTTTTGCAATGTAGTGTCCATGCTTTCCTTAAAACTTCAAATACCTAAAACTTAAAGATTTTCATTTGATATTGAGATATAATAAGCATTTGAGGACACAATTTCTATTAAAATATAGCCCTAAATGAGTCTAATTTGTGGACTCATCAGTGTTCAATGTACCTCTCTGCCTCTCTCAGACATTGAAAGTCATGTTGACTTATCAGAATAACTAAAACACATCCAAAGATTAGTAGCCAAAGACTCCAACACCAATGACTTTCATCCAATGAATCCAAAACTATTCGAGTCATGCTTTGAAATAAAAAAACAAAGCAATTTAGTCGGTACTTAATTATTCCATGACCATACTAATAGATCATAAAATACTAATGTAAAGGATTCAACAGAACATACCATCAACTATAAATGGGAACAAAAGTAAAGTATACAAGTCATAAATAATATAGATAATGTGTTGAACATGCATCCTTAATAGATGATAAATTCCTCATCTCAAGAAGATACCCTATCTTCATATATTTCGTATTTTGGACAAGGTGATAGCCTTGTTGGATATCTAATGATAAAATTGTCTTGATATTTCTTGTTGCCTAAACTCAATTGCGGTGAGTTTAATGGAATTAACTGCTTTTGAGTAAGAACATTATATTTACATGACGGAGAATGAAGATTACCTATTTAGGAGTAGCGAGCCTAGAAACGCCGAAATATTGGAGCTTTCCACCAACTTCGACCTTGATTTCACTGGAAAATGAAAGGTAAGCAAACAATGATTTAACTACCGCCTATGGATCTCAAAATATCCAGGGATCCAAATAGCCATTAGATTTACCGATCCCATTTTTAGGTGAATTTTTTTTTATTAAATCTTTTATGTAAAGTGATACAAAGGGACTCATATAGGAGTGAAATTATTTTGGAGTCAGCCGAGCAAAATTGATGTGAGATTCATCAGATTCTTAACATTCTAAGAAAGGATAAGATGGGCAGTCAGTAATGTACATAATCATATCAATTTCTTGAAGGGATATTAGTAGGGCACCCATTATCATATTCTATAGGGAGATGAATCTGAAAAGGGCTTATCATTATCATCTGAGAGAATATCATGATAGATCGACGTGACTGCACAGTTCTTTTTCTATGTTTCTCACTTTTGAAGCACTTGCGTAAGGAGAAAGCAAAGGCCAAGAAAATCAGATTACTTTTAATTTCATGTATTACCCATGCAACACTAACTACAAAAATAACAACAACGATTGCAATTCTAATGTAAAAGAATGTTCAGGAATGTAAAAATTGGTGAGTAAATCTAATGTTAGGAAACAGACATGAGAGAAAGGATAACTAACATAAGTATGGAAAGGAAACAATCAAGATTTCCCAATACATATCAATTAACTGAATATTGAAAAGTTTTAAACAACTCAATTTTTGCTAATTTTTCCAGTTGCACATGAAAATTATATACTAAGATATTGAGGCCCTTAGCCTAACCATCAATGTTCAGGCAATTAAATAATCTTTTCATACTCTACCAAACATAATGAATTAATCGATCAACCGATCATGGCAATTACAAATTGGGCGCTTAGGCAATATTTATATTTTTGTCAACACACAAATGCTCAATCAGCTTTAACTAATGAAAGAGAAATAAGTTATAGACTTTGCTTAATTAAGACTGATAGAGAACACACTCTTCTGCCTTGTTCTTCTAATGTGTTGCAACAATCTACTTAGAGGGCTTACAATATTCGACCTTGCCGAAGAAATTACAATTAAAAGAAAGCAGAAGTATACCTTATCCATCAATGAGAAGCAGTAGAAATAACTTGAACCTCCTAATACACTTCGAATGAATGCAAGAATACTTCAAAAACCAATAACAGAAGACCACTTTCCCTACAAAAATGAAAATGAATAATTGCTTCTAAAGAAATGAAAGTTGGCATTTTTTACCATATTACATGGACTTGTTTTTCATTTAAATTTGTCAATTGTATTCCCAAAAAATCACCCGCATGAAATTACCTTAAATACTACAGGTTTCAAGTAGGCCCGAGTAGGATAATTAAAGTGCAGGGTATAAAGGAGATTTTTAGTCAAGCCTATCATGTTACTTTGCTATCGTTTCTTCTATGATAAGTCAGAGCAATGGATAAAAAATAAGTTTTGTATGATCATGTAGAGTGTAGACAGGTAAGTGTCAAAGTGTAGAGTGTAGACAGGTAAAAGGGAAAAGAATGAAATATGAAAAAAAAAACAAGAAGCATTGGTCAGCCATTTAACTAGAAACGAAAAAGATAGAGTAATTTCAACTTATATAAGTAAACAAATGAAACTTACTTCTTGGATCAAACTTTTAAGATAAAAGTAAATACAACTGGGAGGTTTCAGAAGAGAGAAAATCCTTAGAAAAGCAACATCACCCTATTATATGGCAAGTGAAAACCTTTAGATATTTTCAAATGTGCATTTAAGCTCAACTTCACAGAACCTATAGCTACTTAAAATATGCATCTAGTTCCACAAGCGATCTTCTAGATGTTTAGTGTTTAAGGGGTAAACATGATTTCAATAATATAATCAAACATGATTTTTACAGTACCAACTTATAGAAAATATTATAGTATAGTATATTAATCAAACACTAGAGATCTTAGGTCCCAGGTCCAAACCTGAACTACAAAAATTGGTGTGAGTCAATCTGCTAGTGTCTTGGTATACAAGATTACCATTGATACACTAGCTAGTGGACCGGACAAGCTATCCATTGAATTAGTTGAAGTGTGTGCAAATTAGTTAGACATAAGATTATAGATCATTTAGAAGAATGTTGATTGAAGAAATTAGCTCCACACTCGATGTCAGCTATCTTTCTTTTTCCAGAATTGGGCATCAATATTCTGTAATTTCTGTTCGAGCAATATATCTCCCAACCTTCTATCATCTGCCAACATCCCTTCTACTCTCAAATCTTTCGGCAGAAAATCTTTATCACAAACCTAAAAATGCGTTAGGAACTCATTTTAACCCTAGAGGATCAAAATAAATACTAAATAAAATGTATCAACATCTAACCTGCATTCACTATTATTTGCTTAATAGACTAAATAAGTACGGCGAAGAAACTAGGCATGTTACCATAACATTTAAATTCAAGTATTCTCAAAGCTTGTGTGTAAACTGAATCATCTAAGTGCAACATTGCATAACATTATCCCTCATTAATCAAGAACTACATTTACTAGATGGTAACTGCTTCACCAAGTAATATGCCCACTAGTAAATGACATTTCTTAAGCATACTTCCAATCAGATGAACTGAATATATATATGCTAGTATAATGCAGTATTAAAGAAGTTTTTACCCTATCTAGAAAGGTCTTCATAGTGTCCAACAACTTAAATTGAATTTGCTGATGGAAAGAAGATGGACGATAGTGTAACAAGAGCGTTGCATCACTATTTTTTTCTCCCTTTATCACTATTGATAGCTAAAATCCTATTGACGATAACCTTAAAAGTTGATGGAAGTAAAATTTTGTTTTCTCAAAAATGCATACATGATGAGGTGAGTATCTACAATACCAAAAATGAATGACATACAAAAGTCGATTCTGAGCTTTCTCCTATTCCCCTGGCAAGTCCCGAAACATTGAGCATTCCAAATTCATTTCTCTTAATTGTTGCAAAATGAACCAACAAAATTCATTAATGTGCTTTCTAAGAATCTAGCTTCAGATAACTGTTAAAATGAGTAGAAGGAAACTTTTCCAATTACTTAAATTTAACAATATTATACCATAAAAAATGGTGAAACATGGAAAGAGATGTTATAAATTTGGTCAACATCAATCAACAATGGTTCAACAATATCTGCATCAACAATGGCTCAGTAACATCTGCATATGAAAAGATCGACAAAAGGATAAAAACATGATGGTTTCTGTAAAGCCAGAGTGATAAGCACTATGCTCTTAAAGAGAGCACCAACATCAATTTCAAGAAACATTTATATTATACGTACGAAGAACTTATAAGACTGGTAATCTTCATTGTTGTTGTTATCAGCACGAGAACTCATATTGTACTTAACCATATCTGCCAAAATCGACAAACCAAAAACACTGCTTTTCATGGCGAAATAGATAAATCAAAATCTATGATTTACCATAAAGAAATAGACAAATCAAAATCAGTGATTCCATTGGCGTTACCCTTCGGATCTGCGATGAAATTTGCTGAAGAGTTGATAGGTACAATGAAAAACCCTTCAGAACAAAAAAAAAATTGTTATACTTAACTTTGGGGCAATACTCTTGCTTTTAAGAAATTGTGGGAAAATAGATTTATGGGGCGGGGGATAGTATTTTTAATTTAAATTTTATGAGAATTAATAGAGCACATTTATAAAGTGTTGTTTTAAGAGTTACAAATATATCACACTTAAAAGTGTGATTATATGTATAATAAGCATTGCCAATTATTTTATAATTTGTCAATGTTTTATAACATGTTGACTATAATTACAAAGAGCACAATTTACGAGTGTCGCCAAAGTTACTGTGGCAAAAAACTCTACCCAAAAGTCACGCCTTAAAAGTGTTCCCTTAGATACTTTTGACAACACTTTTTAAGTGTTGCCTAGAGTTGGCGTGGCCGTTGGCCATATTTGTTGTAGTGGGTTTAGTGTAAATTGACTTAAACTTGGGGGATAATTACTTAAAACCACATATATATTTGTATAAAACACATATAAAATGATCTCCACTTAAAAGTAGTCAGATAGGAATTTACCCAAAAGTCCCTCAAGCTGGCAGTCCCATCCAGGCACCACGGCCACTTTGACGGCTTGTCAAGGGTACCACGTCCTGTGGTGGTGCCCGTGGTCCCTTGACCAGTTGCTCCCCCCACTTGCCAAGCCCCTAAAATCTAAGGCACCTTCACGACCACTTTGACGGACCATGGTCAAGACTACGGAACGTGAAGTGGCTCGTGGACTTGGGGCAATAGCTTGGTATCAAGGCCTTGCCTCCCATGAGACTCAGGAGTCTTCACAGACCCCTTAACGGACCGTGATCAAGACCACTGGTCATGAAGGTGGTCGTGAACCCTTAGGTAGTAGCTTTCCAAGGTTGGGCAGCCTTGGCCCTTTGGCTTAGGCTTGCCTTTTTGCCTTGGTACTTGCCCTTCCCATGCTCAACCAAACTCTAAATGGTCTTCTATATTACGAGGTCTAATACGTACCTTGACGTTCAGTCACTAAACCCCTCATTCTAACCACGTAAAGTCTCATCTACGACTCTATTTCACATACATCAAACCTTAGAACCCTAGCTTGTGGCTCTAGTTTGGTCTACTACTTTTCGGGGTGTTACAATATCTCCCCCTTGGGAACATTCGTCCTCGAATGACCTTTATAAACACTTCTTTAAGGAAATGACTTTAGACTAGCAGCCCATCATGCATGCACTACATCTATATGCACACAACCAAACAAGGAATCTTCAATTCCAAGCTAAGCATACTTAATGCAACATAAGGGAGTAGGAACTACATCTACTAACCCAAAATGCATGAAATTCTATATCTACTCATTTTCAAGGAGGGACTAACATCTCTTATTACAACATGCTCAACATACATTCATGGAGCCTAAAATGCACATTGACTCAAAGATGCTACAACATGAGGCAAAACAATCCATGTATGTCATTACTAATAAGACCTAAGCATTCTGATGAACTTGCATATGAGGAAATCATAGGAACACATAATCACATAATAGCCTTACTAGGTAGGAACACTATCTCCCCCTTGGGAGCAAGCCTTCACATGCTTTTCTAAACATCATTCATGGCAAGGACAACATCAAATCCAACATAACAAGTCACAAAAGACAAGAAATCCGGTAAATTCACTAAAGTATAAAACACATACCGAAAAGGACATGAGGAGATCACTCTTGATCTTCTCTAGATTGGAGAGCATAAGACTTATTCTTCTTTTGAGGCTCAACATCCCTACTACTAGAGGCAACACGCTTACCCTCTCTTCTCTTAGCCTTAAGAATTGGGTAATCTGTCATACTCACTACACCTCACAAGGTGAAATTTCTAGCAATCCTAAATCATGAACATCAAGGATACTCAATGACCTTGCTACAAAGCACATCATCACTCAAATGCTTCTAGACCATGGTGAATTACATTTCTACTCTTCTTAGAGGAGTCTATTTACTCAACCTATCTAGGCGTTACTTAAACACCCTATTCCACCAATCTATCAACATACCTCAAAACTCATCATGACCTTCTACCAACATCACACATAACCATAAAGCAACCCATTCATAATAAAGACAACATCATAATCTATCCTCTCAACTCTATTAAGTCACATAGCCATAATTGGCATCTCAACCAACCTTTCTCCCTCACTCCTTGTAGCATAAACCCTTCTAATAGTCACATCCTAAAGACCATCAGATAAAAGATAAGAGAGAGAGCTTATAGATCTATGGCACGACTTGGAGAATGAAGAAGTGAGATTTTCCTAAGCATCCCATAGCCTCCTATTCATAAATGTGTCACAACTCACACCCATGAATAAGACTCTACTAGACGTGATTTGAGACAATCCTAGAACCATTCTAAACCTTCTGCTCTGATTATCAAGTTTGACCACGAAGGGGTCTCATACAAGCCCTTAGCATCATCTTAAAATAAGATCATAGAAAAGTAGGGAAAATTAAAAAAAAAAAAACTTTGTTCAAACAATCTAAAACATTTTCATAAGAAAGTGGAAGTCTTTACTAAGTCTTTGTCTCAAGCCATCTATGAATAACATGAATAAAAGTCTTGGACACAGTCCAAATAAAGTCTAAAACATAAGAAATGACATAAAAGGAACATAGTGGGTTTGTCCTCGAAGCTATGAGGACTCACCAAATCTTCAAGTCTTCTTGCACCTTATGAACCTAGCCTTCAAGAAACTCTATCTCCCAACACCCTACATTTGATTATAATGTAGGCAATATGCATTAGTACAAACTGTACCAAGTATGAATGCTAGCACAATATCATAAAGCATCTCAAATGGTTAGTCAACATAAGACATAAGCATAAGAGACAATAACATATTTATAGCATAAACTCCAACATAAGCATTATATCATTACGAGTCAACATAAGACATTCATAACTTCATACTTCAACCATTAGTCTTTCATATTCAAGAGAACTACTTCACAAGCCACCTCCAAGCATACTTGTGCAAGGCAAAGATAGCATCACATAATACTATCCAAATTAAGTACCTCTCGTTTGTCATTCTTGGTCATAGTCCACCTCATACTCACGACCTAGGTTTTCATATCATAAGAGAACTTGTACTGCTAAGTAACCTCAAGGCACACTTGTGAAATGCATATGGGGCATCCCATAATACTACACACACCAAGCATATCCTTGAACTCACCGTATTCATATTTACCATTTCTAGGTGTCACTATAGACCTACTTCATATTGACAAGGAACTATCAACTTAAGTCAATCTTATCATGGAAGGCAACAATCCAAGCTATCATACATCACATAAGAGGACACTTCATAAGTTGCTTCAAGTCACACTTGTGCCATGTATGAATGGCATCCCATACTACCACTCACACTAAGTACTCCTTCAGGATAGCTTACTCAATGCTTATTATTTATCATTCTAGACTATCAAATAATAGCATACTACTATGCTAGACCTAACTACCATGGAAAACAGCCTATCATGCAATCCAAGGAAGGATACAAGTATTCCAACCTAGATACCATGAAAACATTCAATATGATACAAACTACCCTTAGGGGAGTATGAATCCTCAACCCTAAGCTATCCTTAGGAGAGTATGGTGTCTCAATCCTAATCTACCATGAAATGGTCTTGGCCTAACCAAGTCAAGCTACCATGAAGGCATTCTAACAATGCTAGTTCAATCTACCCTTAGGAGAGTATAGATCCTCAATCCTAGGCCACCATGCCTATACTAATGCAAGCTACCATGAAACGCATCCTACTAATGCTAGTTCAAGCTAACCTTAGGAGAGCTTAATTCTACAATCCCAAGCTACCATGAGATCTACCATCCCAAGCTACATAAGTCAACTACACATGAAGGAATCATAAGAGTCAACTTCAAGCTATTCTATTCTAACAAGCATGATTCATTTTAGGTGATTAGCCTTTCAATCTAGAATCATTCTATTTGAGAAGACCTTTCAGATTCTACATACAATCATTCATATAGTTCTACGTAGGTCATGTGGGTGAAAGCCTTTCCACCATAACTCTATCTATGTTGTATATTAATTCTATGCAATTTAGTTCATCATATTAGACTTACTCTTTAAGCCCTAGTGATCAACATTATGACTTCAAGCCCTACATTCAAGCTTTACTCCACAATCATCATACTAGTCTAGACCACAAGACACATTAGCCCTAGGCCTTAGTAATAGGCAATTCTAAGCATAATCCATCAAAAGTCCCAATTCTAATCATTTCAATTCATATTCTCTCATACATGCATAAGTCTAGTTCAATTCATGTTTTCATGTTCCCATTCTTAGATAAGTTCTATTCATGGTGACAATTCTAGAAAATCTATCAAGAACCATCAATTCCTCATCAAAAGACATAATACTTTGAAAATTAGGGTTAAACAAGGAATTCACATAAATTCTTCATAATTTCATGAATCAACAATAAAATAACCATATATGAGTATTATCCAACCTATTGGAATCATACCTACCTAAAACCCATACATTGGAAGTAACCCTAACTTGATTGGGGTTCTTCTTCATAAATTAGGGGAAATTCTAGGGGACTCTATGGGTGGAAGAACCCATAGATGAAAATCTAAACATACCTTAATCAAAGCCCTAGCACAAGGCTTAAGCAATGGAGCCTTTTTTCTTCACCTTAGCTTCAACCCTAGCTTCTTCTTCAGTGGAGATTCTTCTTAGAGAGAGAAATATTTGAGAGAGGAGTGATTTGGGGTTTTGATTTGGGTCTAGTGTAAAGTGACTTAAACTTGGGGGAAAATGACTTAGAACCATATATATAGGTGTATAAAACACATACAAAATGACCCCTACTTAAAACTAGTCGATAGTTATTTACCCAAAAGTCCCTCAACTTGGCAGTCCCGTCCAGGCACCACGGCCTCTTTGATGGCTCGTAAAGGGTACCACGGCCCATGGTGGGGCCCCTAAAATCTAAGGCACCTTCACGGCTATTTTAACGGACCATGGTCAAGACCACGGATCGTGAAATGGCTCGTGGACTTGGGGAAGTAGCTTGAACTCAAGGCCTTGCCTCCCATGAGACTAAGGATTCTTCATGGACCCCTTCACGGAGCATGGTCAAGACCACTGGTCGTGAATGTGACCGTGAAGCCTTAGGCAGTAGCTTGCAAAGGTTGGGCAGCATTAGCCCTTTGGCTTAGGCTTGCCCTTTTGCCTTGGTACTTGCCCTTCCCATGCTCAACCAAACTCTAAATGATCGTCTATATTACGAGGTCTAATATGTACCTTGACGTTCAACCATTAAACCCCTCATTCTAAGCACGTAAAGTCTCATCTATGACTTTATTTCACATACCTTAAACCATAGAACCCTAGATTGTGGCTCTAGTTTGGTCTACTAGTTCTGGGGTGTTACAGAATGCCATGCATTGAACCTCAGCCACGTCTCATGTAGAGGCTCACCTCCAATACATTTTAAATTTTGGATCTAGGTTTGAAGTTTAACCATATTCAAGAGTGGAAAGAATCTCTCCAAGAAGGCATCACTTAGCTCTTTCCATGAAGTGATAGAATCATTTGGCAATTCTGCCAACCATCTTGTAGCCTCTTTCATTAAGAAGAACAGGAATAACCTCAACCTTACGGACTCTTGAGAGATATTCTTGAACACAAATGGTCCAAATAACTTCATGAAGTTCCTAAGGTGTTCATAAGGATCCTGATGAGTTAGGCCCTCAAAATTTCCTTTCATCTAGGGAAATTGTAGTATTTTTTCGGTAATTTGAAACATATCCCTCCCAAATGTGGGAGGTATCCAGATGGCTATTGTAGTTTGAACAATGTTCATATTCATATAGTGACTATCTTTGCCACTCCCATGGTAACTCATTGTATAAAACGTGCAAAGCAGCCAATAACAAGATCAAAGAAAAATCTACTACAACTAAACGAAATCAAAATCTAATTTCTCAATCAGAATTCTCAACCATCACTCCCCGACAGTGATGCCATTTTTTATAAACCTCAAATGTCTTCTTTAAAACCAATTAAAATGGACAGCAATAGTAGTTAATAGAAACGCCAACGAACAAATTGGGTCGAATCCCACATATTATGTTATATAGTAGAGAATTCTTATCTAAGAAATTTTGATTATAAAATTGCTCATTTGCAATAGGAAGAACAAGTGGGTGGATAATTCCACCAATTTAATAAAAAGTTTGGGTTATCAATTATCAGAATTAAAATAAAATATTGAAGAATTCAAGAGTTAACAAGCAATCAAGGGGTAATGGGATTGGAAATCATTGTCACATAGGGGTAATTGTGTTGCTCTATAGTGATGAATATTCATGAATAGGCTAGGTCGTCTCTATTGACACTAATCGTCTTTCTATCTCATAGCATCTATGCACAAAATCTCCTTTCGGTCTTATCTAATTGAAAATCTAAACAATCCAATACGAAGCTCTATTCTCTCTCTCAAAAATAGGGAAAATAGATCCGACCCATAACCTCTATTTTCAAGCAAGTTACAAACGTCAAACCTAAATTAATAGTATCGGACTAATTACCTACTCAAATCAATTTGTTTCGAGCATCGACTAGAGATTTGAATAGGAATTAATTTATAAACCTTAACCCATAAACAACCCTATTCTAATTAGACCAAATTCAAGTATGAACAACAGCAAAACAGAGCATAGCACAATACCCACTACAATAAGTCAACACCCAACCCCAATATTGCACCTCTAGATTTTGGGGTTTTAGCCACTCATCACAAAAAGTAAAGGGATTATACCTTTCATGAAAGTAGTCATGGGTAACATGAAATTAAGCAATTACAAGTAAACCTACTTTGTACTCAACTTTAATTTGTCAATTTCAAGCACAAATATTGAAAAACCCCAAAAGCTAGAAAGTGCTCTTCACAAAAGTAAAGTGTTTTCTCTCTCAAAACTCAGAGTGTTTGCTCTCTATTCACAACTCTACATCACTCTCTTTAATTTCTCTCTCCTTTGAGCTATTTATAATTTCCCAAAATTATACCCAAAACCCAACACATGATCCATTCGATGGTATTAGTCGAACTCGCCAAACGTGTTCGATGATTTGCCTCTTGCTCCTTAGCTCGTCTTTTCATGCTCTAGGCTTCAGATGTTCTAACCTCAGTTGGAGAACTTGTTTGAGTCTGCCTTTCAGACTCGGGAATCACTGAATACCACCTTGATTCCCCTTTCCAGCATTCAATCATTTCTTTTTATAGCATCATTTTAAACGATGTTCAGCAAGGTTGCCTTTCTCATTTGGTGCATCACCTTGTCCAATGAAGTTCGCCAACCTAATCCGATAGGGACAAGTGTTATGCAGTGTAATTTTGGGCGAGGTCGTGCTTATTTGGCAATCCGCCCTACTTGTTAGGAGATCAACATTGTGTAGTTTGCACTTCTTTTGGCATTTTGACCATTCTTTCAAACATCAATCCTTATCATGGATATAGCTGAAAATCATCAATATATCATCAGAATAGGACAAAATTTTGCATTGGGGCACTGATTATTGAGCTAAATTGACCTCAAATGAATACAAATCTACCACTCATTATCGTTCTTGGAGTCGAAGGTCACTACTATTTTGCCTTTTGTTTTGGCCATTTCCAGCAAGGCTTAACAATTCAAAATAAAGATCGGGTGAAGGTTAGTCTAAAAACAAATTCAAAACCAAGCATAGTTCAACAAAAGTTCTGAGGCTCGCCGATTGGGAAAGGGATTCGCCAAACAGGTTGGTTGAGCTCGCCAAAGTTGACAAAACATAGAGTAATTTCACTCAGGCACGAAAGGTGGAGTCATATCCAACTCAGGGATCCGCCTAGTTTGTTTTGTCGGTCATAGATAAATCCACTAAAACTGATAGATCTCAACTAAAAGGGACAAACAAATAGGTGATGACTACTCCAACTTGGTGGTTTACCAAGTTAGTCATTAACCGACTTGGTTTTGGCATGCTAATACAAGATCGCCGAATGAGATAGTTCCAAGGCCACAAATTCAAACTGAGAAAATAATCTGGGGCTTACTCGATGATTCACCTAATTACCTTAGTGATCTGAGATAAGCTCTTCGAACAAGTAATTTCAGCCTAATGCCTATTTTTCATGATTTTTAACACAGACATGCAACAGAATCCATTACCCAATTAGTTTTACAATCTACCCATATATTATTCTACCCATAGTTGCTCATATTTCCCCTAAATTTCACAATGTATTGCCCTAATTGACTATTTTCCTTTAAAAAGTGGTCAATGTATCAATCATTTGGCAATACATGCCTTTTGGGCAACACTGGGGCTAATCTGACTTCACCAACACTTAAATCAAGCAAGACCCAACAAATTTAACACACCATTTGACCTTCACATACAAGTTTCACAAGTTAAGACACATTATCATCTATCCTAAGCCATTGGTAAAGTTCAATATTTATCATTTAGTATGACCTTACCAAATTAAATAATCATAACAACAATATTGCATAAGACCCATACAAAAATCATGAAGATGAAGAAAAAATATCACTAAAAGCCTCGAAAACCAAACTCAAAGAAGCTCACAAAGTAAAAACCAAGGGATAATGGTCTTGGGATTGAGAAGCATGCACCACACTACACTTCACGCAAGGGAATCTATGCAAATGGGTACACAAATGCAAACAAATGAAGGTACAGAGAGTTCAGGAAGTGAAAGAGCTCACAACGTTAAAGGTTGATTTTTAAATTTGAAAAGACTCTTGGACTATTCATCCTAGGCACACTCGACGATCTATGACTATTATCACAACATGCATTCGGCGAATTGCCGAAGGAGATTTACCTTGTCAATACTACCTGAATAACTTTCAAACCTAATGGTCAATTCAACGAACCTGATGCAGTTCGCCTTGTATGATTCGGTGAGTCACCGATTTGGTCTTTGTTCACCAAAGTTAACAGTACCATGTATCCAAAACTTTTGCGCAAAAGGCAAACATGAAGATATCTGCCTAATCATTTGGGTGCATCACCAACTGCATACTTTGCATTGCCTTCTGCATCCTTTTAAACTTTTTGACTTCATTTTAACCTATACTCACAATACCCGCTATTGAAAGAAATAAAAAAAACATTTGTTGCCTCCCAAGAAGCGTTGTCTCGACCCAAAGTATACCCTAGGTGTAATATGGCATATAGAATCGTGAGAGGCCCTATACAAACCACTCAGCATACATCATACAACATAATAAAAACAAGGAATTCAAAAGATAACATTTCATATTCCAAAAGAGTTTGACAAAGTGGAAATCTAACATAAGTCTCAAGAAGCCATCTAATAAATCATAAGAAAAGTGATTGGGACATAACCCGTACATCACATACAAAGTAAAAATGGAAATGACAAAAATCTATAAAGTATCTCGGCCCTCAAAACATGAGATCTCACCCGTCAAGAAACCAAGGGAACCAACTAGCCACGAGTTTTGGAGGTAGGAGCATCAGACCCTACATTACTGAAACAATGTAGGTACAAGTATGCATTAGTACATTCCATGTACTAATTATGGGGAAATATACATATAATAGACATGGTAGTATGAACTGCTTAAAACATATTAGACATGATAAATATTTAAACATTTAAAACCTTAAAGAAGCAATGGCATATAAATCATGAAATATAGTCAATAAATTTAAAATAGGAAACATAAGAAAAGCTTTGAAGAAACATAGTCATTTTTGTGGGATATTAGCTTTAATCAACAATAAGACCATGAGAGCTATATCATGGAATCCATTACATCCCTCACACCGAATGAAGTGGAATCTGCTTGCCAAGGTAGAATTCGTACATATCATCTTTTGCTATAGTAGATTCACTAGCTAGATCATTTAAGACAATCCTACAGGGCACTTAGTTTGGGAGTAGAGGTTGCTACTAGAAACTACCCTATTTGAGCCTCCACCTCAAAAACCTCTCGGTGCTAAGTCTAATTCCCAACGGAATGAATAAATGTCAAATATCATTTTAGCATAGGAAAGGAAATGATCAACACCAATCCACATCATTAAAATCAAAACATAGAATAGCTCGTTAAAACACAAGTCAAGCATAGGTGAGAAATACCTTTCAAAATCATGATCATAATAGCATGTGAGAAAACCTTTGAAAATCATGAAAATAATAGTATGTGAGAAAACTTTCACAATAACATTGATACTTGCCTTTCAAAGCATCGCCAAATCATGTACCATAATTTCATAAAAACAGGCATATCTTCATCAATTCATATTTCATAGGTTCATGGGTTCATCATAAGTTCATAGTTGAAAATCATAATTTAGGCATGGGTCAATATAATTTAAACTAAAAAATATATTAACATTGAATCATTCATTAGAAGACTTAATCAACAATAATTAATCATAATTGGATGAAACCCACAAAGACTGAATTGAAACTCAAACTTGAACAGTTGAATTTGAGATTGAGAAATTGGAATATTTGGTGACCTTATGGAGGAATGAATTCCATGGGTTAATACCCACATACCTTGATACTCAAATCTCAAGATGAATGGTGAATTAAAAAATTCAATGGAACCATAGATCTTCTTTTCTTCGTTAGGGTTAGAGGAAATTGGGGAGTGAAAATGGTTAGGTTTTGGATTATGTCTTATATTGACTAACCCTTGTCTCATTCTCTTATGATGATGCTAGGCTAACATATTTAGTACATTCTGTACTAATTCATACTTTGCCTACATTCTAATCAAATGTAGGGTTTGGAGATTGAGTGCTACTCTTGGAGATAGGTTTCTAGAAGTTGCAAGGAGTAGAAAATCTTGGTGAGTCCTCATAGCTTCGAGGACAAAACCCACCTTTCTTTTATATCTTTTATTTTCATGTTGAGACTATTGTATGGGCTGTATCCCAAGAGTTTTATTCTAAAGTTGTATTAGTTGGTTTGAGATAAAGTATAGAAAGTCTTCCACTTGCTTTTATGAAAATGACTTCGATTGTAAAATGTTCTAAATGTTTCCGTACCTTTCTATTATCTCATGTTCATGATATGATAAGGGCTTGTATGAGACTTTTCGGAGTCTTATACTCCGTGTTACGTCTAGGGGGTACTCTTGGAGTGTAATAAACTTGATATCAGAGAATAATGTTTTGGGATGGTTTTCGGATGTCTCAAACCACATCTAGTAGAGTCTTGTTCATAAATGTGAAGCGCGCCAATTTATGAATAGGAGGCTATTGGATGTTTAGGAAATCTTACTTCTTCATTCTCTAAGTTGTTCCATAGAGTTTGGGTTTAGTGGGCCCTTCTTCTAATCTGTGCCCGTTGTTTTCAAGGTATGGCTAAGACAAGGACGAATGCTAGAAGAGAAGAGGAAGGCAATGTGGAGCAAGTGGTTCCTCCCCAAGGGCCACATCATGCTCATCCTCAAGCTCTGATTGACCCTATAGTGGTAAATGTGAGTCATACAGAGTTTAGATTCACTCTCCAGATGTTAACTCAAACCATGACGGCTCAAGTTCAAGCCATGACCACTCAAGCCCAAGCTATGACCGCCCAATCTAATAGAGAGGTGGTAGATCCGGCAAACCCAATAAGGGGGATGGCTGCTTCTAGGGTGAGAGAGTTTTTGAGGATGAACCCTCCGGAGTTCTATGGCTCCAAGGTGGAGGAAGATCCTCAAGGTTTTACAGATGAGGTGTATAAGGTGCTTGCCATCATGGTATTAGCTTTGGTAGAGAAAATGGAGCTAGCCACTTATCAATTGAGGGATGTAGCACAAATTTGGTATGAACAATGGAAAAATAGTAGGTTGGTAGAAGAGGGACCAATAGAGTGGGTAGGGTTCAAAGAGGCATTCATTGATAGGTTCTTTCCCCTAGAGTTGAGGGAACTAAAGATACAAGAGTTCATAAATCTTAAACAAGGGGGTATGAGTGTGAAAGAGTAGTCCCTTAAGTTCACCCAACTATCTAAATATGCTCCAACCATAGTGGGGGATTCAAGGGCCAAAATGAATAAGTTTGTGATGGGAGTGCCCGAATTAGTGGTCAATGAATACCGTTCGGCAATGCTTATCCCTAGTATGAATATTTCCTGTCTCATGGTGCATTCTCAACAAATTGAGGAGAAAAAACTTAATAAAATGAATAGGGAGGTGAAAAGAGATAAAACCGATGATGGGAACTTTTCTAATGCTAAGGCCGATGGGGAAGGTAGGCCTAAGACTAAACTAAGGTATTCCGGTCAAGATTCTTCATACATCCCTAGGTTTGACCAAGAGAAGGGTAGTGGGTCTCCATTTCCCAAGTCTACTTGCTCCAAGTGTGGGAGGAGTCATTATGGTAAGTGCCTAGCCAGCATGGATGGTTTCTATGGGTGTGGAAAGGATGGGCACAAAATGAGAGATTGCCCGGTTCTTAAGGCTAAGGGAAGGGAGGATAAGAAAGTTGCCTCCAGTGGTCCGCATGAGAGTGCTCAAAAGAATAATAGGTTTTATGCTCTCCAATCTAGAGAAGATCAAGAGTGATCTCCTCATGTCCCTTCCGGTATATGTTTTTATGCTTTAGTAAATTCTCGGATTTCTTGTCTTTTGTGACTTGTTATGTTGAACTTTGAAATTGTCCTTAGTATGGTTGATTTTTAGAAGACTTTGTGTAGGCTTACTACCAAGGGGGAGATAGTGTGCCTATCTAGCAAGGTTATTATGTGATTATATGTTGCCATGATTTCCTTATATGCATGTTCATGAAAATTCCTAGGTCTTGTTAGAAATGACTTGTATGCATGGTTTTGCCTCATGATGTAGTGCATTTGAGTAGAATTGCATATATACTTCATGAGTTGAATTAATGAGCATGCCTTAGTTTGGAGTTGAAACATTCCTCCTTGAATGAATGCTTCTCAATATTAAATTGCATTTAGACTCCATGGGTGTGTATTGAGCATGATTTAGTTAGGAGATATTAGTTCCTCCTTGAGAATGAGTAAATAAAGAATTTCATGCATTTTGGGTTGGTAGATGTAGTTCCTACTCCCTTGTGTTGAATTGACTATATTTAGTTTGGAATTGAAGTTTTCTTGCTTGGTTGTGTGCATATAGATATGTTGCATACATGATGGGCTACTAGTCTAGAGTTGTGACTCTAATAAGTGTTTAGAATTGTCATTCGAGGACGAATGATTCCAAGGAGGAGATATTATTATGCCTTGGAAAATAGTAAGTTGAACTAGGAGTTCTAGAGCTTTTCGAAAGAGTTTTGGAGTGTGGTAGGAGAATTAAAACTCATAAAAATGATTCCCGTACTTATAATGGAGGTTTTAGGGGCTATACATCGAGGTACGACCCACCAAAGACCACCCAAGGGGTCCTTGAGGAGGACCCTTAGGACTGCCCAAAAGCTGTCAAATTTCAGCAACTCACGTTTGCCACCTACTGGCCATGAGTGGACCCACTCCCCATGGGTTGGGATCATGGGTCAAGGCCTGAGTTGGCCTGCTTTGTATAGCCTAAGTACCTCACCTACGAAGGTTCAGTATGCTCCATGACTCAACCAATGGTCTGTGGGTGGTGGTTTCGTGAGTCATAGCAGATTTCCAAGTTTAGTTTTTAGTTAGGGGACTTAGGGTTTAATTAGTAATTACGTAGGGGTTAAAGGATGTCAGTTAGTTAGTTATTTAAACCCCTATATAAGCTTAATAGGACCCTAAAATAAATCATAAACTCATTTTTCTAAAGACCCCAACTCCCTCTCAAAAAAATTTGTCACTAGAACAAGATCAAGGTGAAGTCTAGGGTTCAAGGGGCTGCATTTTCTCCTAAAATTCGTGGTGAATCTTCATTAAGGTATGTTATTTTCTTCATCTATGGGTTCTTCCACAAATATAGCCCCCTAGGTTTTCCCTAATTTTGAAGAAAACCCCCAATATACGCTAGGGTTTCTTCCTAAGTGTGGGTAGTGTTTGAGTTTGATACCATTGGTTGGATAATACTCAATTATGATTGTTTTAGTATTGGATCATGATGTATTGATGAATTTATGTGATTGCTATGGTTAACCATAGTTTATGTGATAAATTTGATATGTTGTTGGTTTATGCCTTGAAAGAAGAAATTGAAGAATTAGCATTGATCCTCTAAAATTAATATCATGTGTAGTAATGGTTCAAGATTAGTATCATATATATATGTATTTAATTAGACTTTATTACATGTGATGGATCATGGCTAAGTAAAGTTTATATTGAACCTTATATAATGAATTATGACTAGAATCTCTTGATAATGAAGAATATGATTAGATTTTCTTAAAAGATGAATCTTATGACTTGAGTGTCTTGTAATCTAGATGAGAATGATTGTAGAATGAAGTAAATCTTTGAGAGTAAGACTTGTAGTCAAGAATATTGAATCACTAGGGCTTTGAGAGTAAAGCTTAGATGAGGAATAGAAGTCTAATAGGTAGAATTGTGGTGAAAGGACTATACTCACCTAACCTACCTTATGAATGCTTTAAAGTATAAAGTGATAGAGTCACTTGAATATGGATTGATTGTCAAGGACATCTTTCCATGGGACATGAATGTTAAGCAAGACTTAATAGTAAATCTTCGAGTGTATGATTGGCTCTAAGTGGATATTAACAATGAGATGGTGTCACACAATATAGGGTCTGGGCTCCAAGTAGAAAGCAGAACACACCTAGTTGATGTGAGGACTATCCAAGTTAAAGGGGCAACTCTTACGTAGTAGAGTGTGGGTTTTCCCAAAGTTAGGTCTCATGAGATGGAAGCCTTTGATGCTTATCCTGACCAACGATACTAACCTACGGTATGAGTTTCAACGATCGTCGATATTATAGTAACCCAACTAAAGGTTAGGGTTGTATCCCAAGGGAGTGGTTTTGAGAATTGATAGAAAAATAAAATTACGTTCTAACTAGTCGTAGCTAAAGATATTGACGAACAAAAACATAGTAGATTAAAGGGGGTGACATGAAAGTGTCAAATATCAAATGGGGGTTTTGTCACAAGTAGCAAAAACAACAAAAAATTAGCAAGAAAATCAAGTATGGGGAGGAGTTCTTGGGGTGTGACCGCAATAAAAGTTGAGATAAATCGTTGGGTACATGCTTTCGATATGAAATTTGCAAAATAATAGTGACTAGGCTAAGCTTTAAATGGAAATAAGTTTCCTCTCGGGCAACTTACCCCATTTCAAATGGGTTCCTCTCGGACACCCATTTGCCGCATAAAGACCATCCTACGCCTTACCCCACTCACTCTCTCGAGCTTAGTGTTAGGATATGGAACTTGGGCTCACCCTCTCGGGTAGAACCTCATGTCAACCCACTCCTTAGGCCATCAGTCTAGAGGTCTTGGTTTCGCGACCTCCCTCTCGGGGAAGCCGAAAACTCATGGGTGGTTTTTTATTTTCAACTACAAACCCATTAAATTAAACCACAACCACTAGGTGAAATCACCATTAAAATACATCTACCCTATCAGCAAGCAACACCCAACAACAATATCAACAAATATTTGCTAAATCACACCCCAAGAATGGGGTTTTTAGCTACACATCAAGAAATAAAAAATACACCTAAAATGATACTAAAATCAAATGGGTATAATAAATTAATCCTTGATTTAAAGCAAAGGAAGAAGAATAGGGAAGATGAAATCCTTGGGGAAGATGAAATCCTTCTCTCTTCAAGTCTCCCACAAAACCCTCTCCAAACTTGAGAGAAAATATCTAAAAATTACTATTCTATTGTGAACAATAGAAAAATGGTTTGGAACTCCTAAAATTAATAAGAAGTTTAGTATTTATAGCCATCAGAAATTAGTGCTGGCGGATAGCTCAGCGAAATTAGTCGAGTTCGCTGAGTGACTCTGCAACTCGTCTATCTTCTCTCTCATCGCCGTTTAGTGCTTCCCTTCAGCGTCTTCACGTTCTGGACCGTTGGGCGGTATAATACTGCTTCGCAGAATTATTTGACGAAGCACCAACTACTCCTCTCATTGCCTTCTTGATCCTCTTCCTTTAGGGCCTTCGCATACTGGAACAAAGGGCAGAGTCTGTTCTTTCGGCGAATCGCCAAAGATGTTTGGCGATGCTCAGGCTTCAGTTCTTCGTTCTTTCCAACCTTTTTGTTCCTTTTTGCGCCTCAGTGTCCATGCTTCTTCTAAAACTTCAAATACCTGAAACTTAAGAGTTTTCATCAGATATTGAGACAAAATAAGCATTCGAGGACACTATTTCTATCAAAATAAAGACCTAAATGAGTCCAAATTGTGGACTCATCAACATCCACAACTTAAACTTTTTCTTGTCCTCAAGCAAACTCAATTTCAGTTGTTCAAAAAGGGTGTCTCAAACAGTGCTACACAAGTCTCAATCATGAACATACACAACAAGATTCAAATTACTTATGCAAAGATCAACTGTGTACTCAAATATTCAAGTTGTGACACACCAATACCAAAGATTCTCATTCTCGCAATACCTGCTACTTGTGCAAGTTCATGTTCAACAAAAAGTATCTAAATGCCCTCACATAAAGAATGATTCCATATTCACATACAGAGGTTAATCAATTCAAGATCAGGAATCAGATGCAACGCTCACACTCAAAAAAAGGAACACAATGCATGTTTTCACCCATACATTTGCCCTTATTTTCCAATCGACTTTCGATTCAGCTTACTCAAGATCAAAAAGGTCTTTCTAAGGCTTGTAATGGGGCTGAGTTCAAAGGTATGGTCATTTATGCTAAGTGAATTTATTCTCGTGAGATGTGGTATTCTCAAGGCATTCCCTTCTTTTCTTCTATCAATTCTTTTTCTAGTGCTTCTAAGTCACCTTTTTATTCACCTTCATGGATTGCTTGGAACCCGATCTCCTTCGTAACATTTTATTGATTTTTTTTTTGAATTAAAGGGGTTCCATTTTCATGCAATACCATGGGTTAAGGGGGCTTTTCTTGCACTTCTTGACTTCTCCTTTTCCTTTCACCACGCCCCCTTTGGCCTAAGTTGGCTATTCGCTAAACCACAAATCAGAGGATTATAGGTAGTGGGTCAAGTATGGTCTAGGGTTCACCAAGGTTCTTCCAAAGAAAGGTAAGGCTCAAAGGGTGTTCAAAAGAGTTCCACACGCGTAGGCCACAAAAGAGGTATATGTTAAATTTGTCTCACACTCTTTAAAGTTGCCTAAGATCATTTCAAGAGGACACCTTTTTAATTCAATTAGACTAATAGGGTAAATTCTAGGTTTATTCATGCATGGTTCAAAGCAAGCTAATCACACAAGGCATCGACACTTAAGTCAAACAAGACTACACACTTTCGCTAGTGTGCGACGGTCATAACAAGAGAATCAATTTGGTAAATGGCTAATCACAACGAGATGCAAAGAGTTCACATATTGTCTATGCAACTTCATTTGGCCTCATCGTAGCCATACATTCATGTTCGTTCAATTGAGAGCACTATTGAAGTCATCGATATTGATCAAAACCGAGACTTAATTTTTTGCAGAAGAACAACCACATTGATATAATTTTGGATTATGTCTTATATTGACTAATCCTTGCCTCATTCTCTTATGATTATGGTAGGATAACATATTTAGTACATTATGTACTAATGCATACTTTTCCTACATTCTAATCAAATGTAGGGTTTGGAGATTGAGTGTTACTCTTGGAGATAGGTTTCTAGAAGTTGCAAGGAGTAGAAGATCTTGGTGAGTATTCATAGCTTCGAGGACAAAACCCACCTTTCTTTTATATCTTTTATTTTCATGTTGAGACTATTGTATGGGTTGTGTCCCAAGAGTTTTATTCTAACGTTGTATTAGTTGGTTTGAGACAAAGTATAGAAAGTCTTCCGCTTCCTTTTATGAAAATAACTTCGGTTGTAAAAAGTTTTAATTTTTTATGTACTTTTCTCTTATCTCATGTCATGATATGCTAACGTCTTGTATGAGACATTTTGGAGTCTTATACGCCGTGTTACGTCTAGGGGATACCCTTGGGGTGTAACATACCTAAAGACCTATTAACGACTAGTAGATCGCTTGACGAGCCGCACTGGTGAACCGTAAAATAGGTACAAGGACTTGGTTTTAAAACATTATTTCCATTATTTTCTAATGATATCATGTATGGCATGTAGAAGCTTCTACGATTCGTTTATGAGGACCCGTAGAACCAGCCTGCAACCCAGAAACCCTTTTTCCTCTCTTTACCAAAATCTGAGGTATTACAAGCTCTTTATTTAACATTGTGGCATGACATAGTTCTTACTCGTCAATAATCATTTTTAGGTTTTGGGACTGTGTCACTAGGCAACATTCTCTTTTGCATTGAATTTAGATAGGTAGAGATCTGAAAAATTTGAGTTTCCGCCTGCTTGATTGATATGGAATGAGAAGTTACCATTTGAGCCAAAGTGGACAAGTCATTATTCAAATCCATCAACACTTTGTCTGACCCTTTAACCTTATTGAAGATCCTTGTTAGCATATCCTTTGTTTGAATTCCCTACAGTCCAGCTGGTTCCTTCGGTTTTGGGCTATCTTGAGGTGGGACATACCTATCTTTTTCAGCTTCCCTATCTCTCAAATTTCCACCTCGATTTCTCTAATATCTCCAACCATTATCTCAATCCTTGTTCCAAACTTTGTTCTCACCAAGTCTTGGGTAGTTAGGATTAGAACCCCCCCCCCCCCAATTGATTTCCCATATAATTCACCTCTATATTATACAATGCCTCAAATTTGGCATCTTCCAGACACTGCACAGTGCTTGTTCCACCTGTATTTACTATTTTCATACAACTCCAGTGACATATTTGGACAACAAGTCATATTGGGTAATCATTTTAGCCATGTTTTCTCCCCTTCCATTTGTTCCTTGATCATGCTCCATTGTTGAGAAAATATTTGATCCTCTATAGTATGACGTGCTCAAATTACTTTAGTCATACCAATAAGCAACAATGTTCCCACATCGAACGGTTGTTGCATTAGCTCACCATGAACAACGTAGTCAGCCAAGCCTTTGTTGACTGAATCAAGGCTACAATAAAAGTATTGTTGCACAAAAATTTCCAGAACGCCATGTGTTCGACATTGTAGTATCATTTTTTTACCACAACCATGTCTCATGAAGAGGTTCACCTCCCACTCTTTTAATGATCTAGATGTTGTCTCCAAGATTGACCAAATTCAAGTAAAGAAAGAATCTCTCTAAGAATTCTTTGGTTAACTCCTCCCAAGAAGTGTTAGAATCATTCCAAAAGTCAGCAAATCATCTAGTAGCTTCCCAAGGTAAGGAGAATAGGAATAATTTCAGCCAAGTAGATTTTTGTCTGATGTTCTTGATGAAAAACAGTCCACAAATATCCATAAAGTTTCATAGGTGTTCATGAGGATCTTCATGAGATAAACCCTAAACATTAACTACTCTTATTTGGAGTAGTTGTAGCATTGTTCTGGTTACATGGAACATTGCCCTCCTTGTTTTAGAAGGTAATTGAATAGCTCCATTTGTCCCAATTACATTTATGTGCATGATCTTCAAGTCGCCCATCTGATCATTTTACCTATAGTGAATAGCGTTGCCAGTACCATTATAACTCATGTTTGTACCTACAAATAGGCAACACAAAAAGCCGAGCAACAATCTACTGCAACTCAATAAGTCTACAAACTAACTTCACTAATTGAATTCTTAGATACAATTCAACGATAATGGAGCAATTTTTGATAACTCAAACTACACTAAAAATAATTCGAAGAGTAACTGGTCATTGTCAAAAAAAATATCCGACAAAGAGTCGGTGTCGATATCCACAAGGAATGGTTTAGGGATAAGAATCCAACTAGGAAATTAAGAATGTGGACCTATTCATTGTAGTGCCTTAGAGAAATTTTGGATGATTTCAAAAAATTTACTAAAATAGTTTGAAGTATCAAATATCATAATTAGACTAAAATTCATAAATTCAAGCAATTAAAATATAATCTAGGGGTGCGGGGATTGGAATCGATGTCACAAAGGGGTAATTGTGTTGCTCAACGGTACTAAACAATTATGGATATGCTGAGTCATCTTCAATGATAATGTTCTTTCGATCTCATAGTACAAATCATAGAATCTCCTTTTAGTCTCATCTCTGTGAATCACCAATCAATACATTACCATACGAAATTTCTCTTTTGAGAAGATTTGTGCAAAAATATCTGAACCATAATCTCTAATTCGAGCAATCTAAGGAAATCAGACCTAAATTGCATACATTAAACTAATTACCTACTCACATTGATCTCTTTCGACCATCAATCAAAGATAGAGAATAAGATTAAGGTTGTAACCTTAACCCATAAATTAACCCCATGCTAATTAGTCTAAATCCATGAATGCAGAGTAGTAAACCAGAGCAAACACAAAATCCACCACATTAAATCAACATCCAACCCCATAACTTCACCCCTAGAATTGGAAATTTAGCCACACATCAAAATGTAAAGAAATTATACCTATCATGATTGCAGTCATGAATGCGTTGAAATTAAGCAATTATAATCAACTCCCACTTCTATTTCAACCTTCAATTGTCAATTTCAAGAGTGTATTCTTAAACCCCAAAACTAAAAAGTGTTTCTCACAACGTAAAAAGTCCTCAAACTTTGTCAAAAGTTACAAACACAAATCTCATACAAAAATATTATCTCTAAAAAACTCTTTATTTTCTCTCTCATTTGGGTTATTTATAGTTTCCTAAAATTTGGTCAAAAATCCAATGTGTGACCAACATGGAGACATTAGTCGAGCTCACCCAACGTATTTGGTGGATCGTTGATAAACTCTAAACTACACCTCATCCAATACTAGGTGTAGGAGATCGTAATCTAGTATAAAACCCAACGAAGAGTTGGGGTCGAACCCACAGGGAGCGGTACAAGTTTGAATTCAGTTATGAAGTTGTAAATGTGGTCTAATAGGTTATTGGAATAAAAATTATTGAATACATCTGGATAAATCAAAAGGGTTGACACGAATGTAAATAGGGTGAATAGGTACGCCAACTAAGCAATTACGAACAACAATGGGAGTAATCAAGGAATTGAGGGATATTTGGGGATGTGATCGAATAATTGTCAATTTCGCTAAACGGGTGATTGGTAATTACTAAAGTTTGTTAAATCTTAGTGGGTAGGTTAGACTTAAGATGCAATAGCTCTCTCTCAAACAACTATTACGTTTCAAGCGAGTTATCTCGAACCTTGATAAGCTTAACACTACAAACAACCTAATACCTCACCTTATCTACTCTCTCGAGCTAGATATGAAGAATCGAGTATAGAATTCACACTCTCAAGCTGAACCCACAACAATCCAATCACTACAAATGTTGATTTATAACCTTCACTTTACACCTCTCTCTCAAGCAAGCATAAAATGCTAAATTAGAATTCAACTCATCATTCCAATTCATAAATTGAACATCAGTTATAGATCAAACCCACTTCAAAACAGAAATAAAATCAATAATCCCTAACACCCATAAACTAGATTAGACATTTAGTCACATAGGTGGGTATTAATCTCCAAATCCTTACAATAATTTGATGTAGCTTCAATTCCAAATCCCAATTCAAAAATACTTGAAAAATGCTTCAAAACAAAGCAAGAACAATCTTTTTCTTAACTATAAATTTTTACAATGATAATATGCTTTAATCTTTTCTTAAAAATCTATTTATACTTCCTCAAAATTTGTCCTTTGGGTCATTAAGGGGTAAAAGTCGAGTGTCGCCAAACCAGTCGGTGACACGCCCAATGCTCCTCCTTCTCACTTTCTCTTCTTGCGTTACCACTATTTAAACATTGTATACTTGGGCGATTGAGGTCGGGATCACCGACCTGATCGGTGATGCTCCAATTGTCCTTGCTAATCGCCGTTTTGCTTGTGTCTTCACCAACAAGTCTGTAATCTTTGGCGATCTGAGCCTCATTCGCCAAACCATTTGACGATCCGTCGAAAGGTATGTTACCTCGCCCAATTCCACTTCTTCAAGGGCTGGGATGCTAGAACTTAAGGAGAGCTAAAAAGCCACTTTGTGACTCGCCAACTGGTCTTGGTGATCACTAGGATTGCCTTTCTTAAACTTCTTTAGCTTTTTCGCTCCTTTTGGCCCTGTAATATCCTTGCCTTTCTCCTTAGTCTTCATTTCTGCAAATTGACACTTTAACATTGGTTTAGAGAATAAATTAGTCATTGAGGACATTAAAACTATGAAAACAAAGACCTAATTGAGTCAACATCCTAGACTCGTCAACATCCCCAGCTTAAACTTTTGCTTATCCTCAAGTAAAATTCAAGATCAATCAGTTCAACAAAGATGTCTTCAAACAGTGCTACTCAAGACACACCACAAATGCACACAAGAGGTTCAAACTACACATACAATATTTAATTATGCACTCCAAGTTTTAAATTGTCACTAAGCATCATCAAATATACTCAAGCTCACAGTGCTTGCCTCAAATGCAATTTCAAGCTCAACAAAAGTAGTAAAATTCCCTCACACCAAAAATGATTCCATACTCACACAAGATTAGTCAATACTTTATAATCTAGGAATCAAATACAACTCTCACACTCCCAAAGATGAACACATGGATGATTCTACCCATAGGCTTGCTCTTATTTTCCAATCAACATTATTTTCAACTCGCTCAAGATCAAAAAGGTCTTCCAAGACTTGTAATGGGGTTGAGTGTAAAGGTATATCATTTTGGTTTAGAGTCTTTTATCTTCATGAAGTATGGATTGCAATTCACTTATTTTCTCCTTCTCTTTCACACTTCTAACATGTTCACAATCCACCCTATTATTCATTTAAGCATAACTCATTGGATACCCCATTTCTTCTACTCCTTTAACACACTTTATTTCACAAACTATTCTATTTTTCTGTCTTTTTCCATTTTTGCCTTTTTATTTTATTTCTCTTTTTTTCACATAGAAGGGTTCCATCTTTTTCAGAACAATCCATCAAAGGGGAATTCTTCACACTTCTTGACTTTCCTCCTTTTTCACCACACCTCCAACTTAGGCTTTTTGCCTAAGTTGGCTATTCAACGAACCAACAGTTCATGAAGGTTAAAGGTGATGGGGTAAAGAGGTTAAAGTGGTTCAAGTTTCTACCAAAGAAAAGAAAAGGATAGGCTCAAACGCTGCCAAACAAGGTTCACACTTCTCACAAGGTGGCCACAATAAGGTATACTGTCAATTTGCTTCACTCTTCACAATTTCTGCCTAAGATCATTTCAATCGCTTGCTTCAATCAATCAATTGGACAAATAGAGCATGTTCTAGGTAGAAACATCAAGCATAATATTCAAGATAACCTCACCACACATGGCATTCGACACAATTATCTAATAAGACTTTACACTTTCTATCTAGCGTGCAATGATCATCACAAGAGATTGACTCGACAATTGGCTAGTCACAACAAGATGCTAGGAGTTCACATATCACATATGTAACTCATTTCAACTCATCGTAGGCGCGCACTCATATTGTTCAATTAATAGCATTATTCAAGTCATCGAATTGATCACAACCGACACTCGAAATTGCAAAAGAACAGTCACATTCAAACACATCAAGAGGTGATACTCAAACACACAAAAAAATCCTACATTATCCTCAATGTAAAAAAGAAAAAGAACATGAAATAAAGACAGAAGTAGAAAGAGAATAGCACTGAATGAAAAGAGAAGGGTCAGGAGGATTCTTCACTATGTGGCCAGTTGGCGAAATATTGTGGAGAGCCCTGAACCATTAAACTCAACGCCTAGTTGTTGCAGCTAGCCAAAATATCCAGAACAATGGCTCTCCAGTTGGGACCAAAATGAGAATTAAATCGGGCTCGCCGAGCAGCATCGGCGCACCGTCGAGTATAGTAAAATTGTCGCCAAACTTCCCAGAACACTTGCCCTTCAGGATTGATCAAAGAGCGGTGGAAGTCGAGTTCGCCGAACCTTATCTGTGGTTCACCAAGCAACTTGGCTGCTTTGCCAAATATTCCAGAACTATAGTCCTTTTGTCATTGTGAAAAAGGTGAGCTAAATCTGGATCGCCGAGATGACCTTGCCCTCACAAAATCACTTGTTCCTGCACATCCAACACACATTATTCAGAGACAACTAAAGCTTGGGTTGCCTCCCAAAAAGTGTCTTATTTAACGTCGTGGCACGACGTGGAATTTCTTTTAAGCATCTTCCAAGTACACCACTTCAATTATCGAAATCTCATGACATTCTCCAAAATAGAGTTTCAGACGCTGCCCATTCATCTTAAAAGAAGTGCCCTTTTTACCTTCAATTACAATTGCCCTATTTGTGAATACTCGGGTTACGTTGAATGGACCAGACCACTTTGACTTAAGTTTACTAGGAAAAAGTCTCAGTCGAGAATTGTAGAGCAACACAAAATCACCAACTCGGAATTCGCGTTGAATGATTTTGGCGTCATGCTGCCTCTTCATCTTCTCCTTATACAAGGTTGAACTTTCATATGCTCGCAACCAAAATTCCTCCAACTTATGGAGCTGACTTACTCTCCCTTTCGCAACCTTTTCCAAGTTCAGGTTCAGTGTCTTCAACGCCCATAGAGCTTTATATTCAAACTCATTGGCAGGTGACATGACCTTCCAAACACAAACTGGTATGGTGACATATCAATCGGTGTTTTGAACGCAGTACAATATGCTCATAGAGCATCATCCAATTTTCGAGACCAATCAGTCTGATTAGCATTCACAATTTTATCCAAAACACCTTTGATTTATCGGTTTGAAAGTTCCACTTGGTCGCTTGTTTGCGAATGGTATGGTGTTGCAACTTTATGCTTGACCCCAGATTTGCTCAACAATAAGGAAAATACCCGATTGTAAAAATGAGATCCTCCATCACCGATAGCACGCGGTGTGACAAATCGTGCAAAAATATATATCTTTAGGAATTGTACAACACTCTTACCTTCATTGTTGGGTAATGCTACAGCCTACACCCATTCTGAAATGTAATCAACCGCCACCAAAATATACATCTTGCCAAAAGACCTCACAAATAGTCCCATGAAATCTATACCCCAAACATCAAGCAACTGAACTTCTAAGATAGGTAACTCATGCTTACTTGATACCTCTACTTGCTTTTGGCAGGGTATTGATTAACGTTTCACTCATACCTCATCAAATTCTAGGTGCAAACAATTTTTAAGCAGTATAGAACCCAACAAATGAGTTGGGGACGAATCCAGAGGGAGTGTTGCGTGTTCAAATTCAATTACGAAGTAAAAACGTGATCTCACTAACTATAGGAATAGACATTATCGAAAACGACATGTAAACAAGTCAAATAGGGTGACAACAAATGTTAGATGGGGGTTTTGATTTACAATTATCAACTACAACACAATAACACAAAACTAAAATAACAATATAGAGAGGAATTATTGGGATATGATTGATTATAGGCAAATTTCCCTATATGGGTAATTGAAACTACTAATAAATAGCTAAATATCAATGGGTAGGCTAGACTATGAGTGAAATAGCTTTCTCTCGAACAACTACTTCAAATCAAGTGATTTCTCTCAAACATCAACAAGCTTAACTACTAAGAACAACCCACAACTTTAATACATCTTCTCTCTCGAGCAACATGGGTAGGATTGGGTTTAGGATTCACTCTCTCAAGCTGAGCCCAAATGAAACGACCCGGAAAATGCCTGAAAATGTGCTTCGGAAACACCTATAATTGTAATTTCTATATATCTCAAAATCCGTGCATGATTTCGGAAATTCGACTTCATATTCTTATTCAGAGGGTCAAATTGAGTGGGAAATGGGTCTAACCCGAATTTTAGAGCAACCGTATCAAAATTCAAAAATCGCAAAAAATGCGATTTGGAGGGTCAACTTTAAAGAGGCATATCTCTTAGCACACAAGGAACTGAAAGGTCCACTACCTATTAAATTAAAGACCTTTTGAGTTATATTCCCAACGCACCTGGTTTCACCTCATTCCGAGTTAGGATGAGGGAGTTATGACCATTTTCGTAAAACCTGTCTGTGCAGATTTGCAATTTCCAGTAAGCTATTTTTTTTTTAAAGACTCATTTTTTAGGCTAAGTGTTGGGACGTTTTTTTTTATAAAAAAGGAATATGTCCCATACTTAGTCATATTTTTTTCTAACTTCAAAACACTCAAAAACACTCTCTAAGCCCTCTCCAAAATTCCACCAAGATCTTCAACCAAATTCAAAGATCTCAAGCTCTAATTCCGGATTCAAAACTCAATCTCAAGCTTCAATTCTCCATTCCAATCTTCATCAAGGATTCTCCAAAGTTGAGGTATGTGGGTTTGATTGTGGAAACCTTCCTTTCCCCAAGTCCAACTATTTATCCTCTATTTTTACTTCAAGTTTATGGGTCCTTATGGTTATTTATGAACTCTTGAAGTATG
>NC_064288.1:23657806-23782226 GCF_019186545.1 Solanum stenotomum
CCTCTCCAAGGGGGTGGTAGGCCTTGGAAATACTATATTGATGGTCACTCGCCACACATGTACTACGTCCCACTAAATATGATTTTTATGTAAGCATCATTATACATATTATCTCATCAATATGCTATCTATCGGGTATGATTATGCATTTTGCCTATGATGTCCATCTATTATTGCATTGCATTGCATCTCATATACTTAGTACATTCAAAACGTACTAATGCATACTCTATGCCTACATGATGTCACCATGTAGGGACCGGAGCACCGCGTGACCATCCTCCTCCGCGTGGCTAATACGATTTTCTATCGAGGTTATTGGTGAGTCCTCCATTCCGGGGACGTTGCTTATGATCTTTTGCTATGTATAAGACTTTTCCTTTTTAGTTATGTTTTGACTATGAGGGTGAGCCCGATTGTTTGTCTTGGCCCCCGCTAAAGTACCCATGTTTAGAGGTGGTGTTGGACAAGTTGTGTATTATGCTTGAGCTTGACTCATCTATGGTATTTATGTATCATTTCTTTTTTTTTTCTTGCTCCCTTAGTCCCGATTTCCCCCTTGATTATGCTTATCGCTTATGGTTATTTTAATTGCTTCCGCGACCAAGGATGTGTAATGATACGCTATGAGGCTTGTTTGGGGTTCCTTCGGGTTCCCCATTCGTCGGTCACGTCTAGGCCCTAGGCTTGGGTCGTGACATCAAATCAACCCAATACCCACAAACCATTAATCTAAAGCTTTGGTTCAAAAACCTCTCTCTCAAGCAAGCTAAGAATAGAAAGTTAGAATTGCATTTGCAACTACAATTCATAAGTAACAACAAAACTAATGATTAAACCCACTTCAATATAGCATTTAAATTAGTAATAAGCAATATGCATAAGCAAATTCAACCCATAATCACACCCCAAGAATTAGGGTTTTAGCCACACATCATAAAAACAGAAAAACAATTACCAAATGCATTAGTTATGATCTGGGTAAGAGTATTCAAGCCTTTACAATGTTCCAAATTGCAAAAAATTAATAATCCACTTGCAAAATCCTCTAAAATTGTAAAATTCAAACTCAAAAATATAGAGAAAACTCTAAGTCTAGAATGGAAACTGTAATATCTTGGAGAGGACTCCTCAAAATGACATTTAAAATCCAATTTATAGTTTCCCAAAAATTAGCCACGAAGGGTCATTAGGCGAGCTAAGTCAGGTTCGCCGAGTGGTTCAGCGAACCGCCCTTACCTCTCTTCTATCGCCTTTGTGCATTGACTCTCAGCATCCTCACGTCCTGTGACTTTGGGCAATCAGTCTTGTCATCGCGAAACTGATCAGCGGTTCGCCGACTGACCCTTTCCTGTCGGCGACTTGGTTTCTTCCTTCAAGGCTGACACACTGTAACTTTAGGAGGACTGGATAGCCACTTGGTGAGTCGCCAAGTGGTCTTGGCGATCACTAGTCTCCCCTTTCTCCACTTCTTCAGCTTATTTTGTTCATTTTTGCTTGTTAGTATCCTTGCCTTGCTCCTTAATACCCCATACCTGAATATCAAGGCTTTAAAATCAGTTTATAGCATAAATTAGGCATTTGAGGACACGATAACTATCAAAACAACGCCCTAAATGAGTCCAAATCTAGGACTCATCAACACCCCTAACTTAAACATTTTCTTGTCCTCAGTAAAACTCAAGATCAGCAGTTCAGTAAGGATGTCTCAAATAGTGCTGCATAAGACTCAACATAAATACACAAAACAAGGTTCAAGCTACTCATACAATGATCAATTGTGCACTCAAAGATTCAAATTGTTACTGACCATTATCAAAGATGCTAAAGCTCACAATACTTGCTTCAAATGCAAGTTCAACCTCAACAAAGGTACTCAAAGGCCCTCACAACACAGATGATTTCATATTCACACAAAATTTCTCAACAATTAAAAATCTCGGAATCACATAAAACTCTCACACTAACAAAGATGAACACATGCATGACTTCACCCATAGGTTTGCCCTTATTTTTCAATCAACATCCATTTCAGCTCGTTCAAGATCATAAAGGTCATTTCAAGGCCTGTAATGGGGCTGAGTGCAAAAGTATGGTCATTTAGGCTTAGTGGCTTCTAACTTCATGAAGTATGGTTTGAACATCACTTTCCTTCTTTTTATAATCATTTCAAACATGCTTATAATCTACCCCATTATTCAACTTCATAAGTACCACGGGATACCCCATTCCATTTGCAATTTCCACTACTTTATTTCACAATTTTTTTGGTCTTTTTCTTTCTTCTTTTTCAATTCTTTTTTTTCTTTTCTCGCTTTCTTTTTTTTTACATGGAGGGGTTCCATCTTTTTCAAATCGATCATACAAAAGGGGGATTACTCACACTTTTTTTACTTTTCTTCTCTTTTCACCACACCCCCAACATAGACTTTTGGCCTAAGTTGGCTATTCAAACAAACCATACTTCATGAAAGTTATGGGTGAATGGATAAAGAGAGGTCATAATTCCTCAAGTTTCTTCCAAGAAAAAGGGGTAAGGCTCAGAATGTGACAAGCAAGGTTCACACATCTCACAAAAGAGGTATATTGTCAAATTGTTTTCACTCTTCAAAATTGTTGCCTAAGATCATTTCAAGTTCTTGCATCACTCGTCAACCGGACCAACGGGGAAAATTCTAGGTTTCATCACACACAATGTTCAAAGTAATCTCATCACACAAGGCATTGGTACCAATATCGAACAAGACTCCACACCTTCTAGCTAGCGCGCAATGTTTTTCACAAGAGACTTATTCGACAACCGGCTAGTCACAACGAGATGCTAAAAGTTCATATATTGTCTATGCAACTTGGTTTGCCTCATCGTAGCCGCACATTCATTTCGTTCAATTAAGAGTACTATTCAAGTGATCGGTATTGATCACAATCGACACTCAAATTAGCTCAAGAACAGCTACAATCACATGCAAAAGAGGTGGCAAAATTTTAAAATTAGGTTCCAAACCATTTTTCAGTCAAAACAATGGGCCACAAGCTAAAACATCCACAAGATCAATATCAAAACATATATATATATATATAGATATATATATCAGCAAAATAAGCCCAATATTCACAAACAAGTTAAAATCACAATAGGTAGGTATGGAAATATCTCACCCACCTAACAAAACAAGCAGTTGTCCTCAAATGCAGCTAAAACAACAATAATATATCGTAAAATAACATAGAGGGAGGGGAAAAATCCTGACAAGCTAAGCCTGGGGTGACGTCTGCATAATCACTCCATCTTTGGGGGCATCAGCTGGAGTTGCACTGGAGCCTACTATAGTAATATCTATCAAGGAGACCTGTCTAGCTTTCTCGAGTATAGCACCCTCCAAGTCGGGAAAATCTTCATAAACAGTTGCATCTCACACCTCAAGTTGCTCCTTAGATGTCTCGACCTCAGACTTATCATCTATAGAATCCTAAATAGTACCATCTCTGGTGGTAGCCAGAGGTACCTCAGCATAGGCTGTAACCTCAACACCTGAATCATCTGGGATCTCCACCGTCCCAAATAGCGAAGTAAAGTCTATGGACTTCAGATGGTCCACATCCTTCCTCAACTCAGAAACTTCGGCTTTCAAGGCTATCACCTTAGTAGTAACACTTTTCCCTCTCCCACTAACCTCTACCCTCACTGTGAGAGCATCAATGGAAGACCTAAGAGGTGTCAGTACAATAGTAATAGCTCTCTCAATCATCCAGGGCACCTCAGCCCCTAGCCGGGAAGCTTGCACATCGGCAGAATGGGCTAGGTGTCCTATCTTGAGAAGCATGGCCTGGGTGATCGGAGGCTTGGAGGCAGTAGAACCAGCGGCAGACCTAGCAGAAGGGGGAGTAGAGGAGGTGCTCGGAGTGCTAGAAGGAATAGAGCTCGAGGTACCTGAAGGCCTGGAGCTGGAGTACGCAAGGCTGACTCTACAAGTATTGTATAATATCTACCTCCGGGGATATATACACCGGAGCCGGTCTCCTCCTATTAGCCTCATCCCGTGAGTACTCGGGCCTCTTTGTGTCGGATGTCGGTGGAAGATGTAGGAGTAACCTCAACATCCCTCTTCTCATATAGAGGAACCCCTACCCTATGACACAACTTGTGATCCATACCGGAAAGGGAAGGGGTGTATGGTGCTGGTTGTCCCTCACAGCCATCTCCTACTCAATGATTAGCCTCAAATTGAGGCTCTTCCTGGCTATGATACTCCCGAGGCAGGACACCTATGGGTGGCGGAGGATAGATTCATTCTGAAACGGCATGATAGAACTGCTAATAAATCCAAACCAGTATCTCGCTGCCACATTTAGGACCTTTTTCTCTATAGGCTCTCCGGCCTCAATCCACCTCGGGGTGATATCAGAAATCAGGGGTGCCAGCCAACCCTTAAGGTCATCCAGAGTCTATTTAGTAATCAAACTCTGGTACTCGTGCATGAAATCAGTAGCCCTATCAAGTACAGTGTTGATATCATCGATGTTGCATCTAACCTTCCTTCCTCGGATCATCACAGACTCTACCGATCTGAAGGAACTGGCCTTCTTCTTCCCGTGGGGTACCAGATTACTGTAGACAGCATAAAACTCCCCGACCCAGGTTGTAATGTATAGGCCACGGGGCTTGATGAATATCTCGATATGATGTAATGGGAGAGTGTCCCATAAATGTGGGTATTTTTCCACTACACCATCCGTGGACAATCTCTTTTCTTCCTAAATGGTCCTTAATTCCTTAGACTTTAACCGGTTAAGTAACCGGGGAGGAGGACCCTGAAGTGGTGGTGCTGGAACCACCGTCAGTGCTAGAGCTGGCACTGAATCAAAGGCAGGATGGGTCAACTCCAGAATCCTAAATGAATCATGACGAGCTTTTGAAGGAACCTCTGCTTGTCGGGCCTGTAGTAAGTGATTATCCTCGGCTCAGAGAATGAAGCTGAGAATCAAATGATTCTCCCTCGCTGCCGAAGTTGTAGTCTGGTGTTTCAATTATGGGCGCTTTACCCTTTCCCTTGCCTCCCTTTGGATGTATATCTTCCCTTTGTGTTGGAAGTAGTTGCTTCATCATTTATCATGATTCCTCATGCCTTCTTTCGTGGCGGTATGCCACTATCATCCAAGTTTGTTCTAGCCATATCTACAAAACACATAGAAAAGTGTTAGAAATAGTCCAACAAAAGTGCAGACATTAAGTTGTAGAAAAATTTAATGAACCAGCCGACGAGTCACCGAGTTACTTTGGCGAGCTAGATCAGGCTCGCCGAAAGTACCAGTGCAGAAATATTCCAGAATAAAGATAGGTCGATGATGTTTAGGGTCATTCGGTGAATCACTGACACCAATCGGTGAGCTAGGAGTAACCCGCCGAAAGTTACAAAGCATTTTAAGGGTTCGAGGCGCAGAAAAGGTGATCAAGAAGACCTTTCGGTGAGTCGCTGAGTGAACTCGACGAGCTCAGGCATCTCGCCAAAATTGACAGAACAAAATCAACCAATCTTGGAAATTAAGGGCAATAAAAAAGGGCCTTCGGCAAATCGCCGAAGCACTCAACAAACTCGACGCGACTCACCAAACGGCCCAACGTGCCAATTTTAAACCCCAAACTTCAAAATCAAACCTTCTGCCCACGAATTCAAAATCAAACACAAAAACTATTCAATTAAAAGAAAACCCCTATGACCCATACCCCCGGGGTACTCAAACTTCCCCCGATTTGACCAAAATTGGTCATTTGATGACTTTTTCCTGTAAGAATGACGTCAAACGCTCCATCATTGGGCAAATTACATCATTTGGCACATTTCGGAGTTACTTAGACTTTACCCCACTAGACCCAACACAAATAAACTGCAACCCAACAATTTAGTACCAATTTTAACAAACAAGACACGGGAACTGAACAGTTTTAATCATTTAGGTACATATTTCAAATCAAAACGAGCAAACCAACACATTACACATGATTAAAGCAATTACCCAAAATCAAACAACCAAACATTTACATATTGCATTCGAGTTCAACCACAAAATTAAAGTATGGGGTTCGAAAAACAAACCTTAATGCCAAATTTCAAGTTTGAATAGCTAGGCGGTGAAGTTCCCCAATCCCGATCACGAAATAACACAAAAATCAATTAAAAGCAATAAAATATGGAAGATCAAAAGTTCGGGTGAGAGGGTATAATAGTTAGAAATGAGAGAGGGTGAAGGATTTTTAAATTTGAAACCGTTTGGCCTTTAAAACCTTTTAGTTTGTGGCACCATCGGTGAAGTAAGTTGTGCTCGCCGACCTACTCGATGATGCGCTGAGTGGTATTTCCCTCCCCGAGTTTTACAGGACCTCCATCAAATTTAGGGGTTCAAACGGCGGATAGAATTGGGCTCGCCAACCTATTCAGTGAGTCACCGATTAAGCACTTAGCTCACCGAGTTTTATAGAGTTCCCCTTCAAGCCTGGTTATTCCAATGGTGGTCCAAGTTGGGGCTCACCAACCTGTTCAGCGTGCCACCGACTGCACTTTGGGCTCGCCAAACTACCCATTTTCCAACATTCTTCACTTTTTAACTTGCACAATAAAGACCCATTATTCAAAATCAAAAAATAAAGCATTAAAAACTCGGGTTACCTCCCAAGAAGCGCCTTAGTTAACGTTGTGGCACGACGAGGATACCAAATCAAGCTTCATTTTTGGGATTTTCCATTGTATCATTAAGCAACCCTTCAACTTAACTGAGAATGCGTGAAAGCATATCTTCTGTACGACCACCTTCAGATTCCTTGGGCTTTTGACGCTTATGAGGAGGAACATACCTGTCTTTGTCCCCCTCTCTCCCCTTCCTTGTGGCGTTACGATCACGCCAATCTCTGTCATGGTCTCTCTAGCCCTCATCTCTATTCCAACCTTGATTTCCACTCAATCTTGGGTAGTTGGAATGATAACCTCCTCCTTGATTGGCTAGGAAGTTCACTTCCTATTTGTATAGCACTTCAAATTGTGCTTCATCGGGGTTTACTCCACCAACACCCATGACATTAACACTCTTTATACCAACACCCATGACATTTTTAGCCAAGATATTCAGCTAGGTCATCATTTTGGCAATTTTTGGGTCTATCTTTTGATCATTTTCGATATGCTCTTTTGTCATTTTAAAAGTGAGAGGAGAGACTTGGTCTACACGAGTGTACCATGCCCAATTGATCTTGGTCATGCAATCAAGGAGTTGAGATGCTACTTCATAGGGATGTGGCATTATACCACCTAGAGAAAGTTGATCAGCCAGTCCTTTGTTCACCGAATCTAGGCTCCTATAGAAGTATTGTCGCAGTACATTATTTGGAAGTCCATGAGTAGGGCATTGCAACACCAACTTCTTAAACTTCATCCATGTCTCGTGGATTGGCTCACCTTCCATGCATTTAAAACCTTGGATGTTATCTCTAAGTGTCATCATCTTCGATGGGGGGAAGAATCTCACTTGGAATGTTGTGATCAGCTTATCCCAAGAGGTGATGGAGTCTCTTGGTAACTCAAATAACCATTTTGTAGCTTCGCCCATCAAACAAAATGGGAACAATCTTAGGCGTACTGATTCTTGTGATATGTTCTTAAATGAGAACGGACCACAAACGTCCACAAAGTTCCGGATATGCTCATGGGTATCCTCATGAGCTAGGCCCCCAAATAATCCTTTCAATTGTAGGAGCTGCAACATTTTGCTAGTAATGTGAAAAACAATCTTTCCTTCAACCGGAGGTAGACGAATGGCACCAACACCACCCAATTGGATTGGGTCATTGACATTTAGGTCGTTTACATCATTGAGGTTTCCAATATCGTCTTGGTGGCCCACTTGGCTACCATTACTCCCGTTTACGCTCATCTCTTTTTCTGTTCAACACAAGCAACACAAAACCAAAAACTAGAGTAAATAAATTCAACTACAACTAAATAGATCACAATTTAACTTCACTAAAATAATTTTAAACAACAATACTCCCCGGTAGCGGTGTCATTTTCATCAACGTTGCAAGCACACCTCATCCAATTCTAGGTGCAAACAATCGTTAAGCAATATAAAACCCAACGAATGAGTTGGGTCGAACCCACAAGTAGTGGTACGTGTTCAAATTCAATTACGAAGTACAAACTTGATCTAACTAGCTATAGGAACAGACATTATCGAAAAAAACATGGAAGAAAGTCAAAGGGGGTGACAACATATGTCAGATGGGGGTTTTGATTTGCAATTATCAGCTACAACGCAATCACACAAAACTAACTTAACAATATAGAAAGGAATTCTCTGGATGTGATTGATTAAAGACAAATTTCGCTATATGGGTAATTGAAACTACTAATAAATAGCTAAATATCAGTGTGTAGGCTAGACTATGAGTGAAATACCTTTCTCTCGAACAACTACTTCGAATCAAGTTAATTCTCTCGAACATCAACAAGCTTAACTACTAAGAACATCCCACAACCTTAATGCATCTTCTCTCTCGAGAAATATGGGTAGGATTGGGTTTAGGATTCACTCTCTAGAGCTAAACCCAAATCAATCCAATAACCACAAACCATTAATCAAAAGCTTTGGTTCCAAAACCCCTCTCTCTCGAGCAAGCTAAGAACACAAAGTAAGAACTGAATTCGCAACTACAATTCAGAAGTAAAAACAAAGCTAATAATTAAATCCACTTCAATATAGCATTTAAATTAGTAATAAGCAATACCCATAAGCTAATTCAACTGATAATCACATAATCACACCCCAAGAATTAGGGTTTTAGCCACACCTCATAAAACAGAAAAAAACAATCACCAAATGCATTAGCCATGATCTGGGTAAGAGTATTCAAGTGATCGTTCTTGTCATCACGGAACAAAGGTAAAAGTATTCAAGTGCATTAGCTCTCAGTATCCTTACGTCCTGTGACTTTGGGCGATCAATCTTGTCATTACGGAACTGATCGACGGTTCGCCGACTGCCCCTTTCCTATCGCCGACTTTCTTTCTTCCTTCAGGGCTGGCACACTGTAACTTTAAGTGGACTGGATAGTCACTCGGTGAGTCGCCAAGTGGTCTTGGCGATCACCAGTCTCACCTTTCTCCACTTCTTCAGCTTGTTTTGTTCCTTTTAGCATGTTAGTATCCTTGCCTTGCTCCTTAATCCCCATACCTGAAAATCAAGGCTTTAACATCAGTTTATAGCATAAGTTAGGCATTTGAGGACATTAAAACTATCAAAACGAAACCTAAATGAGTCCTAGATTCATCAGGTATGCAATGTATCATAAAGTCATGCGCGTCTCGGTATAGAGATGGCCAATAGTAACAACTTTGAAACACTTTTGCTATTGTTCGCACTCCTCTCTGATGTTCGCCAATAGGTGAAGCATGACACGCATTGAGAATTTCATTGACTTCCTCTTTCGGTACGCACTGTCGGATTATATGATCTTCACATTCTCTGAAGAGAGACAGTTCGTCCAAAATATATTTCTTTACATCGAACAATAACCGCTTTTGTTGGTAAAAATTCAGGACTTCGGGTATTATTCCAGACACTACATAGTTAACAAGGTCAGCATACCATGGGGTGTTGCTTTGGGTTATCATCAGCACTGTTTAATCTGAGAATTCGACCATAATGTCCCTTTCTTTGAAGTCGATCATATGGTTTCTAACCATGACAAATGATCTGCCACTTGATTTTCACACCCCTTTCGATCCTTTACTTCAAAATCAAACTCTTTCAACAACAAGACCCACCTAATGAACCTCGGCTTGGCATCTTTCTTGTCCATTAAGTACCGCAGCGCTGCATGATCAGTATGAACTATCACATTAGTGCCCAACAAGTATGCCCTGAACTTTTCAAATACATATACTACAACAAGTAGTTCTTGTTCAGTAACAATGTAGTTACGTTGTGCTCCATTTAGTGATTTACTGGTATAATAAATTGGATGAAATATTTTGTTGTGTTTTTCCCTAACACAGCTCCTAGAGCGGTACCACTCGCATCACACATCACCTCAAATGGTTCGAACCAGTCCGGGCTAATGATCACTTCTCACGAACCAAAATGAGTCATGAGTGGCACCCACACTTAACCTCCTAGGTGGGCAAACCAAGGAATCCAAACCCCAACATATATTAATTGTTAAGATTACGAAATACAAACCATAATGCGGAAGTTCAATCTCATTAAGGTAAGAAACACAAATCCACTAAAGTTTACTATTTGTCATTCCCAAAACCTGAAAGTCATTACATCATGGACATCTAATCTCCAAATACTAAGTCTAAGAGTATCAAAGAAACCAAAATAATGAATAAGATAGGTTGTGTCCAAAAATTAAGGACATTATGACATGACTAATAGAATCCAACACGAGCTAGAATGAATAGCTCACCCAAGAACTTGTTGTGCTAGAGACTCGCTAAAGCTGAGGGCAAGTCGAAGTCACTGGTACACTCGTTGCACTCCACAAAAAGAAAACAAAGAAAAACAAAAGTAGGGCTCATTACAGGGCAACATGTACTGAGTAGATATCATCGGCCAACCCAAAATAGAAACTAATATGTAATGAATAATAGTATAAAATAAACTATGACACTTAGTAGGTGGCAAGAAACAAACAACATGAACCAGTGTCAACAACACTAAAGTAAGTACGTAATCAGTCAACAATATCAAGATCACACATAAGGACTCGTGCCTCCAAACCAAGCTATTTTGGGAATTGAGTTCTTTGAGATTGAGTGCATTACGTTATATATATATATATATATGTGTGTGTGTGTGTGTGTGTGTGTGTGTTTTCCTTTAATGTTACCTTGTTGGAACGTGACACCCGATCCAATAATATCATGTCGGCTCGTGGAATCCGATCCAATAATAGCATGTCCGCTCATGGCATTCGATCCAATATATCATTAATTTATAATTTATTATCACCACTTTTCACTTAATTAACAATATTTCATTAATCCTTCTTTATTCAAGGTATCACTTCGATAGAGAGGGTTCAACATTATAAATTTCACGGTCTTAGGATTTCAGACCAATGACAAACCACACAACCAAGCCACACAATCAAGTGCATAGAAAACTTTACAACATCACTCAATGCATATCAAACACTATTAAGATTCTATCTATCAAATATAATAAACCATAACCTACCTCCACCGAAGATCCAAAATCAAGCAAGCTACTTCTCCAATACGTTTCCTTTCCTCAATGCCTCCGAACCTTTCCAATCTATCAAGTATATATGCATAATTTGTAAGTTAACGAGTCTATAAACACTCATATTATTCTATGTCTAGCCTAGACCCAAACAGTTACCTAATTCTATAATCAATTTCCTAAAGTTCAAACCTAAGAGTAAGTCTTAATTCCTCCAATTAGCATAACTTTAATGGAATTTAAATAATTTGATGCACCTTATATTTAATTACCTTTCTCAATATAGTTTATAATGTGAGAACAAAATATTAATATATAAAGATGGAAGCCACTGGTCACGAAACAGTGGTAGACAGACTAGAAGCAACCCACACCCAATTCATATACAATAGTTAATGTCCAGTTACACACATATATAATATATATAATTAACCCTCACTGTTTCCCAATTATGATAATTAAAAGTTTATCCCCCCAACCCCTAGGCGGAAAAGTTGCGAGCAGCTAAATGGAAAGCAATTCAAAGTTTCTACAAAAGTTGATCCCTTATTCCCTCAACCCCACTATACAATATAATTAATAACATACTATCCTCTGTCCAGGTACAAATTGCAAGAGTTAAGGCTACGGTTATACCTTGACTTTGATTTCCTCAAGTTCCTACGAAGTTGTTGCGGCTGCTTTTGTTTTTCCTTTCTTCTACAGATTATTTACTAGCCTAATTATTATACATACCTAATTATAAAGTCATGAAAGTGACCCACTATTAATTTTAATGTTATCTTCTTTAACCACCAACTAAATTAATTATTAAAACTACCCCACTAAATTCATAATTATAGTTACGAATAGTAAAAAGTACCCATGTAGAATCTATCGGAAAGTATTTCATGAAATAAAAAGCTCTAGTACTCAAAACGACCAAATGGGTCGTTACATAGGATACCAATTTAACTATCGTTCATCCTCGAATGATCAAAAGAAGGCGAGGGTAAGGAAGGGTACCTGAATCGATAAAAAGGTGTGGATATATTTCATCCATATAAGTCTCACTACAACCGATCGATTCTTCCACTGAACCTTGATAGATGCAATTTCCTTTTATCTCAACTTGTGGACCTCCCTATCTAGAACAGCTACATGCTCCTCCTCATAAGACAGATTCTCGTCAAGAAGGAGTGAATGCCAACGAATGATGTAGTTTCCATCACCATGATATTTTTTCAGCATAGACACATGAAATACCGGGTGCATTCCTGACAACCCTTGAGTCAAGGCCAATTCATAGGCCACCTCCAATACACGCCTAAGAACTTCAAATGGGCCAATATACCTCGGACTAAGCTTACCTCGCTTACCCAACCGCATCACAACCTTCATGGGTGAAACCTTCTGCAAGACTTGCTCACTCTCCATAAACTCCATGTCTTTGACCATCCGATATGCATACTTTTTCTTTCTGCTCTGAGTTGCTAGAAGCTTTTCCTAAATGAATTTTCATCTTCTCTGTTCCCTCAAAAGATCAGTTTCCTAGGGTCTCACCTCAAATGCATCAAACCAACAAATGGGAGACCTGCATCTCCTCTCATACAAAGCCTCAAATAGGGCCATATCAATACTCAACTGTAAATATTATTTTTTTGTAAACTCAACTAACAACAAAACTATTCCCAATAACTACCAAAGTTAATCATACATACGTCCGCAACATGTTCTCAAGGACCTTGACACAACCATCTGGATGAATCTCTTCTCACATAACCATGATAAAATCTTGAATCAATACTGGCTATAACCATAAGTGAACCTGAACCAACCACCACAAACTCATAATGCACAAACTATCACAAATCTTATCTGTATTTCCTTCTCACAACATAAACTTTCCATGAGCTTAATTTATAAACAATTGATCTTTAGATATCAAGTACTAATCAAGGTAGAATCAAACTTATCTAACCCAATGAAGGAATGATCAAGTAACAACCAAACGAGTGATACACCAAACCATTCAGAACCTCTAACCACACTATCGAAATGCTAAATTAGTAATTTTGATTATAAATAATCTTTAAAAATTGTAAAGCTAGACCCAATGGTCCCCAATTCAACCACACATAATTGAACTATGAGCTCGATGAATATATGAATATTAAGACTGTCGGACAACTGTAAATATTCACGGTAGTTCTTCTATAATTTCTCATAAGTAAGGTGGTATATATAGAACCACTGGAATACTTCAACAGCTCCAAGACACCACCAAATATTTCATCTGAGATAACCAAGTCTGCCTAAACATCCTTACCCAAACAAGAGGACATCGCAGGTCGGTGCACCCAATCCACCACTAGGGATCCACTAACAAAAGTGAAAACACACGTCGGCATAGCTAGTGAATCATACTCTAAACCATATACAAAACGAAATACATGGTCACATAAGAATATTGACACCAAGGTTTGAATACCACTAAATGTTTCCTCTAAAGAGATCATATCAAACATTTACATTCATCTAACTCCATTTATTTGATTTTTAGCTACCCACAATCCACCGGTCTGATCCCCATCACAATCATACTTATACTTTATTTATCAGATTCCACATACGCTTCACATCATTCAACCGAAGCTCACATTCTCAATACTAACAAACATTATGACCCAAAACATGCATAAGTCCTTCCATATGCTCAATACCCGATGCAATTTATTGTTTCTTACCTTACAAATTCATACCTTGACAAAATATACCACTACAAATGTATACTTACAATGAAAAAAAGTATTAAATTGTGAATCAAACTATGCAACTCAATCCCCTTATCTATCAACATTAGCTCATACCTTGAAGATTATTATGAATTCAAGTATCTTAGATTATCATTGATCGCCTCTCCATTGACCTTACCATATCCTTTGCAAAAAATTCAACAGTACTCATTACCAAACTCAAAAGCACAAAAGAACTTATCATCACACTCGAGCTAAACGACTGTACACTCTTTTCTCAAGTCTTATCCAATAGTTTTTAACCAATCTGAAGAGCCCATGACACGATTACCATAACCAGAGCAAAACAAATGAAACCCCGCGTCTCTAAACCCAATTCTCAACCCCTCTGAAGATACCTCTTTAGCCCATGGAATCAGAGAAATTATTCTTGCTCTCATCTCATTCTGAATGCTATATTATATCCCACTAATTTTTCTTTCTATTATGACTATAGCTCTTTTAAATTCTATTAGAGTGGTGTCGCAGCAACTCCTAAAATTTTCCATCTAACCACATTACTCAACAAATAGTAGAAAAACACAACCTTTGATAATCCCAAGTCATTGTTACTATATAAAATTAGTTTAACCAACAATATTCAATATATAGTTGCATCTCAATCACAATCCATCACAAACTCTTATTACCATCATGCTCAGTTAGCCTTTGCCATCACCACAAAGTCAACCTATTCATCGACATGACTCATCTAACTCAATTATACCAATCAAACCCAAAGGACTAAATCAATTTCATATGCACTTTCTTACTAAAATATTCAATTACTTTCACCCAAGTATCCTCACTGGGAATTTCTTTACCCATAAGCATGTCATTCCAATATTAATCAACTCTTTCGGAGCTTAAGATAAAGTTACCAGTCTTCCCTTAGAATCCTTAAGATACACTCAAAATCTAAATACATTAATACCGTATCAAAGATCCACCACTAAAATCTTCCTTCAGACAATGTTTAACCAAACATCCGTTGTAACACATTAGTTGGTTTCTCAAATGTAAATGCACCGCCGAATCTCATTATTTGAACATGTCATACAACTAATAATTCCATAAGTAGTTATTATTCCCACATGACAATCAGCATATTCATTTTCATATAACACTAGAACCACAGTGTGAAAGTCTATTAGATCAATCACATATCATACCTATCGAGAAGATCGTACCCAAATAGCCCACACATCTTTACCCATTGAATAACTATAAAACATTATCAAATCCATTCTATATCTAACCCAAGAGATTCGCATTATTTCTTAGATCAAGTTGATAACAAAAGTAACACACTTCATAACTCTAACTAAGTAAGCATTGATACTATTCTAGTAGTCATATCATGACCCTCTTTGATGTATAATCAGTCTATGAAATTGTGGTAGAGATCTAATGATGAGTCCACAAATTGGACTCATTTAGGGCTATATTTTGATAGAATTACTATCCTCAAATTCATATTTTATCTCAATATCTGATGAAAACCCTTAAGTTTTAGGTATTTGAAGTTTGAGGGAAAGCATGGACACTACTTAGCAAAAAGGAACAAAAACAATTAAAAGAATGAAGAAATGAAGATCTGAGAATCGCCAAACCCATTCAGTGAGTTGCCAAAAGGTCTTATCCTCACCTTTTGTTCCAGTATGCTGAGCCCTAAAAGAACAGATCAAATCGGTGGGGAAAAGAAGCAGTCAGTGTATCACCGAGTAGTTCCACGAAGTTGTACTATGTCCCCCAATTATTCAAAACATGACGATGTTGCAAGCTAATGCAAGACGGCGATGAAACCTACCAAAGGGAGGTTCGTCAAGTTGATTGTGATTTCGACTAAGGACGTTGAATGATCCGTTGTAGCACAGATTTTTGAAAACTATAAATAATCGTTGAGAGTTGTAGCTTAATATCAGATTTTTAATATATAATATTTAACATAGAATTTTGAGTTCTAAGTTTGGAGAGGATTTTGAAGAACTTGAAGATTCAAAGGGTTTCAACTCCAAGAATTTGGACTTGGGTCATGTGGATTCTTCACTCTTTGCTTGTTTTAAAACTTAAATCTCCATACCCATTTGAATGCAAACTCATATATTCGTATAAATATCTATATCTTTTACATGTGTAGCTAAAACCCCAATTCTTGGGGTGTGATTTTGTGAATATGGGTTAGATTATCTCTTAGGTCTTGCTTGTTGATGGTTTATTTGTTGTGTAAATGTGATTTCATTTAGTAGTTGTGGTGGAACTTAATAAAATTGTAGTTGCAAATACGATTTCACCTTTGTGTTTTTGGCTTTCTCGGGAGAGTGGTCGTAAAACTAAGACTACTAAATTGATGGCCGGTGGGAGTGGGTCGACATAAGGTTCAGCTCGAAAGAGTGAACCCTAGTCCTTCCCCCACACACTCAGCTCGAGAGAGTGAGTGGGCTAAGGCGAAGGTTGTTCTTCATGTGGCAAGTGGGTGTCCGAGAGGAACCCATTTGATCCGGGGTAAGTTGCTCGAGAGAGATTTTACCCCCACTATAGTCTAGCCTAGTCACAGATACTCAACGGATTTACTATCAAAAGCATGTACCCAATAGTTTAGTCTAACCCGTATTCCTATCACATCCCAAGAATCACGTCTCCTTGATTAGTACTCCTTTTATTTTTGTTATTTTTGCTTACTTGTCACAAATCCCCATTCATAATTGACGCTTGCGTAACCCCTTAGATTTAGTAAGTTTATATTAGATAATGTTTTTAGCTATGACTAATTAGAACTTAGTTTTATTTTTCTATTAATTCTCAAGCCCACTCCCTTGGGACTCGACCCCAACCCTTGGTTGGGTTACTTTAATATTGCACGATCATAGACACTTGCATTGGAAGGTGTGTCTTGATTATGCAAACATCATCTAACCTCAATTTTATGCAACATAATTTCATAATTTGCTAAGAAACCCATACATGTTATGATAAATTTAGTAACTATAATTTCCAAAGTACTGATGTTCATTATCTAGTCGTCCCTTACGAAAGTTCTTGAATGTGTTTGCATTGACAAAGTCATATGGATTCACCCCCTCTACCTAAATCAAAAAATCAACCACTTCTTGAAAAGATTTTACTGAAGCAGCCACCTATAAAGCTTGAATCCACAAATCATACCCCAATCCATTCACAAAGCAGCGAATCCTCTCTTCCAAACTGAAGCAAAGCTGATTCACATATCTGGATAAAGCACAAAAAATAGCGTCATAAGATGCAAAAGATATCTTTCGTTGCTCTATGTTTAGGAACTCATATTTCCTCATATCCCTCAAAGTCTGGGGAATACTTCCCCATGAAAAATTTTAAAAAAAATTCCCACATCATAAGTGGTACCTTTACTGGTCGGCACGAGACCGCCACCACATTTTGGTGTCTCCTCAAAATTGGTATGTCACAAACTCAAAATCAAGCCTCTCCACTATATTTATCTTATGAAGTAACTCATGGCAATCAACAAGTAAATCATAAGCATCTTCATCTTTAGTACCCATGAAGAATGGGGGTTTCAATTTTAAGAACATAATAAAGAGATCATGTTGGTCACTAGTCATTACAGGCATGTAGCCTATCAGAGAAGCATGCCTATTTCAAAGAACGCATCCTCTCTTTCTGGTGTTGGTATTGTCACTTTTGTTGCTCTAGTTTTGAACATATGTGAAATACGGTGAAGAAGGTCAGATACCAATTTGTATCTCCTAGAAACTAATTGGATTCAAGTAATAGCACGAAACAAAGAAGGAATAGAGTTTTCCCAAAGTCATTTAGCCTCTCGAAGAACAGTAAAGGTGTTTCTGTACTATTCCGCAAGCCTCTACTAGACTTGTCCTTGTGTAATGAGATCACCGAACCTAAAGCTCTAATACCATGTTTGTCATGACCCAAAACGAGTCATGAGCGGCACCCACACTTAACCTCCTAGGTGGGCAAACCAAGGAATCCAAACCCCAACATATATTAATTGTTAATCTTACGAAATACAAACAATAATGGGGAAGCTCGGTTTTATTAAGGTAAGAAACACAAATCCACTAAAATCTACTATATGTCATTCCAAAAATCTGGAAGTCATCACATCAAGGACATCTAATTTCCAAATACTAAGTCTAAGAGTATCAAAGACACCAAAATACTGAATAAGATAGTTTGTGTCCAAAAATTAAGGACATCATGTCATGACAGATAGAATTCAACACGAACTAGAATCAATAGCTCACCTTGGAACCTGTTGTGCTGGAGACTGGCTAGAGTTGAGGGCGATTTGAAGTCACTGGTACACTCGCTGCACTCCACAAAAACAAAACAAAGAAAAACACAAGTACGGCTCAGTACAGGGCAACATGTACTTAGTAGATATCATTGGCCAACCCAAAATAGAAACTAATATGTAACACCCTGTAAAACAAGAAGACTAAGCTAGAGCCTAACGTAAAACTAGTAGGAGAAACTAGAGCCTTACGTTAGAGTTTTTGAGTTTGATGTGTGGTTTATAGGTGTAAAATGGTTTCCCAAACTTAGGTTAAGGGGTTTAGGGGTTAAACATCAAGGTACGACTCCCCAAGGACCAACCAAGGGGTCCTTGAGGAGGACCCTAAAGACTAACCCCAAAACTGCCAAACTGCTTTAAAAATATTGACCCATGGAGGGACCTACCCCTTTAGAGTGGTCCACACTCCGTTGGTGGTGCTTCATGGATCAAAGCCAAGTTGAGGGGCTGCAGAACCCAACCCATGAGTGACAAGCATGGTCCGTGCTTCCATCCATGCCCCATGGGTGGGGGTCATGGATGGGGCCTATAATCTACCTCCAAGGTTCGGCCAAGGTGAGTTCATTTTAGGTAATTCCTAGTTTAATTATTTTAATGTGGGTTTGTTTTATATCATTTTAATACACTAATATAAGTACTTTTAAACCATTAAATAACCTATTTGCTTCATAATTCCCAAGACCCCAAATCAGAACTAACTTTACCCCCAAATATTTCTCTCACTAAGAACCTCCATTGGAGAAGAAGAAGTCAAGGTCTAGGGCTCAAGAACTCATCTTTTCCACTCAAATTCGTGAAGAATATTCATCTAAGGTATGGTAGTTTTGATTCATTATTATCTATTCATCCATGAAGTCCTTAAACTCTCAATTTCAAAGTAGAAAATTCTCTAAAACCTAGGGTTTTCACTCCAAGTCATTATTCAGTTCTAAAACGTTTTTAATGGTTTAATTTCATTATATTATGATCAAATTGATGATTACTTACTGTTTTAAGATGAATTCTTCAAGATTCCATAAATTTCCCTATTTTCCTAAAGTAGATCTTAAAGTGTGGGTATCATTATATGTTGACCCAATTGAATGAATAATGGTTGTTTATGGTGTAATTACATGAGTTTAGTATGATTATACATGTATTTTGATTAATTTATGTTTTTAGGGTGAAATTGATATACTTTGGTTTTATGCCATGGAAGAGGCAATTGAGGGTTTAGATGTGACCTTCTAACATTGATGAACTTCTTTATGAATTGCTTGAGATTAGAGCACCTAGATATGAATTGCTTAAAAGTAAAGCTTCTAGACATGAATTGATTAGATTAGGACTTATAGGATTGATAATGGTTGAATTAGTATTGAGATGGAATTTATATGATGCTATATGACTATAATTGGTTAAGAATGAAGCATGTGGGTATATTACCTTGAGAATTGGGTATAGATTATGATCATGTGAGTTATTGCTTGAGAGTAAGTCTTGTAGAATGAAAATGACTTCTAGAGCTTTAAGGGTAAAAGCTAAGATGAATGAGCTAAGGATGTTAAGGCCTTAAGCGGGAAGCTATTGTGTATGTCGAATTGTATATGGTACTATTGTGGAAGCACTATTGTTCATGTAGAAATTGAACTACCTGAATTTTGAATGTATCCATGTCTAGTGTAGTCATCTAGATCTAATGATTTAATAAGAGCATTGACTCTTGAAAGGGCAATATATGATAGTATGCATGTTTTATGAAGTTTAGGACATACTTTAGAGACACTTTGAGAGTAAAGTGAATATGCTCATGACCTAGTGGTAGTGTTGTTAAAAGGTTAATTTGATATACACACTTATGCATGAATATGATATAATGTGTAAGGTTTGTCACATATAGTGATTCTAAGGTTGGAATACTAGTCTCACCTACTTGAATCAAAGGGTCTAGAGCCATCATAAATAGGTCATGGATAGTGATAGTTGCTCACGCATGATCTAATAAGCTATGGTATGAGTTATGTTGGATTGAGTGTAAAGACATTCTTCCACAAATATGAACTTAAGTCAAGACTTAATGTGAACTCAATGGGACTTAATGTGTAGCACCGAGTGGATATGAATATGAGATGGAAGCTTTTACACTAGTTGAGTCCGGCTTTCCAATTGGGTTCCTTTTACACTAGTTTAGTCCGGGTTCCCAAAGTAGTTATCTCATGAGATGGAAACCTTTTACCTTAGTTGAGTCTAGGTTTATAGTAGCAATCTCCTTATCTCATAACTACGTGCCCCTATAGGTTATTTATCCATTGGATTCATTTCCAAGCTAATACATTTTAGTTCTACCTTAGGCAAATAAGATACCCATTTTCGGTGTTGGGTAGACACCGAATTCCATGTTAAGCTCACATGGTCTATGTTGGTTAAGGCTTATGTCCCCAGTATAGTAGTAGTATTAAATAGAATAGGAATTATACCCTATGGGTACATAAGAAACCTACTTAGTATGGATGAGAGTATGGGATCTTAATCAAGCATCCTTCCTATAGTTTTTTTCTACCCAAGATTGCTACTTTTTTTCGGGAATTCTCAAAATAGATGTTTCATTTGCACAGGTATGCTTTGAGGGTATTTATGGTAGGTTCCCTTTATGTTATGATAATAATATGTTTAATAGGCTTATGGATTATGCTTATGATGTATGCTTAGTTTGGATTGTTGCTATAGTTGTGTTTCTTGTTCTGTTATGATTGACTAAAGGTGAGAGATTCCCTTGGTTATGAAGTAAGGTAAGAATGAGACCAAATGAATGGTAAGTATGCATGTGGTGACTTCAAGGTTATGCTTAGAGTGGATAGTATTATGGGATGACATCAATGCATTGCACAAGTATGCTTTGAGGTTAGTTGAGAATGGTTCTATTATTATATGAATGACTAGGAGTTGGACAATGCTTATATGATGCTTATGCTGGAGACTTTATTTATAGTTATGCTATTGTCTCTTATGCTTATAGTTGATATTTCTTGAAGTATTGAATTATGTCTTATGTTGACTTATGCTTATATTGTGTCCATGTTAGAGGTTATGCTTATGATTATGTTGTTATCCTTTATGCTATGATGAACTATACATGCATTTTCTTATGAGATATGTTTTCCAATTATTTCAAGGATGATGTTCAAAATTGGCATATAGCATGGTTTCAACTAAAATGTCCCTTTTTAGCATATTTTCAAAGGTTTTTATGCATGGCTAACATACTTAATGCATTTTTGTACTAACCCATATTCTTATACATTTTTACAAAGTGTAGGGTTTGGAGATTTGAGTTCTATTCATGGAAGATGGGTTTCTAAGGAGCAAGGAATTGAAGATTTGGTGAGTCCTCATAGCTTCGGGGACAAACCCAAATCCAAATCTTTAAGATGGAACCCGATCTTCAAGTCTTCAAAAACCTCTCAAACTTAGAGAAAAAAAAAATCAAAAAGTACTATTCTATATGAAAATTATAATAATTGTTCCACACTTAAAACTACACTTCTAACTAGTATTTATAGTTTTCATTGATTTGTGCTGCAACGGATCATTCGGCGTCATTAGTCGGAATCACCGATCAACTTGACGATTCGCCTTTTGGTGTAGTTCATCGTTGTCTTGCACCTGCCTTCAGTATCATCGTGCTTTGGGTCATTGGGCGACATGGTACTGCTTCGCGAAACTTCTCGGCGATGCACCGACTACTCCCTTTTTCTGCCGACTTGATCCTTTCCTCAGGGCTCAGCACACAAGAACAAAAAGTGAAGTAAAACCCTTCGGCGACTCGCCAAGTGGACTCGACGATCCTCAGGCCTTCATTTCTTCGTTCTTATCAGCCTTTTCGTTCCTTTTTGCGACGTAGTGTCCATGCTTTCCTTCAAACTTCAAATACCTGAAACTTAATGGTTTTCATCAGATATTGAGATAAAATAAGCATTTGAGGACACAATTTCTATTAAAATATAGCCCTAAATGAGTCCAATTTGTGGACTCATCAACACCCCAACTTAAACTTTTGCTTGTCCTCAAGTAAAACTCAAGTTCAGCAGTTCAATAATGATGTCTCAAACAGTGCTACACAAGACTCAATTATGAATGTACACAACAAGACTCAATTTACTTATGCAAGGATCAATTGTGTACTCAAAGATTCAAGTTGTGACACACCATTTCCAAAGATTCTCAAGCTCGCAATACTTGCTTCAAATGCAAGTTCAAGCTCAACAAAAGCCTTCGAATGCCCTCACACAAATGATGATTCCATTTTCGCACGCAAAGGTATAATCAATTTAAAGTTCAGGAATCAGATACAACGCTGACACTCACAAAGATGAACACAATGCATGCTTTCACCCATAGGTTTGCTCGTATTTTCCAATCAACATTTGTTTCAACTTTCTCAAGGTCACAAAGGTCTTAACAAGGCTTGTACCGGGGCTGAGTGCAAAGGTATGCTCATTTAGGCTCAGTGACTTTTATCCTCATGAAATGTGGTGCTCTCAACACTTCCTTTCTTTTTCCTTCATCATTTTCATTAGTGAATCATACATCATCCTATTATTCGCTTCCCATGGATTGTTTAGAACCCTATTTCTTTGGTACTTTATTCCACGACTTTCTCTTCTTTTTTTAATCTTCTTTTCTACTCTTTTTCTCTTTCTCTTTTTTTTATATACGGAAGGGTTCCATTTTTCTCAACACCATGGGTTAAAAGAGACTTTCCTTGCACTTCTTGACTTTCCCTTTTCTTTTTCACCACACCGCCAACATAGGCTTTTGGCCTAAGTTGGCTATTCAATTAGCCACAATTCAAGAGGATTATAGGTAATGGATTAAGAAAGGTCTAGTTTTCATCAAGTTTCTTTCAAAGAAGGGTTAGGCTCAAAGTGTGTTCAAGAGAGAATCACACGCTCACAAGGTAGGTCACAAAAAAGGTATATGTCAAATTGGTTCACACTCTTCGAAGTTGTCTAAGATCATATCAAGAGAAAGTCTTACTTAGTCAACCGGACCAACAGGGCAAATTCTAGATATTCTCATGCATGGTTCTAGGTAAGCTTATCTCACAAGGCATCACACTAAAGTCAAAAAAGACTCCACACTTTCGATAGTGTGCAACGGTCATCACAAGAGAATCGATTTGATAAATGGCTAATCACAACGAGATGCAAAGAGTTCACATATTGTCTATGCAACTTCATTTGGCCTCATTGTAACCGTACATTCATGTTCGTTCAATTGTAAGCACTATTTGAGTCATTGGTATTGATCGAAATCGAGACTCAAATTTGTCAAGGAACAGCCACATTCAAAACACGAGCATATAAATGGTGGCGAAAATGTACGAAAAATTCAAAAAAAATTGGAAGGGTCAAAATCATTTTGCAATTTAAAATAAAAGGAGCCACAAGCTCAAACATCCACAGAAAAGAAGTATTAACACAATTTTAAATAGAACATCCCAAATACATACATAAAAGCACGAGTCACAAATAGCACAAAAAAGGTGAGCCTCACCCCCACCACAATTAAAAAGCAATTGTCCTCAAATGCAAATAACATAATATCTAAAATTAAAACAAAGAGAGACTGAGAGGTAGGTAAAGAGGGGATCCTGTTTACGCAGTTGCTCCATCTGTCTTGGCATCAGTGCTCGGAGTGTTGTCATTCTGACTCTGGTTTTCATTATTTATGTTTGCCTCAGTTGTTGCAGCGATATTAGCCTTAGCTATATTATGCAAATCGTGAGCTGCTCCGAAGTTTTCACAAATTTATGCTGCAGCGGATCATTCAATGTCGTTAGTCAGAATCGTCGATCAACTCGGCAATTCGCACTTTGGTGTAGTTCATTGTCGTCTTGCACCATCTTTCAGCATCGTCATACTCTGTGTCATTGGGCAATATGGTACTGCTTCGCGGAACTTCTCGGCGATGCGCCGACTGCTCCCTGATGCTTATCATGACCAACGACACTATCCTACGGTATGAGTGTCTACGATCGTCGATAATATAGTAACCCAACCAAGGGCCAAGGTCATGTCCCAAGGGAGCGGTTTTGAGAATAGTAGCCAATTAGAATTTCGTTTGAATTAGTCGTAGCTAAAAACATTTGCGATAAAATGCATTGTAAATTAAAGGGGGTGACGCAGAAGTGTCAAATATCAAAAGGGGTTTTGTAACAAGTGATAAAACAGCAAAATAAACAAGATAATCAAATATGGGGAAGGTTCTTGGGATGTGACCGCAGTACAAGTTGAGATAAATCGTTGGGTACATGCTTTCAATAGGAAATTTGCAAGACAATAGTGACTAGGCTAAGTTTTAAATGGAAATAAGTTCCCTCTCGGGCAACTTACCCCGTTTTAAATGCGTTCCTCTCGAACACCCATTTATTGCATAAAGACCAGCCTATGCCTTACCCACTCACTCTCTCGAGCTGAGTGTTATGTATGGGACTAGGGCTCACCCTCTCGGGCTGAACCTCATGTCAACCCACTCCTTAGGCCATCAGTCTAGTGATTTTGGTTTCGCAACACCCTCTCGGGCAAGCCAAAAACACATGGGTGGATTTGTATTTGCAACTACAAACCCTTTAGATTAAACCATAACCACTAGATGAAATCACCATTAAAATATAGTTAACCTATCAGCAAGCAAGACCCAACAAGAATATCAACTCATATTTGCTAAATCACACCCCAATAATGGGGTTTTTTTAGCCACACATCAAGAAATAAGAAATTATACCTAACATGATAAAGAAATCAATTGGGTATAAGAAATTAAACCTTGAATTAAGCTACGGAAGAAGAATAAAGAAGACCCATTTCCAACTTGGGGAAGATGAATTCCTTTCTTCAAGTCTCCACAAAACCCTCTCCAAACTTGAGAGAAAAATACAGAAAAATACTATAGACTAATAATAATTTTTACTCTAAAATGTTCCACACTAACACTACAACACTAACTAGTATTTATAGTTTTCACAAATTGTGTTGCGGGGGATCATTCGGTGAAATTAGTCGAGATTGCCGATGAACTCGGTGATCCGCCCTTTAATCAGTTCATCACCTCCAGTGTCTTCCCTTCAGCATCCTCGTATTCTGGATCATTGGACGCTACAGTACTGCTTCGCGGAACTAATCGACGACTCGTCGACTACTCCTTTTCTCGCCTTTCGATCCACTTCCTTCAAGGCTTTGCGTACTGGAACAAAGGGCGGTGCATGTCAATTCGGCGACTCGCCAGTTGGACTCCACGATTCGTAGAGTTTCATTCCTTGTTCTTTTCAGCCTTTTTTGCTCCGTTTTGCACCTAAGTGTCCATGCTTCCAGTAAAACTTCAAATACCTGAAACTTCAATATTTTAATCAGGTATTGAGATAAAAGAAGCATTCAAGGACACTATTTCTATTACAATAAAGCCTTAAATGAGTCCAATTTGTGGACTCATCAACACCCTTAACTTAAACTTTTGCTTCTCGTCAAGCAAACTCAAGTTCAGTAGTTCAAATAGGGTGCCTCAAACAGTGCTACACAAGATTAAATCATGAATGCACACAACAAGACTCAATTTACTTATGCAAGGATCACTTGTGTACTCAAAGATTCAAATTGTGACACACCATTACCAAAGATTCTCATGCTCACAATACTTGCTACTTGTGCAAGTTCAAGCTCAACAAAAGTATCTAAATGCCCTCACATAAGAAATGATTCCATATTCACACACAGATATGAGTCAATTTAAGATCAGGAATCAGATACAACGCTCACACTCAAAAAGAGGAACACAATGCATGTTTTCACCCATAGGTTTGCCCTTATTTTCCAATTGACTTTCGATCCAGCTTACTCAAGATCAAAAAGGTCTTTCTAAATCTTGTAATGAGGTTGAATGTAAAGATATGGTCATTAAGGCTCAGTGACTCTTTCCTCTTGAGATGTGGTATTCTCAAGGCATTCTCTTCTTTTCCTTTATCAATTCTTTTTCTAGTGCTTCTAAGTCATCCTTTTATTTATTTCCCATGAATTGCTTGGAATCGCAATATCCTTTGTGCTTTATTCCACCAATTTCTTTTTCATTCATTTTTTAGGAGGGTTCCATTGTTCTGCAACATCATGGGTTAAAGGGGACTTCTTATAGCACTTCTTGACTTCTCCTTTTCCTTTTCACCATACCCCCAACTTAGGCTTTTTGTCCTAAGTTGGCTATTCACTAAACCACAATTCAAGAGAATTATAGGTAGCGGATCAAGTAAGGTTTAGGGTTTATCAAGGTTCTTCCAAAAAAGGGTAAGGTTCAAGGGGTGTTCAAGAGAGTTTCACACGCTCACGGGTAGGCCACAAAAAGAGGTATATGTTAAATTGGTTCACACTCTTCAAAAGTTGCCTAAGATCATCTCAAGAGTACACCTTTCTAAATCAATCCGACTAACGGGGCAAATTATAGGTTTATTCATGCATGGTTTAAAGTAAGCTAATCATAAAAGGCAGCGATACTTCAGTCAAACAAGACTAGAAACGCTCGCTAGTGTGCAACCGTCCTCACAAGAAAATCAATTTGATAAATGGCTAGTTACAACGAGATGCAAAGAGTGCACATATTGTCTATGTAACTTCATTTGTCCTCATCGTAGCCGTGTATTCATGTTTGTTCAATTGGGATCACTATTCAAGTCATCAATATTGATCGAAATCGAGACTCAAATTTTTTTCACAAAAGAACAGTCACTTTCAACACAAGAGGTGGCAAATTTTTTTTGAAAGGATCAAAATTATTTTCAATTAGAACAACAGGAGCCATGAGCTCAAACATCCATAGAAAAACAATATTTAAAACACAAATTAAAGCAAACAACCCAAATATATACAAAACAAAACATGAATGTCAACACAAAATGTGTGGGCCTCGCCCCACCACAAATAAAAAGCGTTTGTCCTCAAATGCAAGTAATAAGTATCCAAAAGTAGATGCTAGTAATTAAGAGAGAAGGGTAGAGAAAGGTCATGTCTACGCATTTGCTTCATCTGTCGGAGCATTGTTGCCTGCTGCATTAGTCTGAAACTCGACAATGGCCCCCGGGTTGTCATTTTGGGTTTCATTGTGTTCCTTTGTTCTAGCTTCTGTAGCAACTTTAGCTTCAACCATTCTATCCACGTCATGGGCCGCCAAAACGGAATTTGTGGCTGTGTATAATCTGGGTCTCCATGATGGAATGGTGGGATCAATGGGAATCCTCCCACTAGCACTTGTTTTCTTACTCTCCCTAGGACAAAGCTTGATTTACATTTTTTATCTTTTTGTTTAGTTTTTGAACTTGATGTACAGGCTACGCGCCAATCAATATTATGTACTAGATGGCTTTGAGATGATGTTTAGTCTACCGCTTTTCTCTATAAAACTTTGATATGCTAAAACTATCGTTTAAATCTCTTATGTTCTATTATCTTTTATGATTAATGCTAATTGGCTTGTATGGTGTCACTCGGGGTCTTATACGCCATGTTACACCTATAGGCTACCTTGGGTAATGACAAACTTGGTAATTAGAGAACAAGGTTTAGCAAGGTCTTAGAAAGTCTCATAGGTTATGTCGAATAGTATCTTGTTCATGAGTGTGAAGCGCGCTATATTTATGAATGAGAGGCTATAAGATTTTTAAGAAACTTCACTTATTTCATTACTCTAAGGTCATGCGATAGATTTTAACTCTATAATGTCTCTCTCCTAATCCTTATCCAATTCTATACAGGATATGGCCACTCGAAGGGCATATGCTAGAAGGAATGCAGGAAGGAATGTGAATCAAGAGAAATCTCCTCAAGTACTAGTTGATCCTTTGGCCGAGCAAGTGACTAATGCAGAATTTAGAGCTGTTTTTCAAGTGTTGGCTCAAGCCATGACTGCCTAAGCCAATAGGGAGGTCGTGACTCACTTGAACCCAAAAGTGGGTACGGTGGCGTCTAGAGTAAGGGACTTCACTAGAATGAATCCTCCAGAGTTTTGTGGATCTAAGGTTGAGGAAGACCCTCAAGAGTTCATTGATGAGGTTGGAGCGATGCCGGTGGAAAAGGTGTAATTGGCCGCTTACCAACTTAAGAGTGTTGGTCAAATATGGTTCAACCAATGGAATGAGTGGAGAACGGATGATGTGGGTCCTCTCGATTGGGAAAAGTTCAAAGTTGTGTTCCTTGATAGATTTTTTCCCCTTGAGATAAGGGAGGCAAAGGTTCTTGAGTTCATCTACCTTCGTCAAGGAAGTATGAGTGTGAAGGAATATGCTTTGAAGATCACACATTTATCTTGATATGATCCTTCTATGGTTGCAGATCCTAGGGAAAGGATGAGTAAGTTCATATCGGGAGAGTTCGAGATGGTGGTTAAGAGATGTCATACGGCTATGCTTGTCAATAATATAGACATTTCTCATCTCATGGTCCATGCTCAAAAAATTGAAGAGGAGAAACTTAAGGAAAGGTTTAGGGAGGAAAATAGGATAAGACCGGTCATGGTAACTTCTCACGTCTGATGGATATGGTCCTGCTAAGTTTCGTCAAAGGTTTTTCGGCCAAGGTTCATCCAATGCTCATTCTAAGTTCAACAAAGATAGGGTGTCTAACCCTAAGCCTCAAGGAGAAAGTGGTAGTGGATCTTTATTGCCTACTTGTTCTAAGTGTGGAAAGAAGCACAATGGTAGATGTCTTATGGGTTCTAATGCTTGTTTTGGTTGTGGTAATATAAAACACAAGATAAGACATTGTGCTTTAGTTGTTAAGAATAATGGAGATAGTCGTTGAAGGGCTCAACCTAACCCTTCATCTGGTGCTAGTGGAATTCAGAAGCAAAACAAATTTTATGCACTTCAGACTCATGGTGAACAAGAGGACTCTCCCGATCTGGTTACCGGTATGTTGAAAGTCTTCAAACTTGATTTTAATGCCTTACTTGGCCCCAGTGCTACCTTGTCTTTTCTAATGCCATATGTGGCTATGAGGTTTGATATTCTTCCGGATATGTTATTAGATCCTTTTTTTGTCTCTACTCCTGATGGTGATTTTGTTTTGGCTACAAGGGTCTATAGAAAGTGTCTCGTGTCCTTGTCCCATAGAGTTACTCAAGTTGACCTTGTAGAGCTTGATATGCTAGATTTTAATTTTATCCTTAGTATGGATTGGCTTCACTCATGTTATGCTTCTATTGATTATAGAACATGTGTAATCAAGTTTCAATTTCCAAATGAACCCATCTTAGAGTGGAAAGGGGGAAATTGTATACCTTAGGGATAGTTTGTCTTTTGTCTTAAAGCTAGAAAGATGATTTCGAAGGGTTGTATTTGCCATCTAGTTAGGGTGAGGGATATAGATTCCGAGACCCCTACTCTTGAGTCAGTCCTCGTTGTAAATGAGTTTCCAAAAGTGTTTCTTGATGATTTACCCGATATTTCTCCAAATGGAAAAAGACTTCGGTGTTGACCTTCTCCTAGATACGCAACCTATCTCTATTCCTCCTTATTGTATGGCTTCGGCAGAAATTAAGGAATTAAAGGATCAATTGATAGATCTGTTAGATAAGGGTTTTTATCCGACCAAGTATCTCTCCATGGGGTGTGCTCCGGTTTTGTTTGTTAGAAAGAAAGATGGTTCACTCTGTATGTGTATTGACTAGCAGTAATTCAACAAGGTTACTATAAAGAATAAGTATCCTCCTCCAAGGATAGATGATTTTTTTGATCAACTTAAAGGAGCAAGTTACTTTTCTAAGAACGACCTCTGATTGGGTTATCACCAATTGAGGGTGAAGGAAGATTACATTCTGAAGACAACTTTCCGAACTCGGTATGGTCATTATGAGTTTTTAGTAATGTTGTTTGGTTTGACTAATGCTCCCAGGGCATTTATTGATTTGATTAATAGGGTGTTTAGACAACACCTTGACATGTTTGTGATTGAGTTCATTGATGATATATTGGTTTATTCACGAAGTGAAGACAAGCATACCGATCATTTAAGGATTGTGTTGCGAGTCCTCAAGGAACAACAACTCTTTGCAAAGTTTAGCAAATGCGAGTTATGGTTAATGTTCGTGGCTTTTATTGGGCTTATTGTTTCCAGTATAGGTAATGAGGTAGATCCTAAGAAGATGAATACGTTCAAGAGTTTGCCTAAACTTCTATCCCCTTCGGATATTAGAAGTTTCTTGGGTCTAGCCAGTAACTATAGAAGGTTGGTTAAAGGGTTCTCTTCGATTGCTTCTCCATTGACTGCATTGACTCAAAAGAAGGTTAAGTTCATATAGTCCTAAGCATTTGAAAAGACTTTCCAATAAATGAAAGATAGCATACTTCTGCTTCGGTGTTGACATTACCAGAAGGGACATATGGTTTTGTGGTTTATTGTTATCCCTCAAAAATTGGGTTAGGGTGTGTTCTTATGCAAAATAGGAAAGATATCACCTATGTTTCAGAGCAACTTAAGATTCATGAGAAGAATTATCCTACCCATGACCTTGAACAAGCGACGGTTGTTTTGGCTTAAAAATTTGGAGGCATTATTTGTATGGTGTTCATGTAGATGTCTTAACTGACCACATGAGTTTGCAATATGTGTTTAACCAGAAGGATCTAAATCTTCGCCAAAGGAAATGGCTTGAATTACTGAAGGATTATGACATGAGTCTTCTCTACCACCCTGGTAAGGCGAATGTTGTGGTTGTTGCTCTTTGTCGATTACCAATGGGTAATGTTGCTCATATTGAGGATAATAAGAAAGAGTAAGCTCATGATGTTCATAGATTAGCCTGATTTTGTGTTCGGTTAGTTGACTCTACCAAGGGTGGTGTTATGGTTCACAGTGGTTTAGAATCACCTTTTCTCACCGATGTGAAGTCCAAGCAAGGTCTTGATCCAACTTTGGTTGAATTGAAGGAAGCGGTGCTTAAAAAGTCTGTAGAGGCTTTCTCCGAAAGGGGAGATGGCATACTTAGATATCAAGGTCGGTTGTATGTTCCTAATGTTCATGACTTGAGAGAGCAAATCCTGTCAGAAGCCCATAGTTCTCGATATTCCATCCACTCGAGGCCTCAAAGATGTACCGGAGGTGTCGATCTCATATAGGTTGGTTTGAAGTGGGCAAAGTTGCTTTGATAGGTCCCAAATTGGTACATTAGGCTATGAAAAAAGTTCAGCTTATTAGAGAAAGGTTAAAAATGACTCAAAGTCAACAAATGTCTTATGCCGACATGAGGAGAAAAGATCTTTTGTTTGATGATAATGATTGGGTCTATTTGAAAATTTCACCCATAAAGGGTGCAATAAGATTTGGGAAGAAAGGGAAACTTAGCCCATGATATGTGGGCCCATACCAAATTTTGATATGAGTTGGAAAAATTGCTTACGAACTTGATTTGCCTAACGACTTGGCATCGGTACATCCGGTTTTCCATGTTTCATTGTTGAAAAAGTGTGTTGGAGATCTGACATCTATAGTTCGCTTAGAAGATTTGTAAGTTAAGGAGAATCTTTCTTATGAGTCGGTTCAGATTGAGATTTTAGACCAGTAAGTTAAGAAGTTAAGAAATAAAATATTTCTTACGTGAAAGTTCCTTGGAGGAATCAGTTAGTTAAGGGTGCTACTTGGGAGGTCGAGGCCGATATGATGTCCCGTTATCCTCATCTCTTTCCCTCTATCCCTACTCAAGCTTAAGGTATTTAGCTCATCATGGTTTACTCATTGGGTGTCATGTGTCATAGATATTCCCATGATTTCCTCATATGCATGATTTCTGTAAGGCTTAAGTTTTGAGAAAATGGACTTACATGATTGATTCTTACATGTTTATGTGCATTTGAGTATGATTTGCGTATAGACTTCATGATATGATGTTTTGAACATGCTTTAGCTTGGAGTTAATGTTTCTTCCTCGGATATGTGCATTTATAAGATTGCATTCATGATAGGCTATTAGATTGAGTTTCTACCTTCCTTACGATGTCTTGAATCTCATTCGACGATGAATGTCCCTAAGGGGGAGATATTGTAACACCTCGGATTCAGAAAAGAGAAAAATTTTGTCCTTCAGAAAATCTAGTGCCAAAATTGACAGATGCCACCAATGGTCCATTATCTGATACACAAACTGTAGGTAGCCCTGTGGTTGGCCAGTCCTGTTTTCCTAAAATGCCAAGTTTCAGTACTTTTTCAACGGTTCACTAGGACAGTTTGTCGTTCAGTGTACAGGTCGTAAATAGGTTTCGTAGATGAGTCACAAAATTAGAGAAATTCCAGGGTCAAAAGTTGAGACCCACGGTCCATTGTTGGGACCACGGTCCGTGGGTGGGTCCCGTCAGTTGAGGTCCAAAGATTAAGGTTTTTGAACCCATCGACGACCGACCAAGACGATCCGTTGGTGGAACCACGGACCGTGGGTCCCAATCATCTATGGTGTCAGTAATTATTTTCTTTGGGGATTTTGGGTCTTTTCCTAATTATCCTAGCCTACTACTATGTAATTTTACCCTTCATCTAAAGCCCTATATAATTACTTTTACCCCCAAATTTCCCCAATTGAAATCATTCTCTCCAATTCCTAAGTTAAGTCTCCAATTCCACCATTGAAGTTAAGTTGTTGGCATTGAGGTATGATCATTTTCATCCATGGGGCCCTTTCCTCCATGGAGTTCCGAAATTCTCCAATTTACAAAGATAGAATTCCCCAATTGAGTTAGGGTTTTCTTCCATGTCATGAGTTGCTTTAAATATTGATTTACTTAATTGATTTATGAACTTTTATGAATGAATTGACATAATTTCATGATTTTAAGATGAATCACCATGAACCCATGTCTAATCCATGTTTTCTAGAGATTGATGATTGAAAGTGGGTTTTGAACTATGAAAGATGAATTATGGAATTCATGTTCTTATGAAATTGATGAGATATGTTGTAGATTGATTTGAGAATAAAAGCAAATATGTTGTTATTGTGGTTAATTGTTGTGAAAGGGTTGCTCACATAAATATCTCATACATGAATGTGAAAGGTTTATTGCATAAAGTATTCTAAGGTTGAAAGGTCTTCTCACATAAAATGAATCAAAGTTAAGGAGCTATTCTACGAATGAGCTAAGTGGCAATTACCCATACTCTCAATTGAAAGACAAGAGGTGATTACCCATGCCACATGATGCAAGGATAAGAGGCGATTACCCAATGAAGAACTATTTTGTGGAAGTTAAGCTTAGTACCGAGTGGACTACTGGCAATTACCCGTGTCCCATTACTATGCCAACATAGGATTGTCTACATAGACATTAGCTAGTGGATCCACATAAGCTAGAAGTTCATGGTCCTTACCTTTGCAAGTGTGTAACACTTCGGAAATCTAACGACCTAAGCTATAGCCTAAATGATGACTAATGACTTAATGAGAGTAGAAATGATGTTTCAAGACCTAATTTAATGTAACTAAATTGGTAAGAAAATATTAGTGCATAAATGTCAAGGAACGACAATGACGTTCGAAAACTAGTACATTGAACTAGTGAGGTACTAGGTCTTGTGAATTGACTTTAGAGTGTCGTAGGTGGACTAAATTGGTAAGAAAATGTTAGTGCATAAACGTCAAGGAACGACATTGACATCCGGAAACTAGTGCATTGAACTAGTGAGGTGCTAGGTCTTGTGAATTGACTTTAGAGTGTCGTAGGTGGACTAAAGTTTGAATTAAAGGGTGTAAAAGGTAAGATTTCACGTTTAGGGTCCAAACGTCCGGGTACGACCCCCCAAAGATCACCCAAGGGGTCCTTCAGGAGCACCCAAACTTAGAACCAAAAAAGAAGGTAAAAGTTGTCCAAAACATATTGGACTCACAAGGGGAAAACCACGATGCGTAGGTTAACTCACGCCCCGTGGAAGGGAGTCGTGAGTCCATACTTAGAATCCTCCAAGTGGCCTCCAAATCACCCCCCTCAGTCCCAAACCATGAGCAAGCAGTACGGTCCGTAGACCGACTCACGCTCGTGAGTTGAGACTTAGTTTCCTCACCAAGACCCTTGTCTACACCCTCTCAGTACCAAACCACGAGTGGCCAGCATGCCCCGTGGTTCAATCCACTCCCTGTGGGTGGGGACTCATGGATGGCACTCGAGCTCACTGCCTCCACACGGTTTAAGTGGGGTAGTTTAGTAATTTACTAATTAATTGCTTAAGGGTTAAAAACGGTTACAAATAGTTATATTAGGTACTTTAGGGTATTATTAAGTAATAACCAAGTCTTCCACCTCATAACTCCAAATCATAAAATCAAAACCCACTTCTCTCTAAACTCTCTCTCTCTCTCTAAAGACTCTAGAAGAAGAAGATTACATTGGAGCTAGGGTTTCAAGGTTTCTTCCCAAATTGCTTGGAGTTTCTCCATTGATTCTCAAGGAATCAACTAAGGTATGGTTGTTTTTCACTCTTGGGATCTTTTCCCCAAGAGGCCCTCTCAAAAATATGATTTTAAGGTTCCCCAAAATTCTAGGTTTCTCTCAATTTGGTGGGTCACTTTCCAAATGTGTTTTCTTTGGTTTACAATGATTAATTATGGTTGTATATTACGGTTTGTGGATGAATTAATGTAGAGTTGTTGGTTTTGAACAAATCCCCACAAGACCCATGAATTCCCTTTTTTTCTCACTTTAAACCCTAGTATGACTTTACTGGTGAATAAAGGATGTGAATCTAATATGTAAATTATGGAATTCATTATTGTATTGTGATGTTGCTCTAATTAAATGGTGAATGATTACCAATGAATTAGGGTTGAATCTTGATGTGATCCTTGAAGGTTATAAATAAAGATAGTCAAATTGATGAACGTTATCTATTGAATTGATGATCCACTTATGGTGGAGGTGCTACTTGATTATGAATTTCAGTGAGTGAGTTGTGGTTCCTCTTCCCTACAACCCCAAGTGTTGACAAGTATGCTATGTAACGAACATGAATGTTAAGCAATGATTATGGTAGTGTTGGTATGATGAATAGAATGTAGATCTCATGAACACTATATGACTATGTTATGAATGAACATTATTGTATGTTGATGGCGATGAAAGGTTATTCTCATCTTAGAACTTGTGAGCTATATGATGAATGATTGGTCGAATCCCTAATGTACTCCTTATTGAATTAATGTGTAAGTAAAGGCCTAATACTACTTTAAAAAGGGAATTATGCTTAGCACCGAGTGAACATGAATATGAGATGGAAGCTTTTACGTTTAGCAAGTCCGGCCTCCCATATGGGTTTCTTTTTCATTTAGCAAGTTCGGGTTCCTAATATATATGTTGTCTCATGAGATGGAAACCTTCTATGTTTAGCAAGTCCGGGTTTCTAGTAGCAATCTCCTTGTTCCTTAACTATGTTTGCCCACATAGGTATTAGCTAGTGGATCCACCTAGATGATAATATATTAGTTCTACCTTGGCAAGTGGAACACTCTCTTTTCGATGTGGGAGTAGAACACCGGATTCCATAAGGCTCACATGGTCTATGTCGATTATTGCTAATATCCCTATGTGTTAAGAAGATGATCTAATGTATGAAGAGGACTTATGTAAATGACTTATGAACTCTAACTAGGACTACTTAAGGGATACTACTTAGTATAGGTGAGGGTATGGGACTTTACCTATGCATTGCACAAGTGGTTTCTTTGAGGAGTTATTGTGTAAGTCCTTTATATAGTAAGGTATGAATTATGTTAAGGTTGGTTTCACCTATTATGATGTTGATTTTGTATGTGATTATACTTGTGTCTTCTTGAGGGCTTTACTTAGTATATATGGGGGTATGGGACTTCATATGTACATTGCACAAGTGAACTTGAAAGGGGGTGGAGGGATGGGTGTTCTCTTATGATGGTATAATGTAAATGGAACTCGAATATGTAAGGTATTGGTTATGGCTTCTTGTTATGATCATGAATGTCTCTTTACCTTGTAATGTTGATTGGCTAAATGTTCCTTGACTATGCATTATGGCTTCTAACTTGAAATAGCATGTTTTCAACTAAAGGTCCCTTTTTGCATGATTTATATGGTTTTAATTGCATGCTTTCCATACTTAGTACAATTGATTGTGCTAACCCATATTTCTTCCCTTTTCTACTAAGTGTAGGTTCCGGGAAGTGATTGTGCTACTAAGAGACTCAAGCTTGTATTTGGACTTCTCCAAGACTCTTTGGTATGTCCTCAAGTTTCAAGGACACACATTATGACACTTATATTACTTATATTGTAATAGACTATTAGACTCCTTATGTACTTGTCATTTTGAGACAATTCTATTGTAAAGGGTTATGGTCCCTATTTGAGATTCTTATGTGTACTTAGATAGTTTCATGGAGATGATGATGTCTAGACATCCTACTTTCTATTTTCTATTTTGAGACACTTTGACATTGATGTTGAAAAGTTTTTAATTTCCGCATTATTCAATGTTGATGAATATGCTAAAGGCTTGTATAAGACCCCTTCGGGTTCAAGTACACCGTGTTACGCCTAGGGGGTACTTTCGGGGCATGACAAACTTGGTATCAGAGCATAAGGTTAAATGGATAATATTAGGGTTAATGTCTCATGAAACCACGTCGAGTAGAGCCTTGTTCATATGTGTGCAGCACTCCACACTTATGAATGAAAGGCTATAAGATGCTTAGGAATTTTCAGTTCTTGATTACTCATTGGTCGTGCCTCATGAATCTTAGTTCTATTAAGTATTTCCTCCTAATCCTTTTCTTGTGCTTATAGGCTATGAATACAAGAAGGACTAATGTTAGGAGGGCAGGAGAGGAAAATGTGAATGAGGAGGTTCCCCTCATGTTCTTCAAAACCCTCAAGCTCCTATTGATGAAGGGGCTATGTATAATGTGGAGATAAGGGCGGCTCTTCATACCTTGACTCAACTCATGATGGTACAAGCTAACCGAGAAGCTAGACCCCGGGTGGAGACCAATGTGAGTACCATGGCCTTACGGTTGAGAAACTTTACTAGGATGAACCCTCATATCTTCTTGGGTTCCAAGGTGAATGAAGACCCACAAGAGTTCTTGGAGAAGGTTTATAAGATTGTGGAGTCTATGGGAGTTTCTTCTAAGGAAAAGGCCGAGTTGGTCGGGTATCAATTGAAAGACGTGGCCCAAGTATGGTACACTCAATGGAAAGACAATAGGCCTTTAAGGGTAGGTCCCATAACTTGGGAGATATTCAAGAAGGCTTTCCTTGATCGATTTTTCCCCCGTGAGAAAAGAGAAGCCAAAGTGAAGGAATTCATCAATCTTCGCCAAGGAGGTATGAGTGTCCAAGAATACTCCTTGAAATTCGCAAAGTTGTCAAAATTTGCTCCCTCTTTGGTTTCTAATCTAAGAGATAAAATGAGTCATTTTGTCACCAGTGTGTTTGATGCTATTGAAGAAGAGTGTCGAGCGGCAACGCTCCATGACAACATGGATATCTCTAGGTTGATGGTACATGCTCAACAAGTGGAAGAGTCAAGGCTTAAGAAGAGGAATAGAGAGGTGAAGAGGCCAAGGGCCAATGAGGGAAATGCATCTAAGGGTAAGTTTGAAGGTCAAGGTGAACCAAGGTTTAAGAAGAGGTTTCCCAAACCTGAGGTGATCAAGAGAGCTCTCCGAATATTGTTACCGGTAAGTTGCAAGTATTTTTAATTAATGATTATGCATTGTTAGACCCGGGTGCCACTTTATTTTTTGTTACTCCTTTAGTGGCTATGAAATTTGATGTGCTCCTCGAAACCTTAAAAGAACCTTTTTTTGTGTCTACCCCGATGGTGATTCGGTCATAGCAAAAAGAGTGTATAGGGGTTGTCCCATTTCATTGTCCAATAGAGTCACATTGGTTGATTTAGTAGAACTTGATATGTTGGACTTTGTTGTCATATTGGGGATGGATTGGCTTCATGCTTGTTTTGCTTCCATAGATTGTAGAACCCGAGTTGTGAAGTTTCAATTTCCTAAAGAACCCATTGTAGAATGGAAGGGAGGAAACTTTACTCCTAGAGGTCGAATTATCTCATGTCTAAAAGCTTGTAAAATGATTTCTAAGGGTTGTATCTATCATATTGTGAGAGTTAAGGACCTTGAGTCTGAGACCCCTCCATTAGAGTAGGTCCCTGTAGTAAGGGAGTTTTCGAAAGTCTTTCCAAATGACTTGATTGGAATCCCTCCCGAACGGGAAATTGACTTCAGCATAGATCTCTTGCCGGATACACAACCGATATCAATTCCTCCTTACCGATGGCCCCGGCCGAATTGAAGGAATTGAAGGCACAACTTAAAGATTTGCTAGATAAAGGTTTTATTCAACCAAGCATATCACCATGGGGTGCACCGATTTTGTTTGTGAAGAAGAAAGATGGGTCGCTTAGGATGTGTATTGATTATCGACAATTGAACAAGGTCACTATAAAGAATAAGTACCCACTCCCTAGGATTGATGAATTATTTGACCAACTCTAAGGGGCGAGCTACTTTTAGAAGATCGACTTAAGGTCGGGTTATCACCAACTTAGAATGCAAGGTGTTGATGTTCCTAAAACGGCATTCCGAACAAGATATGGTTATTTTGAGTTCCTAGTAATGTCTTTTGGTCTCACAAATGCCCCGGCAGCATTCATGGACCTTATGAATAGGGTGTTTAGACAATATCTTGACTCATTCGTGATTGTCTTCAGTGATGACATTTTGATATATTCTAAGAGTGAGAATGACCACATGGAACATTTGAGAATGGTGTTGCAAGTTCTCAAGGACCAACGGTTGAATGCTAAGTTTAGCAAATGTGAATTTTGGTTGAGATCGGTTGCGTTTCTCGGTCATATAGTGTCAAGTGAGGGAATTGAAGTAGATCCAAAGAAAATGGAGACAGTTAAGAGATGGGCTAGACCCTTAAGCCCTTCCGACATTAGAAGCTTTTTGGGATTGGCCGGTTACTATAGAAGGTTTGTTAAGGGTTTCTCCTTAATTGCTTCTCCATTAACGGCCTTAACCCAAAAAAAGGCTAAATTCGAATGGTCAGAGTCATGTGAAAGGAATTTTCAAATGTTGAAAGATAAGCTTACCTCTGCTCCAGTATTGACCTTACCGGAGGGTTTGTAGTATATTGTGATGCATCAAGAGTAGGTTTGGGGTGTGTCCTTATGCAACATGGTAAAGTAATCTCATATGCTTCTAGACAATTAAAGATTCATGAAAAGAACTATCCAACCCACGATCTCAAACTTGTGGCGGTAGTTTATGCTCTAAAAATATGGAGACACTATCTCTATGGGGTTCATGTCGATGTGTTTACCGACCACAATAGTCTTCAATATGGTTTTAGCCAAAAAGAGTTAAATCTCCGACAAAGGAGGTGGTTGGAACTTTTGAAGGACTGTGATATGAGTGTCTTCTACCACCCCGAAAAGGCTAATGTATTGGCGGATGCGTTGAGTAGAGTGTCCATGGGTAGTGTTGCTCACATAGAGGATGAGAAGAAAGAGTTAGTTCGGGAGGTACATAGGTTGACCCGGTTAGGTGTCCAACTAAGGGATTTCTCTAAGGGTGGGTTTATGTTTCATCATTGTTCCGAGTCATCACTTGTGGTTGAGGTTAAGTCCAAGCAACACCTAGATACCACTTTGATGGATTTGAAACAGTCGGTTCTTGATAAGTCTGTTGAGGCTTTCTCCCAAGGGGGAGATAGGGTGCTTATGTACATTGCACAAGTGAACTTGAAAGGGGGGGGGGGATAGGTGTTGTCTTATGATGGTATAATGTAAATGGAACTCGAATATATAAGGTATAGGTTATATGGCTTCTTGTTATGATCATGAATGTCTCTTTACCTTGTAATGTGGATTGGCTAAATGTTCCTTGAATATGCATTATGGCTTCTAACTTGAAATAGCATGTTTTCAACTAAAGGTCCCTTTTTGCATAATTTAAATGGTTTTAATTGCATGGCTTCCATACTTAGTACAATTGATTGTGCTAACCCATATTTCTTCCTTTTTCTACTAAGTGTAGGTTCCGAGAAGTGATTGTGCTACTAAGATACTCAAGCTTGGATTTAGACTTCTCCTAGACTTTTTGGTGTGTCCTCAAGTTTCGAGGACACACATTATGACACTTCTATTCCTTATATTGTAATAGACTATTAGAATCCTTATGCACTTGTCATTTTGAGACAATTCTATTGTAAAGGGCTATGGTCCCTATTTGAGATTCTTATGTGTACTTAGATGGTTTCATGGAGATGATGTCTAGACATCCTACTTTCTATTTTCTATTATGAGACATTTTGACATTGATGTTGAAAAGTTTTTAATTTCCGCATTATTCAATGTTGACGAATATGCTAAGGGCTTGTATAAGACCCCTTTGGGGTCAAGTACATCGTGTTACGCCTAGGGGGTGCTCTCGAGGTGTGACAAAGTGGGACAACCCTTTTCGGTGTGGGAGATACCTGATTCCGTGTTAATAGCTCACATGGTCTTATATGTCAGTTAAGGCTACTAGCCACAAGTAAGCTATAATGAACTAAGGCTACTTCAAGAAGTATCTCACATGTGTTTAAAAATGACGTTTATTTGCATTGACCATGTTTTATGATTCATGTTTTAATCTCTTGTCTCACGTTTTAGCTTGGTTATTGCATCTCATGAAGATTTCTCTTTTTAAGCATGTTTTTAAATTCTTTATGCATGGCTATCATACTTGGTACATGTTTGTACTAATGCATACTTTTTCCTACATTTCCCCAAATGTAGGATCTGACCATACTGATTTGCACTTTCGTGGCTAGGGATCTCATATAGAAGATTGAAGATTGGTAAGTCTTCATCAACCGAGGACCAAGCTTGATTTCCTTTTTTTTTCTTTACTTTCACTTTTTGACTTTGATATGTTGAAACTGTCGTTTAAATCTCTTATGTTCTATTATCTTGTACGATGAATGGCCAGTGGCTTGTATGAGGCTTCTCGGGGTCTTATACGTCATGTTACGCCTAGGGGCTATCTTGGGTCGTGACAATAATTATCCATAGAAAAGCACAATTAAGTTACTAATCCAAGATAAAACATCATACAATAGCTCCTTAAATCTCGAATCATGCATCAGTGAGAAAACCTTTCATCAAACCCTGATCCCTTAATGTGAGAAAATCTTTCACAATTTATGCATAGGTGAGAAAATCCTTTAACAATTAATCGATACTTATCTTAAAGCAACCTAGATCATAAACATTTCTTTTTTTCATAGATCATGCATAAGTTCATGAAAACATCATTTATTGATTCGTAGCTTTTCTTCAAATTCATGCAAATTAGTATTCATAGTCAAAAATCATTATCAATGCAGTGGTTTATATGAAATTGATTGGAAAGAAAGTAATTAAGTAAAAAAATTATTATATGATCAAAATTGAACAATTGAATCCATACAAAGAGAACCCAAGAGGAATTGAATGAAAACTTAACCAATTTTGTAAAATTGAATTGCAGAATTTGAGAATCTTTAGGAATCAATAGGTGAATGGAACCCATTGATGAACTCTCTACATACATTGATCTTGAAGCCCTAAGTAATTGAGGAAGAATGGATAATTGAACTTAAAGAACCTCTAGGAGAGAAAACCCTTGAGAGGAAATTTTAGGATTTGGCGGAATGAAGGAGAATATGTAGATTTTAGGAGTAAAATCAGTAATAGAGTCATTTTTATAGGTAAAATGACATTGTATAGGAATTAGGTTCATAGGAAAAAACTCAAATACCCTTTAAAAATAACTGTCGGGACCTAGTCTATGAAACCGACCTATGGTCTGTAGGAATTTCTACTGACCGTACTGGTCAGCCATAGACTAAAGTAATAGAACCTTAAAATCAACCAACTTTCGACAACACCTTTCTACGGCCCGTAGGACTTCCTATGGTCTGTATACCCGAATCGTAGAACTCAACTTTAACCCCAAAATTTCACGAAGTTTAGAACTTTTCTACGGGACCTTCCTACGATCAGTGGTCCATTCGATAGACCGTCCTGGTCCATCATAGAATGAGATACTGGGATTTGATTTACAAAATTATTTATTCACATCCTTGGAGATTGGTTTACGATCAGTAGAACATTCTACAAACCATAGACTAGTCTCGTAGACTGAACTAGCATCCAATCTTTTGGCACTCTTTCCTTTTCTAAATTGCTGAGGTATTACAACTTAGTGGGCTAAAACAGGAATGATTGGCCCAATTGCACTATCTAATAAAAAAGATATTTCGTACTGAGTGGAATGAAAAAAAAACCAACGGAGGTTGTCTCAACGAAATGTTGGCAGAAGTCAACACTATAATCAAAACAACTAATTGTTCCAAAACCAAACCAGTAACTACAAGACTCAAACCAAAGGTCCTACTACACAATAATTCAATGTTCTAGAGCTAATGACACTGACGAGAATTTCATTTGAGCCCATCAGCAAAAATATTGACCAAAGTCAACCCTTTCAACATAAGAGCTCAAAAAGGGGAAAACCATCCAAAACTGTCCCGACCACCTCGAAAAGCAGTCGTCCACCCTGGCAAGTCACAAATACAACACAAAAGCTACGAGGAAGAGAAAAATAATAAAGAAATGCAAAAGCATGAAATGACCACGAGAGTCATAACATAAGTGATGTTCTTATTCTAAGTGAATGGAAAGCAATGTTAATAGACATTTGTCAAAAATTGAGTGACTATTTAGGGAATGGGAAAAAGTCAAATATATCCCGAACTATTAGAAATTGTATGTATACATCTTCCATTTATACTTCAAGTTTGCATATATGCTTGCATCATACTTTTGGGCCATATATATATACTAGTTTTTTGACACGTGCGTTGCACATGATTACCAATTCAGAAAATATATGTTATAGTAAATAGTATTGCTTATTTTAGTGAAGATTTGAATAATAAGTTTAGCACAAAATACTATTGCAGATTTTTTTGTGAATGTACAATGTAGATCGTCATACGTGTCTCTTATTCACACGAACCTATGAAGATGGTCAATGAAAGATTTTATTAGTTAAATGCAACAATGTATATATTTGTTTCAATTTGTTGAGGTTCAATCATGTAATTTATTGCATCTCACTAATATTACCTTATAAATGATATTTGTTGTGTATTTTTCTTGTCATCTAACCAGATTTGCTTTACACGTGTATTCCACGTTAAACTATTTAGATGTCATATGAACATGTGAAGAGAACAACTATGATAACAGAGAAAGGTTTCCTTTTTTTTTTACCAGAAAAATAAAAATAAAAATTAAAAGGGTATATTGTATCTGTGAAATCATATATATAATCAACTGTTCATCTTACACCCAACAAATATAAGTTCATATACTTTAAATGATTTTCAATTTATTCAACCTGATTCAGCAAAGGAAAAATAGTAAATAAGTAAAACAAAAGGTCTAATGTTCATATCGTAATACCTATTTTGAAGCAAACTTCATGACAATCTAAATCACATAAGTAGCATTGATAAATAAAGTCATTCTTTTGTCTTGAGCATCAAAAAACCAAATCATGACAATTCTCTAAATTTTGTAAAACGATATTTAGAAGCATATATCTACATCACAAGATAAATTGTTAACAAAAACAAATAAATTTAGACTACATCATGTTAACTTCATATATTAGAGCATTACATACTAATTAATATATTAAGCAAAAAATTAATATTATATCATCAAAATTATTTTTATCAAGTACTCGAGGTTATGGAATATACCCTCTTAGGATAGACGATTTACTTCATCAGAATAGTGGTACCTCATATTCCGCTAAACTTCGAACTCACTCAACCATAACAAATACACAAAAAAAATTAAATGCAAGAAGAAGAAAAGTAGAAGATTAAAAAAAAATGCAGTTGAAAAATGAGAGGAATCCCCTCTATTTATAGTCAACATAGGGTAGTACGAACAAGTGTTTTTTATGTGTCTTATCTAAAAAGTCATAACCTTTCCGAGAAGTCACAACCCTTTGGAAAATTCACAACTCATTAAAAAAGTCACAACTCATTGCAAAAGTCACAACGCATCGAAAAATCACAACCCTTTGAGAATAGTCAGAACTTATCATAAAAGTCACAACTGATCGAAAAAGTTACAACTTATTGAAAAAGTCACAACTCTTTGAAAAGTTCACAACTCTTCGAAAAATCACAAACCTTTGAAAAAAGTCACAACTTATCGGAAAAGTCACAACTTATCGGAAAAGTCACAACTGATCGAAAAAGTCACAACTTAAGTTAGGGATATTATAGTAATTTAACATTCAAGTTAGGAGTTCATGCTTTTAAGGTAATATAGAATGTAGATAGATATATACTTGACCCAAATGCTCAATAATTTACACAATTTACTTACCAATGCCCGAATTTGAACACTCTTTCCTTTATTTGTATGTTAGCTAGTGCGGTCAGGAATATTGAGAATTTGAGGGCTGAACAACCTTATTGGCAAAATTGAACTTTCAACCTCTAAAGGCCAACGAAATGTCATATGGCCATGAAATCCTATCTCAGAACAACGAACCCAATGACATGTAATTCATTATAAAGACCTTCACTTGTGTATGTCAACAAAGCAAATTAGTAGGAAGCAGAATAAAATAACAAGATGGGTTAGTACAGTATTGAAGTGTTTTGTTTTTTTTTTAAAAAAAAAAAGTATTGAAGTGTTTGTCGTATAAAAAGATAAAAGAATACAAAATTTCCCATGATATATAAATTAAATTCAGTAGTTACAAAACCCAATTCAAAAGATAATAAAAATATCTATTGCGATTAAGTAATGGAAATAATTAAAATTATGTTAAAATTAGTTATAGTGGGATAAATTGATATAGCATTTCTAATTGTGGAATATATTTGGCTTTGTATAAATATTGATTTCATTTTGTGCTGTTTATTATAGGACATAAATTAGTGTAGGTGTGAGGTAAGCAGAGATACAGATAGGTAATGGGAACATTGAAAGCTGGTGAAATACTCAACTAACAGTATATGGCTCTCTTTGCTTCTTCTGTCTTCCCTCTTCCTCTGTTTAAGTCAAACTCAGATCCCTATCGTCTGTTCTCCACCAAGAAAGGGTTCAATTTGGGATTCCAGAAGCTTAAAACCAGAAGATTACACAGGACTAAAGTGGCGGTACATTTTGCAATGTTTTCAGAAAATCCACTCATCGGAGATTTAATCGCCACTGCATTTTCCGGTGGTATTGCCCTTTCCATGCTTCGATTGTGGGAAGAAACAGCCAAGAGAGGGATTTTCGATCAGGTCTTTCATGCTTTTTATCTTTCTTTACTTTTAAGCCGAACTGAAATTTGTTTCTCTCAATCTTTACTATTTAGTTGTAAACGCACTAGTTTTCGAATATCTTTGTTTATGGTTAAATTCAAAATAGCATACCATTTAAACCACGACGAAGCAACAAAGACAACTTATTTTCTTTGATTTCTTGCTCACATCTTAGATGCTAGGTTTTTTTTAGGCATTATTCTCCTCTAATGGCAGAGGCAGTCAGCTGGTCCAAAACAGCTCCAAAAATACTGTCTCGCGTGTTCTAAGTTAAACTGTTAGAGCAATTTCGTGTGAGCTTATGTTGAATCTCTGCTTGGCTTGAGCACCTTTTTTGCTTTTCTGTTGTATTTCTATGAAAAACACTCTTAGTTGAATATTAATCTATCAAGTCCTTGATTAATATTGTTGTTTCTTGTGCGTTATTGAATTATTTGATTGTTGTTAACTCTTCCTTGTTTTCTTAATGTTATGTCATGTTTCGCCTATCATTTCATATGTCCTCCTTACTTTTATATTTTACTTTTCAAACTGCTTTAATATGTGTTACTTGAGCCGAGGGTATTTCGGAAACAATCTCTCTACCTCCACGAGATAGGGGTAAGGTCTGCATACGTTCTATCCTCCCTGACCCCACTTGTGGGATTATAGCGGGTATGTTGTTGTTGAAGTCAGGGTCTTCCATTCCTCTTCAACTTTTGGCCTCTGGCATGAGAGTTCACCTATTGGACAAAGAAATTCAATGGTTTAATTTGTCATGCCAAGTTCCTCAAGTCTGCAAATGCGTGTGATTTTTCATGTTTCTCACAATTAATGTTGTAACTAGTGGGTGATAGAAGTTTGCTAAACAAAACTCTAGACCAACATTTTAAATTGCTTATGATGCTAACTGGTGCTATCATTTTGTTCCCTTGACTTGTTTCAGCATCATAATGGTGTTCGACTTGGTGAGAGTTTATCAATGTGTAACGCATGATGGAACTGACTTCATAACATGAATGGCCATCTTTGACAGAGTCAATTGTAACTCTGTTCTAACTTGAGGAAGCTTAGAATAGAAGTATTGGGTGCTAGGAACTGTCTGCTTATTTAAGTATCGGGGATTCATTGAATTGCAGTTAAGGTTCTGATAAATCCTAAATATGAATGCTAATCTCCATGTGCTAAGTTTAATAATGAAATGAATTTCTTCGATTTTTTTCTTATGGATGATGGTGGTGTTTGGGACAACTTGGGCACATCTCAGCTATTTCATGGGTACCTGTTAACTCCCACTTGCACTGGTGATTAATAACTCTGCCCACCAAGGTTCCAGCCAGTGGAATGAAATCACCTAGTGTTTTTTTGCCTCTACTATGTGAACCCTAGTTTTCAAGGCGTGCACTCACTTCATTGACCACTTGTCCACACCGTTGTGTGCAATAAGCTTTTCTGAATCTGATGTTGCAAAATATGCAAAATTTTCATTTGTGGTGTATATTGAGTACCAGATAAGAAAACAAAGGCAGGTTGTTACTCGATTGCAGGAATTCACAATGAATTCGAGGATCGAAGCACTGTTTCAGGATTTCTCAAGAAAACAGTTAGTAATGAAGAAGAAGAAGAAGAATAGAAAGAGAGAGATTAGAAAGAGAAAGAGAATTCTGTATATTCCATATATGAATGTAACTGATGATTACAATGTCTATTTATAAAGAACTTGACTGACTTATTCCATCTAACACAAATCAGTTACAACTAACATCTAACTAACTACCACTACACTGATTATTGTAGCTTAACAATGTTTAACTAACTTTGTCAACTAACTTTTGAATTCCAAATTACTGTAACAGTACTCCCCCATACAAAAGATCCTTGTCCTCAAGGATCAAAGGATGGAAACCTTGTCTTCAAGATGGTAGCAAATTCCCAAGTGGCTACATCAGCGGGAAGACCAACCCATTTAACCAATAACTGAGCAACAACCTTGTTGCCCTTCTTGACCATTCTTCGCTGTAAAACAGACTCCGGAGTAGGGCAATTTGGATTGGCTAGGTCAACAATCGGAGGATAAGAAACGTGGGAAGGCACTTCATAACACTTTTTAAACAACGAGACATGCACAGTTGGATGAATCTTGATAGAACTAGGTAACAAAAGAGTGTAGGCCACATGGCCAACCTTCTTAATGATCTGAAAGGGACCATAGTATTTAGCAGCAAGCTTAGGATAAGAGTGATGAGAGATAGTCGCTTGTTTGTACGGATGCACCCTAAAGTAGACCCAATCCCCTACAGCCAAATGCCTCTCACTTCTATGGGAATCTGCTTGTTTCTTCATTCGGAGTTGAGCTCTATGCAAATGATGCTTAAGGAGTTGCAACTTAAGTTCTCTGTTCACCAAGGTAGTGTCAACTTCGGCTGAAGCTGATTCACCAGGTAAGTAAGGGAGATGTAGAGGAGGCGGCCTGCCATATAAGACTTCATATGGTGTGGTTTGTATGGCTGAATGGAAGCAAGTATTATACCAATACTCAGCCATAGGCAAACAAGCCAACCAATTGGAAGCATCATCACTGCAGTAGCATCTTAAGTACGTTTCAAGGCATCTATTCAGCACTTCTGTTTGTCCATCAGACTGAGGATGATAAGCTGTAGATGTATGCAACAATACCCGTTGAAGAGTAAATAGCTCCTGCCAAAAAGAGCTCAGGAACACATCATCTCTATCACTGGTTATAGCATCAGGTAAGCCATGTAATTTCACAATAGTATCCAAAAACACCTGGGCAACTGATTGAGCAGTATAGGGATGTTTCAGTGGGAGGAAATTACCATATTTGCTGAGTCTGTCGACGACCACCAGAATCACCTCACAGCCATGAGACTTGGGAAGACCATCAATGAAGTCCATACTAATTTGAGACCACACCACCTCAGGAATAGGTAATGGTTGTAACAACCCAAGGTAAGCAGCTAAATCAGATTTGTTCTTCTGACAAACATCACACCTTTGAATGAAATCCTTCACTTTTGTTCTCATGTTCTTCCAATAAAATAGTGTCAACAATCTCTTGAGGGTAGCTTCTACACCTGAATGACCTCCTAGAGGGCCAGCATGCCATAGGGACATAATGTCATTCCTTAAACTCTGCACCTTGCCAATCACTAGTTTTCCTTTCCTTCTTAATTGGCCTTGCAACCAAGTAAACTGCCTATGAGAGTCATGATTAACTTGTAAATCTGCAATCAACTGTGTAAGCTCTGGGTCGGAGTGCCAACTATCCACAATAGCTTGAAAGAGATCAGTGTTGGTTGGGGAAATCACCAAAGCAAGTAACTCAGCCTCGGTACCTCTCGACAGTGCATCATCGACTTTGTTCTCAACTCCTTTTTTGTACTCAATAGAATAGTCAAATGGCATCAACTTTGTTAACCACAATAACTGTGAGTTTGTGTGCAACTTCTGTTCCATAAGGTACTTCAAAGCTCTTTGATCAGTCCTTATAATAAACCTCTAACCTAACAAGTACTGAGACCACTTAGTAACAGCTTGGATAATGGCCAATAACTCTCTATCATAAACTGACATAGCAACATGTCTTGGAGATAATGCTTGCTAATAAAGGCTATAGGATGTCCCTCTTGCATAAGAACAACACCAATTCCATAACCACTAGCATCAGTTTCAACAATGAAAGTTTTGTTGGCATCAGGTAAAGCTAATACAGGAGATTGAGTCAAAGCTTCCTTTAATTGCAAAAATGCCTCCTGAGCTGTGTGGTGCCATTTGAATTTATCTTTCTTAGTTAGATTAGTAAGAGGTTTACAAATAACTCCAAATCTCTGTGTAAATCTTCTGTAATAACCAGCCAAACCTAAAAAACCCCTTAATTGCTTAAGAGTAGTTGGGGCAGGCCAATCCCTCACAGCTTGGATCTTTTGAGGATCGGTAGAAACACCTTCTGATGTGATAAAGTGACCAAGGTATTCAATTCTATGGACACCAAAGAAACATTTGCTTTTCTTGGCAAATAGTTGATGCTCCACCATTTTCAAAAAAACAAACCTCAGATGTAATATGTGTTCCTCCATAATTCTACTATATATTAGTATCTCATCAAAAAACACCAAGACATGCTTCCTTAGAAAATTCTGGAACACAGTGTTCATCAAACCTTGAAATGTAGCTGGGCATTTGATAAACCAAAAGGCATGACTAAGTATTCAAAATGTCCCGAGTGTGTTCTAAAAGCAGTCTTAGGCACATCCTCCTTTGCCATTATTAGTTGATGGTATCCAGACCTTAAGTCTATTTTAGAAAATATTTTGGATCCTCCTAGTTCATCCAATAGATCTTCTACAATAGGGATTGGAAACTTGTTCTTTATAGTAAACTTATTCAAGTCTCTATAGTCTACACATAGTCTCCAGGTGCCATCCTTTTTGCCTACTAATACCACTGGTGATGCAAAAGGATTGCAACTAGGTTGAATGATCCCTTGATCCAACATTTGTTGTACAAGACCCTCAATAATACCTTTTTCACTGAAGGATATCTATAAGGTCTCTTATTCACAGGTTCAGCTCCAGAATGCAACACAATCCTATGATCAAATACACCTCTAAAAGGTGGTAAACCAACAGGTTCTTCAAATAATGCAAAAATTCTGACAATACCTCTAGTAGTGCAGGGTCTTCTTCAAGATCTTTATCAGCTGCTACTTCTAATGGATGCCATTTGTCTTCATCACTTCCCTGAGGAATTACTTGAATCATACAAAGCTGAGACTGATTTTCGAAGTGTTTGGTCAGTTTCCCAGCACTAGGAGTTAACACTTGATTGCCAGACCCTCTGAGTAAATGCTTCCTTCTCTTGTACCAAAACTCCATTGTTAAATTTCTGAAATTCAACTTGATATCACCCAACGTTAATAGCCATTGGACCCCAGCACAACTCCACAAGAACCTAAAGGTAATAATAGAAAATCAGCAGAAAACTCCGCTCCTTGTAGTAACCAAGTCACAGACGTCTTCTTGTCCACCCACATGCTACCATTTGCTGCGGCTACCATCTCAGGTTTAATAGACTTCACTTCACACCCCAATTGCTTGACCAGGTCAGGATCAATGAAGTTATGAGAACTTCTTGTATCAATTAATATGTGTAATGCCATTTTTGAGTGATAACCAGTCATCTTCAAGGTTCTAAATCCCAATGACCCATTTAACGCATGCATAGAAATCTCCATGTGTTCCACAGGTGGTCCCAACTCTAATTGTTCATTTTATTCCTCTTGTAATTCTCCACCTTGTTCCTGCATTGAATCCTGCCCTTCTTCTAATTCTTCCACTTCCAACAAATACAACTGCTTGGAATTCTTACCCTTATGCCTAGGCATGTACTTTTCATTGCACAAGTAACATAACCCCTTTGCCCTTTTTTCATTCATCTCCTCTATGATCAAAGTTCTTCTATTTACTGCCTTAGAAAAACTAGAAGTATTTGTACCAGGTGTAGATAACAGAGGCTTATTGTTACCAATCCTTTGGTCCATGAATCTTTTTGCACCCATTTGAGACTGATTAGATATTTGGCTGTCTCACAACAGTTAAGTATGCTTCTTGCATTCTTGCAGTCCTGTATACCTGTGATAAAGAAGTCGGATTGGTGATCTTCACAGCAATGTTCAGCTCATGTTTTAACCCTCCAATAAAGCAACTGATTGCATTCTCTTGTGACAAATTCACCCTAATGAGATGTCTTTCAAACACTGATTGATATTCCTTAACACTCCCCACTTGTTTGATCTTCTTGATTTCCTCCATGGGATCATCAAAATCTGTTCCAAATCTCTCCACCATAGCCATCACATACTCATTCCAAGTAGCTGGTTGTAAATACTGTCTGTATCTCATGAAAGAAAGATGCCATTGGATGGCTTCTCCTTCCAGTTGCATTGCAGCTACTGTTACCTTTTCCTCTGCAGCTACATTCTCCATGGAGAAAAATTGTTCAATCTTGAACAACCACGATCTCAGATCTTCCCCTGCAAACCTGAGGAATTCCATTCGGGACCATCTTGAGAAATTTGAATGATGGGTGTTGTAACTGGTAGGACTCTTGGGTCTGTGACTTCTCCCTTCAGAGTGGTGAATTCTCTCATCAGAATGTCTTGCAGTCGAAGGACCATCTTCTATAGGAGTTTTATCCCTCCCAGATTCTCGATTAGTGACCAACTATTCCTTCAATTCCATGACCACCTGATCATTGCTCTTCAGGTTTGTAACTTCCCCTGGCAACGTTCCTATTTTTTCTGCCAAATTCTGCATCATTTCCTTCAATTCCCCCATTTCTGTTGGAGAATTATCAGCAGATTTTGTTCCTTTCACCATTAAAATCCAAGGATAGAGTAGCTCTGATACCAATGTTACTCGATTGCAGGAATTCACAATGAATTCGAGGATCGAAGCACTGTTTCAGGATTTCTCGAGAAAACAGTTAGTAATGAAGAAGAAGAAGAAGAATAGAAAGAGAGAGATTAGAAAGAGAAAGAGAATTTTGTATTTTCCATATATGAATGTAACTGATGATTACAATGTCCATTTATAAAGAACTTGACTTACTTATTCCATCTAACACAAATCAATTACAACTAACATCTAACTAACTACCACTACACTGATTATTGTAGCTTAACAGTGTTTAACTAACTTTGTCAACTAACTTTTGAATTCCAAATTACTGTAACACAGGCAGTGTTTATATTGGCAAACACTGCTAATCTTGAGTGCATTTACTGTTATATAGATGCCATATTATAAGGTGTGGACCATATTCATGTATTTTTCCTTACGTAATTCAGAAATTATACTGAAAATCGAGAAATTATTCCAAGGTTGTATGATTTTAGTATTTACCTGTAATCTGTAATTACTATATACTTAAACAAGTAAGGTTTATCAAATCCATTGAAGAGGATGTTATAAGTTATAACTAAATTTATGACCTTAGCCCACCTTAAGCATATTGCTGGATTCGCTCATCTTTTGGAAGTGATATCCTTACCTTTTCTGCTTAATGATGTCCCAATATGGCCTTTGTACTGTATTTTCTGAATTCTACAATTTTTGTATTACCCAGAAAACGAACAGAAAGCTTGTTCATATTAGCATTGGGCTAGTCTTCATGCTCTGCTGGCCAATGTTCAGGTAATGCTTTTCAACCTAACCATGAAGCCTTTCATTCATTCAATTCCTAATATACCTGGTGAGTGAGGCGGTGTTTTGTTTTTCCAGTTCTGGTCAACAAGGAGCAATTCTAGCAGCTTTTATTCCCGGTCTTAACATAATAAAAATGCTTCTTTTGGGATTAGGAATATGGAAAGATGATGCAACTGTCAAGTCTATGAGCCGATTTGGAGACCACAGGTTTAGTAATCAGAAGAATATTTTTAGCTTTTACTTGAACAATTTCATTAAACCATCTCTTGTTATAGAACTTAACTATTACTGAAAATAGCGAGACGTCACAACCAAAAACTGGTTCCCTTGAGGAGGAGGTTGCAAACCATATTTATTTATGTGCATCCATATCTTCATTCCTCTAATGGTAAGTTGGCAACAGGCTATTTGTTAATTTTACTAAAGCTGCAATCTGTGCGTAATATGATGCTGCCAACATCTGTGAACACTTGAACATGATAACACTATTTATTCTTATAAGTCCTACTATTTCTCCTATATCATAACAAAATGATGCGGGAGAAAATTTCTGAAAACAGGCAGCTGTGCCAAAATTGGTAAAGCATAATTGCCGGGCCAACCCCAATCCTTTTTTTGTAGTCCTAATTAAGCTAAGGATTACTTCTTATTGTCCTTCAATGACCTCTTATTCTTTGTTAAGCAATTTAATTGGCAACTTACATTGTGTTTGGCATGCCTCTTACATTAGGGAGCTTCTCAAGGGACCATTGTACTATGCCTTTTCAATCACTTATGCTTGTGCTATATATTGGAGATATTCTCCTATTTCAATTGGACTAATTTGCAACCTTTGTGCTGGTGATGGTATGCTATGCTGAGGCAATTTAATTTCTGTCTGTCATGGTTACTTGACCTCCCTGATTGACTGACGATGTTCTAAGAAATAGTAAAAGTTACTGTTTTCGTGCTCCAGGTATTGCTGACATTGTTGGCAGGAGGTTCGGAAAACAGAAACTCCCATACAATAAAAACAAATCATTTGCTGGTAGTATTGCAATGGCAGCTGCTGGTTTCTTAGCATCCCTTGGGTAATTGAAAGCTTTCATTGTTATCATGTTTTGCTTAAATACTGCATATTTCTTACTGGTCTCTATGGTTTTGCTACAGATTCTTGCTCTATTTCTCCTTGTTGGGGTATATTCAGGTGAGCTCCAAGACGGTCTTAGTGTTCTTGTTTATGTCTCTTGCTGCAGCACTGGTTGAATCCCATCCTCTAAGCAGTGAACTCGATGACAACTTAACAGTTCCCTTAACCTCAGTGCTGGTAGGCAGTCTTGTTCTATGATATCAGATTGTAGCCTGAGATGGATGAACTGTAACACTTAGAAATGCTAACTGAAAATGGGTAATGTGTTAGTCTAACACAGTATTGTGTATCACTAAGTATGGAGAACTCTGCATTACACAAAACTTGTTAGTTTTTATTGTGGTATTGTTAAACTAGTATGCGTATCCGCGCGTTGCACCAATATTTTAAAATATAATTTTTTTAAAAATCTATTATTAACTTGTTAATAGTTTATTCAAATAAATATCAGAATTCATTAGTTATATTTATTTTATTTCATTAAATTAATGTTATTATTAGTCAATTATATTTTTAAAAGATAATATTATATATAAAAGTGTTGAAGGTGATACTTGTTGGTCAATGTGTATGCTTCTAGGGGTATTTATGTATTTTTCTAAATTAAATTTTTATTATTATTTTAATTAATTGAAAATCACGTAAAAATAATAAGTTGTCATAAAGAAAAAAATTTAAGACATATAAAAACTCTATTAACTCTATATAAATTGTGATAGATAAATTAACATATATTGTTTGAAAAATAATATGAAGTACTATAAATTACAATAATAAATAATTTGAACTATTTAAAGAACTAAATTGAATATTGAAAGTTTATTTTGCATAACATTAATTAGGACACTCGTAAGAAAGCAACATATTTGATCTAAAAAAAAAGTTAAAAGTATTATAAATTACAATAATTCACAAATTAAATATGTAAAAAATTTACTATGTTATATTTGATTGACTCTCAAAATTCTATCTGTATAAATAAATTGGAAAAAAGAGAAATACATATTTTCTTAAAATTACTTAAAAGGTACTCTAAATCACTTTGTCAAATTTAATATATAGAAAACTAATTTTTTTTATCCGTTGACAGTTGAAGCAGTGATTTAGGAAGATAATCAAATAATATGGGATAACTATATTTATTACTTCCTCTATTCATTTTTAATTGTTATGTTGCGCTTTTCAAAAGTCAATTTGACTAATTTTAAAAATTGAATTAGATAACATTAATTTGATATTTTAAACAAAAAAATTAGATAATAAAAAACTATACTAAAAGTATTATAAATTTCATTTTTTTGCATATCAATATGCTAAAAATACATTGATACGTATATAACTTCCTAGGTATCCGTATATTGATACGCGTCCCTTCATCATTGTCTATAGATGGTAAGACTCATGTTTGTACTCATTTCAATATTTATTTTTTTCAAAAATTAAACTATGGCCATGGACCAATTTTATTGAATAAGTTAAAAAATGAAATATAACTTTGGACAAACCATCAAATGAGTCTGGATAAAAAGGAAGCTATTAAAATAATATTAAAAAGAAAAAAAAGAAAACTCTTTCTCTCAAGAAGGAGACCAAACATATGCAGTGATAGAAGCTAAATTTTGAGAAGGGAGGTGCGCTTCTTCTTTCGATTGTCTCCGGCCAGAGCTAGTGTCGATCTTCTCTAAGCTCCTGCGTGTTTTACCATCACTGTGAGTGTTCTTTCTTTTGTTTCTTTAATACTTCTTCGATTCTCCTTTGTACTTTGATACTCTTTATCATAACTATGATAATTTTTTTACCGTTTCAACATTTGAACATGCAGATGATAGCATAGCATAATAAAGACTTTCTTCAAGCAGGCTATGATTAATTGATCTGGCATATAAGATTGATGAAATGGTCTGGTAGACTCTTATACTTGTATCTGTTTATATTCTGGACTCTTCTACTTATCCATTTGTCATCTGAACTCATGAACTCCAAACACAACATTTTAAACACACTTTTTGATGTGGTATGGTGCGTGTTGCACAAACTCGTACACGTTGACCAAAAAGAAAAAATTTCAATCCACGTATGAATATTATATTCCACTTAGCCTATCACACATATGAAGTAAGAATAGTCGTCATTGTATTCCAAAGGCAATTCCAAAACCATCACGACTTTTCCCCTTCTCCTCTCCGCGATTTCTCTATGATTTTGCTAAGTTGAAGCACAATTGAAGCTTAGTTGAAGCTCAGTTCCACTGAGATTTTCATTGTAAGTTCTTGTCTTTTGTGTTAATTCTGATTTTTTTTCATTTTCTTCGTGCGTATCTATTTGACTTTAGGGTCATTGTCATTCAATTTTCTAAAATATTTTGGAGATTTTACTTTGGTTTGTGTCTATTGTTAGTGTACTATGCTTTCGTAGTGGATGAATGACTTCGAGTGACTTCAATGGCATATTTCGTGAATTCGACTAGATTCTAGGGTTTATTCGTAATTCTCAGTTTCGACTAAAATTAATAATTTTTTTCTCGTCAATTGTCTTGGGTATTGATAGTGTTAGTGGTCCATTGTTACATATCATAGGTGTATAAGATTCTTGACACCTTGTCTCCTTAAAAAAAAATAGGTCTTTTTGTTATTTTAACTTACAGGCTTGGTAAGTTAATTGGCTTTAACGATAGTTGTTTTTCTTTTGACTTTACATGCATGATAAGTTCATGGCTTTAACTATAGTGACACTTCAATTTCACTAGATCCTACTGTAAGGTATGCCAATGGAATCACTAGTCTTGAGAAGATTATATAGATGTAGATGAGTTGCATATTGTGTTGTTTCATAAAATAACACTGAAATTGAGTGTTGAAAATGTTGAGCATTTGGATGTAGAGTCAACAAGAAGGGTGGTTATTACATGTTAAATACTGATTTTGACGTTTTAAACTTTCTTAATGGTTTGAAGGGTGCTAATTTTGTTTATGTATATGTTGTATATCCCATTAGTATATCTTTAGTTGTTGAGGAGATACTTATATTGCCTAGCACTAATGTTGATGTGTCCTCCTCTCCACAAAAAGATAATGTTGATGTGTCCTCCTCCCCACACAAAATTAGGGCTAATCTGTCATCCTCCCCACAAATAGATAGGGTTGATCTGTCATCCTCCCCACAAATAGATAGGGCTGATGTTGTATATCCCATTAGTATATATTTAGTTGTTGAGGAGATACTTATATTGCCTAGCACTAATGTTGATGTGTCCTCCTCTCCACAAAAAGATAATGTTGATGTGTCCTCTTCCCGACACAAAAATAGGGCTAATCTGTCATCCTCCCCACAAATAGATAGTGTTGATCTGTCATTCTCTCCACAAATAGATAGGGCTGATGTGTCTTCATCTCAACCATTTGATGAAAATAAAAATAAGCATTTAAACCAAAATCAGTCCCCTATAATTGAAGAGCAGTCCACTAGAGTTGAAGAACAAGCCCCTAGAGTTGAAGAACATTCTGATTCTGACTCACTCTATGATGTTGATGAAAATATTGATGATTTGAGTAATTTGGATGAGGAGTTACTTCAAGCTAGGCAGTCTAACATTCAAGAACAAGATAAAGATAAGGCTGATAGAGTAAATCCAGATGAGATACCATCTGGTCCTGTATGTATAGATACTGATTTTGAAGACATTTATAAAGAGAAGAGGGGGAGATTTGAAGGCAATTTGGGTGGTGATGACCCTTATTTTGATAACTCAGATCCTAATAGTGACATTAGTGAAGTTGAAGGGGATCATGTTGAGAATGATGAAGTGGTAGATCCAGTACCTAGGAAGGAAACTACAAAGATCTACTTTGATCCAACTGCTAAAAAGGTTTTATTTCAATTGTATATGTTTTTTTTTTAATCATATTGAGTTCAGGGAGGCACTGCAAACTTACTCTATTAAGAAGAGTGTGAATATTAAGTTGAAACATAATGAGAAGGAAAGTATAAGGGCAAAGTGTAAGAAAAAGTATTGTCCTGGCATATTCTTGGAAGTATTGATGGTAACACTGGAAACTTCACTGTTAAAACATATTTTCCTGTCCACAAGTGTTTTAAAAGAACAAGAAACAAATTGTGTACTCCTATTTGAATTAGTAAACATTAGAAGGAGAGGATTATGAGTGAGCCTACCATCAAACTACATCAGATTCAGTCTTTGATACAAAAGCAGTATGATTTGTATGTTAGTAAGACAAGCTGTAGAAAGGCAAAATTGAGAGTTATGAATGAACATTTGGGAGATTTCAGAGAGGAGTTTGCCAGGTTGTATGATCATGCTGAGGAATTAAAGACCACAAATTCTGGAACTACCGTATCTATTAGGACATCCAAGAACACAATTTTAGAAAAAAAGGTGTTTATGAGTATCTATATTTGTCTTGGTTCCTTAAAAAATGGACGGAAAGAAGGGTGTAGAAGGATTATTGGTTTAGATGGTTCATTTCTCAAAAATGTATGTAAAGGTGAACTGTTATCTTGCATTTCCGAAGATGGAAATAATCAGATGTACCCTATATCATGGGCAATAGTTGATAAAGAAACCAATGATACATGGTCTTGATTTCTCAAGTGCATCAAACATGATCTGGAGCTTACAGAAGGTGAGTGACTAACAGTGATGTATGATATGCAGAAGGTATTACTATATTATTTGTTAAATTAATTCTTTAATATCTCGAGTAATTGATATTTAACATTGTTGTATGTCATATGTTCTTTGTTTGACAGGATCTTCATTTTGCACTCATTGAATTATTGCCAAATGCTGAAATTAGATGTTGTGCTAGGCATGTATGGGCAAACTTGAAGAAAGACTGGAGGGGTGAAGAAAGGAGAAGAAAATTATGGCAGGTTGACAGGGCATCATTGGAAGTCCTTTTACAGGTAAAACTTGATGACATGAGTTAGTTAGGACAAGGCATTGTAGAAGATTTGTTAAAGTATAACAAAGAAGCATGGTGTAGGGCATTTTTTTAAAAGAACATAGCAAGTGTGATGTGGTTGAGAACAACATCTGTGAGACTTTCAACAGTTGAATTTTAGGTGCTAGGTTCAAGTCAATAATCACTATGCTAAAAAAAATAAGAGTCAAAGTTATGGAAAGAATGAATCAAATGAGAGAATTTTCAGAAAAATGGATTGTTAATGTATTGCCAATGGCTATGGATATTCTTAGAAAAAATGTTGAAATTACAGATAATTGTGAGGTAAAGTTTAATGATGATCTTGGCTTTGAGATTCATGATCCACCATATAGTGATGAGCCTGTTAAGAAGAAGTTTGGAAAGGCAACAAGAAAGGGAAGAAAAATGAAATGTTCTGAGTGTAAGACTTTTGGGCATAACAAGAAAGGATGTCCAACTCTGGTAAGTTGTGCTTTAATGTCTCTCTGCTACTGCATTTTACTCTTTCAGCACTATTTTTGACTTTAATATATGTTTGTAGAAAAATGCTGGAACTTCAAATATTGGAACAAGTGTTGCAACTGCTAGAACAAATGTTGTAACTGTTGGAACAAGTGCTGCAACTGCTGAAACAAATGCTGCAACTTCAGATTTTACAAATGCTGCAATTGGAAGCCAATCAAGTGTAAATGCAGGTCTAAGTGCTGCAACTGCCTCAACACTTGCTAGAAGGCCTACAAATGTTTCATCAAGTGGTGTGAGGCCTGCAACTACCTCAACAATTTGTGGAAGGCCTACAAATGCTTCATCAAGTACTGTGAGGGCAGCTGCTGCCTCAACATTTGGTGTGAGGCCTACAACAACTCCTTTTAAGTACTCAACTTCTAGTGTAGTTGGCCAAAAAAGAAAGACTAGCACAACTTTGAGAGGTGGTGCAACTTTTGTATATAAGAGACCAAGATTAAAAAAAAGAAGCAAAAACAGCTGGTTATGGTATCTTATTTGGATCAGGTGGCAGTGTAACTAAGAGGGTATGTATTTTATTATTTAAACACATTTAATTGTGTTAATTGATATTAGTTCATCTTTAAGTGAAGATTTTTGTTGCTTTCTTAGTCTGAAAATATTAATAGGGTGTTGCATAGTGCTACATTGTCAAGTTCAACTCCTACGAATATTCATCTTGGTTACAAACCCAATGGACTAAGGTGGAAGGGAAAAGCTGCAGTTACTCAAAGGCAGCTATGAGAGGAGATTTACACAAGCACTCAAGGTAGAACAGACACTTATGCCACACCAAGCACTCAAGGCACACATTAGATTTCACTTTGTTTAGCTTAATGACTTGATCCCAACTAACTTTATTTTGATTAATGACTTGATCCTAACTGTTTTGGTTCTGCTATTAGGAAGACTTTGTGTTTGTATATGAATTTTTGTTAAGTTGCTATTGGGAAGACTTTGTTTTTCTGTATGAATTTGTGTTTAAATGAAGTTGCTCTTTAGATTTCTGAAGCAAATGCAGTCAACTATTGAGGCCAAGGTCTTTGTTATTCCATTTCATTATCAAATAACAGCTAGTACAAATCAATATATCTTACAAATAATAGCTAGAAACCAAATATAACAATTACAATAACACTGATATCAATACTAGTGTTTGATCCTTGTCTTCCTTGCCTTCCATGCCTTCCTTGTCTTCTATGTCTTGCTTGTCTTCCTTGCCCTGAACTCGTTGATGGATTCTTGATGTTGTATTGTTCTTGGTATGTTGAATCATTTGTGTAAGCCCATCGGAAAAATTCACACCCATTACCAGATGAATATTTTTGTTAACCCCAAAACATTCTTCCAGGATTAGTTGGTGTTCTTGACGTCTTTAGTTCAGCATATACTCCACAGTAGAAGCATTGAGCCGTCATCGTGAAGACCAACAAAATCAAACCAACAAAAATACAATAGAATCACACAAAAAAAAGAGATGGTAAATCGAAGAAAAAAATAAAGGCGAGAGAAAATTTGAAAAGACAAGATCGAGAAAAAAAGGAGAAAAATGCTCAAATTTGTCCAACAATGGTGTTGAGTTAAAATAAGGAAGAAGAGATTGTCTTTAAAGGTCAAAATCTAATAGTTATTGCCTTTTGAAGGTGTGTCACACTCTTGTTTTGTGTGTTTCACACGCTGCGTGTGGATTCTTTCCACATAGGATGCCACATCAAAAAGTGTGTTTAAAATGTTGTGTTTGGATGGGTTCCGGGGTCCAGATGACAAAATGGTAAGTAGAAGGGTCCAAAATACAAACACATACAAGTACAAGGGTCCCCCAGAACATTTCGCCTATAAGATTTGATCGGACTTGTTTTCAGATGTAGCATATCGTTCTGTCAACCATTGAATGTTCCGTGAAATTATGAGTTAAATTTTTTCCATTCTTTATATTGATCGTTCTTAATGAGAACTTCGATTGAAGAGTATTAGCCTATTTTGGATTAATTTTTGTGAGATTTATCTTGATGTCTTGTTCAACTCTATTTTGGCTCGATCTTACTCTATTTGGGATGCTTAGATATGGGCTAATTAATATTTTAAATTTAATTTAAATAATAAATTAGTAAATGCATGCTATATTATAACTGTAATAAGCTTATGTTGATACAAATTTTGTTGTTTTGTCTGGAGATTGAGAGTGTTCTTCTATGATTATCTCAGTTTTAATTTCCCAAGCAAACACGTGTAACTTGTACTGGACAATTTTTCATGTGAATTGTTGGTTTGAACTTTCAAGCAATTTGATTAGCTATCTTGAGTAAAATGGAAAAGTACAAAAATGTGATTTCATTTCATTTTAAAATTAATTTGTACGTAGTGATTAATTTGTTGCAGATGAGCAACCTACACCTCTCATGCACCATCTGCATGTTTGTTAAATTAGTCCTATGAACTTCTATGTAAAACTGGTGTATTTAGTGTTTGTGTTTTTGATAACATAAGTTTATTAATGAGAAAAGTATAAAACCTACTCATAGTTATTTAAGTTTAATTTGTTGTTATATGTATTTATGTCAATTATAACAGTAGATCGGATAAGTAGAAGCTCAAGTAAAAAAGAAGAGGAAAAAGTAGAAGTCATATGATCGTAATTTCAATAAAATAGGTATTAATTTGTGAGTTTAATGGATATTTTGATTTTGAATTGGTAATGTGTCTACAATATTGCACATTGGACAGGTTACTAATAGCTATCCACAGTTTCTTTGTATATATTATCAACAAATTTTATCACTTCTTGTTCTCCATATCATACTTTGTAAGGATGACCTTCTTTATACTAAGGACACTTCTCACTTAAGTATTTTGAGAAATGACTAAATTTAAAAATTATTATTGCTTGTAAATATTTGAAGTATTATAATGTATCTTTAATTTAAATTTGGATCAAACTATCTGATAACTATGAAGTTGTATTTATTATCAAACTTTAAAAGTATTAATATATAGATTTGCGTAGTTTATGATAATTTAGATATATACAACTGTTTTGAACAATGTTCATGCTACAATTTCTGTCTTAATTCATTCTAAGTGAAAGGGATTTCTTACTATATTTTTTATTTGATTTGTAATTACTGTTTTATAGATTGCTTAGTGTATTGTTGACAAACATCAGCAATTATATTGGGATACTTAAGGTTAGTACATAGTTACTTTTGCATATTTCAAAGTAATTTAGACTTTCTTTGTTGCTTCTTGTGTATTAAGTTGTTGCTGGTTAATGTTAACTTAATAGGTTACAACATATAAGTATTGAAAACTACAAGAAGTAATCTTATGAGTATATCTGTCAGTCATTGTTTATAATTATAATAGTTCATCAGAAATCGAATACAACACAACGTTGAATGCCATTATGTAGAAATTAGAATTCAATATAAGCTGATACACTATAATGGCTTATTTGTTTGTACTTAGTTAGAGATATGTTGTGGTGTTGTTATTTTTTAATGTATTTGTAATAGATAGTTGTTGGGTTGTTAAAAATTATTTAATAAAAGTTTACGCATTATGACGATCATAAACTGGTAACGCAACATCAAAAAAATATAATACAATGATATAAATGATAATACTTTTTTTATTGAGATAAATTTTTAATTTTTATTATTTGACAGTGGTAGAAAATTTGCTTTTTGGAGAATGAGAACTGTTGTATTCTTTAACAATAGCAATGCTGACCACCATTTAAAACGTAGTACAAAGTAGTAAGATTCAAATCTATACTTTAAAAAAAGTTCCTAGAACAAAGTACTCTAGGGAACATATATAGTTAGTTTATCAAAATATAATAATGTTAACACCTGGTTTTCACATAATGAAAGGACCTGCTATTATTTTCAACGCATACTCATTTATTAAACTGTGAAATTATCCATCATATGAATAAGTGTATTATACCCCTCCATTTTACAAACCTCTTGACACCACCTCTTTCAATTCAAAAGATCAGTTGTACTACACTTCAAAAGGCTAACCTTGATTAGAGTCTAAAATTAAAATTAACACATAAAGTATCAGAATTTCAAGTGTTTACGAATCTTATAAGTAATAAAGTAAATGTAGCTTGCATTAAGTTATAATACCTCAAATATTTTATCTCCATCATAGTTTTGCCCATTTTCAAGGGAGGATTTTTGTTTGAAATTTTTTATGCATAATTAATAAGATGATATGTAATCCTTCTTTTAAGACACTTACATTCAGATTGTTGGTGTGTAAACACTTTTATTCATATTGTTGGTGTGTAAACACTTTCATTTCTGAAGATCAGGATGACAATATTCCTTTGAATGAGTTCATCATTAGAGAACTTAATAACTTAATAGACATTATTATTTTTGTGAATGTTTGAATCCTTGATTGAAATCTTAAACAAAAACTTTTTTACCATTAAATCACCAAGCTCACTTGGATAAGAAATTTCAGCTTCTTCAAGTAATCCTTCTTTTAACTCTTTTGCAGTCTTTTCAAGCAGTTGGATAGTCTCTTTATTCAAAAACAATAACGAAATAAATGCAGTGCCATCCATTACAAAAGCTCGAAGCATGCACCTAAAAATCAAAATATATCGTGTTATAGAATAGTAATATAATTTTAAATATGTTTTACCTTTTTAGCAATATTTCCAAGTAGTTGTATAGTCTCTTTATTTCAATACAATAAAGAAATAAATGCAATGTCATCCACAAAAGAAATTTGAAGTATGTACATAAAAGGCACAATGTATTGTGTTATAGAATAGTAATATATTATTAAATATGCTGATTCTTTATACAAACCTGTGAATAACATATTGCACTTCAAAATTGCATTTTGTACAATAATATTTGGTTCCCTCTGTATCCACATTTGTAATACAATTTTTGCAGGACAAATTTGACAATACATGTCACGACCTGAGTCTACACCTTGGACGTGGCCGGTACTCAAGAACCATTGTTGGTCCCCAAGCGAACCCTCATCCTGAATGACTACAAGCGGAAGACTAACTTATGCATGCAAAAGCTTAAAAACTGAATAAAATGTATTAAACTCAATTAAAAAATATTTAACTCTGAATGAAAATCTATGAATAAAATTAATTATTCAACTCGCCATAAAATAGGCAACTTAAGTCTTTAAAACATTTAATAAAATAAATGAACAGACTTCCAAAATTCTACTTTCTATCTATGAAGCCTCTAAATGACAAAGATGGAAGTCGGGACAAGACCCACGACATCCTAATGACTAATATAACTGAAAGTAAAAGTGGAACCCTCCGGAAGCAAGGAGGCTCACCATAGCTAACTCGAACTTCATGTGGTATCAACGAAGCACCTGTTGATGACCCTGAATACCTATATCTGCACCATGAAAGGATGCAGGACAAATAGATCAGTACGTGGAATGTACGAGCATGTAAGGGGAATTCTAGAGCATAACATAAGCTTGAACTTTGATAAAAAGGAAACATACTTACCTCTTTTCAAACTTACTCAACTCAAGAAATACTCAAGGATACTCAAAACTACTCAAACATACTCAACTCAGAATGACTGACTTTTCTGTTCAACTACCTCTAGTATGAAGGATAGTCAAATGAATCTGAAAAATGCACGAATATGAATAAACTTCTATGACATAGCTCTATTGCACGATTAAGAGTATGAAAGAAGAAAAAGTTTTCTTAAATGTCTGCAGTCCCTCATTTATATAAGTGGGACCCTCAAAACCATAAATGTGAACTTACTGACATGACTTCATAGACACCCTAGGACACTTGAACTCTATGCTCTGATACCAAATTTGTCACAACCCGAGTCTACAACCTGGACGTGATCGAAACTCAAGAACCATTGCTGGTACCCAAGAGAACCCTTATCCTGGCTAACTACAAGCGGAAGACTAACTTGATCATGCAAAATCTTAAAAACTAAATAAAATGTATTAAACTCAATTAAAAATCTTTAACTCTAAATGAAAATCTATAAATAAAATAAATTATTCAACTCGCCATAAAATAGGCAACTTAAGTCTTTAAAACATTTAATAAAATAAATGAATAGACTTCTGAAACTCTACTATCTATTTATGAAGTCTTTAAATGACAAAGATGGAAGTCGGGACAAGACCCATGACATCCTAACGACTGATATAACTGAAAGTAAAAGTGGAACCCTCCAAAAGCAAGGAGGCTCACCATAGCTAACTTGAACTCCATGTGGTATCAACGAAGCTCCTGTTGATGATCCTGAATACCTGTATCTGTATCATGAAAGTATGCAGGCCAAATGGCTTAGTATGTGTAATGTACAAGCATGTAAGGGGAATTCTAGAGCATAACATAAGCTTGAACTTGATTTAAAAGAAACATACTTACCTCTTTTCAAAATTACTCAACTCAAGGAATACTCAAGGATACCCAAAACTACTCAAACTTACTCAACTCAGAAGTACTCAGGGATAACATATTCAACTCAGATACTCGACTCGAAATACTCAACTCATGATACTCAAGGATAAAGTAATAGTAAACAATACAATATATATGTAAAGCTGTAAAACTGTAGATAGCAACTCAATGTATTGAAAAATACAATAATACTCAGTGTGTATATAAAAATACAATATAACTCTGTGGGATTTCTCTAACCGACAACTGCCACTATGAGCCTAAGTGATGATACATCGTGTTTCCCACGCTGCCAGAACTTTCCTATACTTTGTCGTCATATAAAATGCCTTAATTAAGTGGATCCACTAGTTTATGCTAAAAAGCACTAAGGAATCATCTAAAAAGTATGATCCTTTCTACCCATGACGGCTACATGGTTTATGGAGACTTGAGTTATTATGAACTCGCGTCCCCATATCGGTGCTCAATACTACTCCCAAAATATACTCAGCTCATATGTTTTAAAAACAAAACTCTTTCTGTGATTTGAGATAATTACTCAAAAACTAGCTCAAATTCTCTCGTGGAAATCGATGTTGCCTTTCTTGTTCAAATGTGAAAACATTTTAACTCTTGGGAATACTTACTTCCTGTATAATCTTTGAAGAAATGATCTTTACTCTTACTCTGAACTCAACTCAAAGCTTAAGTCTTAAAACAAAATTAAAACGTTTGTAAAAGACTTCTTAAATAATGGTTCATGCCGAATTATAGTCGTGAACGACTTAATGTAAGGTTTTAAATAACCACAGGTAGAACTCAAGAACTTCAATGATACTACTCATTTAAAAAATGATCAACTTGGAGGGTTCATGCGGAATTATGAGCATGAACTACTCAACTCAAGGACTCAAAGATACTTCTCGTCTCAAGACTGTTCGACTTATAGGGTTCAAACGGAATTATGGGCCTGAACAACACAACTCAAGGACTTCATGGGTAAGATGTAATAGTTCCATTATTAGAAATATAAACTCAAAGGGGATTAGGGACTCAATATTCAAGACTGAGAACTTAAAGATACTACTCCTCTTAATTATACTCAATTTATGGAGTCTATGCGAAATTTATGTTAATGAACGACTCGACTCGAAGGTCTACATAACTACATGGAACTCATGTATACGACTCTTCTCATTCTCTTACCAACCTCATCAAAACTTAGTTCAAATCAATAGTTGATCTCAAAGGCTTTCTTGAACTCTACTCTTAACTTTCTCTTGAATGTGAATTATGAATTCAAGAGTTATGGTTCATGATATGAAGGATCTCGTGATGAAAAAGTAGACTCATGAATACATTGTCATCATTTTCATACTCACTTGCTTGAGTCTTGAAACAAATTACTAGAAGTTGTAGAAGACTCCACAATAGGACTCAAAGGGACTTTCTTAGAATGTTCGAAAGGATTCTCAAAAACTTAACTCTTAACTCTACCTTGAATTTGAATTGTGAATTCAAGATTGTGATCATGTTATGAATTATTTCTAGGTGCTTAGAAGTAGCTTAGAGTAGTTAGAATCGTAAAGGAGTGAAGGTACCCTTCGAAAGAACTCAAGCAGAGCAACCAATTGCAAACTGGACGAGGCAAGCAACTCTGGGGCTATGAGTGGCGCGGGGCAGAAAACCCCAAACTTTATAGCATACTTTTGGGCGCACTGGCTGGTGCGATGCGCCAGGCCCCAACCTAGAAGACCCGACAAAATTCTTTGCTCGTTTTCTCACCCGAATTCACCTAGAATCGAACGGTTTCTTTCCCAATTACTTGGATTTGATTACTTAACATAAGTACACTCTAATCTACTCAATACAGCCCTCAAACCACTCACTTTACTCTCAAGAAATCATCAAAACCCTAACAAAACAAGATTTAGAATGAACTTTAAGAACACTTATCAAGAACTCATCAAGAACTCTAATCTTTCAACTTTAAGAATGAAATTGCACATAAAATAACATGATTGGCATGTGGGTGAACAAACCCAACACTATGTAAATTTACATACCTCTTAGGGATTAAACCCATTTGAAAATTTGCAACAAAATGCAAGACTCTCAACGAACGCTTTGATCCTCTCCTCTTTTCTGCTCTTTTCTCTTATTTTCTCTTCTTGAACTCTCACCTAAAACCCTAGGCATATATTAGGATTATAAAACTGAACCTAATAGGATTAGACCCCTAAAACATTACTAAAATAGAATTAAAACTGATTGGGTAAGGAAAAGACAAAAATACCCCTTACTATTTTCGAGTAACCTTCGTTAATTGGATAGCCTGACTTTAAAAGGGAATATCTCATTCATCTGAACTCGAAACTTAGAAAACTTGGCGGCGTTGGAAAGATAATTTAAATAACTTTCATTGGGTTTCTTGTCGCCTACCTAACTCATCCTGTACTGAAAGTTATGGTCATTTGAAGTTGACCCACAACTTAGAAGAACTTAGGAATGACTTGAATGAACTCTCTTTAGTTCTTCTTGGAACTCAAGGTGGTACATCTAGTGACCTGACCTTAATACTTAAGTTATTTTAATCTCCTTGGTAATATCATACTCACAACGAAGGATGGTTCGAGTCTCAATTCGAAAAAATATCTAGGGTGTTACAATATCTCCCCCTTGGGATCATTCGTCCTCGAATGACGGCTAGACTGGGTATGGAACGGGTTACTCTTACTAAGGTCTGAGTCTAATGGTATGCTTTCACCATATTCAGGCTTAATCCAAATCCTTAGGTTCGGGTTTATATCTCTCTATAGGGAATCTCATCCCAAGACTATTACTCCTTACCACCACATTCAAGCTTAGTACTCTAACAACTCCATGGGCTCCTACTAACCAACTCCTTCGGATCCAACCAAGGGATCTCATTTAACTATATCTCATAGTAAAAGCTCATCCTCCTCTTTGAATTTCAGGTATTTGGATTGAGGGACAAAACATGGACACTATTTAGCAAAAAGGAACAAGGCACCTGAAAGAACGAAGAAAAGAAGGCTTGAGGATTACCTAACCCATTGGGCGAGTCGCCGAATGGCCATGGTCTCGCCTAATATTCCAGTGTGCCAAGTCCTGATGGAGAAAATCAAGTCGGTGATAGAATGGAGCAGTCGGCGAGTCACCGAGCATTTCCGCGATACAGTGTTATATCGTCCAAAGTTACAGAACTTAAAGATGCTGAAGGCCAAAGCATAAAGGCGATGGAATTGACCAAAGGGCGGATCTCCGAGTGGATTAGCGATCCCGACTTATTACGTCGAGTGGTCCTTCGCAACACATTTTTTGGCGACTATAAATATATGTTTGAATTTTTAGTTTAGTATCACATTTTTATCAGATTTTTGTCTAATTTTCATATTTGTTCTATTTTCAAGTTAGAGAGCTTAGAACTGAGTTTGGAGATAATATTTCCTAAGCTTTAAAGAATTCCATTTCTGAGAAATTGGAAGTAGGTGTTGAAGATTCTTCATCTTAGACCTTTGTAAAGACAATATTAATCTTATCCAGTTGATGGAAACATAATTCGGTAACGATTTTTACATTTTTATGATCTTTAGATAAAACCCCAATTCTTCGAGTGTGATTGTGATTATGGGTTGATTTAGGTGATGGGTATGGTTAATTGATAGTGTAAATGTTGTTTAAAAGTGATTTCATTCAGTAATTGTGGCTTAATATAAAGGGTTGTAGTTCCAAATGTAACTCTACCTTCGTGTCTTTAGCTTACTCGAGAGAGAGGTTTTAAAACCAAGATTACTTATTTGATGATCTGTGGGTATTGGATTGTCATGGGTTCAGCTCGAGAGAGTGAATCTTAAACCCTTTTCCGCACATTCAACTTGAGAAAGTGAATGAACTAAAGCGTAGGCTGTTCTTAATTGCTTTTTGTTGGTGTTTGAGAGAAACAAATTTGATTCGGGGTAAATTTTTTGAGAGAAAGGTTATCCTCACTAAAGTCTAGCTTATTCACTGATTTAAAACTATTCACTATTAATTGCAATCACCCATTTGTCTACCTTAGCCCATAATCCATAACATCCCAAGAACCCGTCTCCATATTTGTTATTTTTGTGTTATTTGCTGTTGTAGCTGATAGTTGAAACAAAACCCCCCTGATATTTGACACTTGTGTCACCCTAAACTTGAACCATGCTTTTATTCGTAAATGTTTTTAGCTATGATTGACTTGAGCACATTCATGTTTTTTTATTGATTCTCGAGTACGTACCACTCGCTATGGGATTCACCCAAACTCACTTAGTTGGGTTATACTACTGACTAATGATTATTGACACTTAGTATTGGATGAAGTGTCCTAATACGTGAATTCAAAATGGCGCCGCTGTCGGGGAGTGCTGTTATTTGAGAAATTTTAGTTAAGTTGAAATTTTTTCTTGTTAGTCATAGTTGTACTTAATTTTTAGTTTTGGTCTATGTGTTGATGTTTTGAGCAGAGAATTGGAGCGTATTTGGTTGCAACAGTAACCCAATGGATCACCCTCCTTCGAGATTGATGATTTTTAGGGATAATATCCTAAATTTCAAGCAATTAGAGGGTGAGTCCATTTATGAGTTGTGGCAAAGGTTTAAAATCCTATTGCAGCAATGCCCAACTCATGAGATTCCGGACAAACTACTTATGGAATGTCTCTATTGGGGTCTTGGCCCCGAAATAGAATGATGTTTGACCAACTCTCTTCGGGCTGCTTGATGCGACATTCTTAGGAGACCGCAACCCAACTCCTTGATTGTGTGGCCAAAACCAACAAGGAGAAGATGGAGAAAGATAAGGACCAAGACTTGACCACTTTGTTGGATCAGCTGGATGTCTTGGCCCAAAAAGCCAAGGACTTGGAGGTACTGTCTAAAAAGAAGGACAGGTACATCCCCCTCACGAGCGTCAAAAGATAAATAGGTAAGAGGGCGGACAAATTGAAGAGGTCCTCTTACTCATTCTACACAAAGTCAAAAAACACGATAGAGTGTTGAAGGAGATAAGAGAGAATGTCATGATGCTAAACCAGATGATGACCTCTCATGCTATGCTCATTCAGCTACTGGGGTCCCAAATGGACCAGGTCCTATCTTCTCTCTACCCAGAGCCAAAAGAGGGGTGGACTTATGAAAATGAGGCAAACCCCACTAATGGAACTTAAGTGGGGAGTAGCGTCGTGCCATGACATTAACTAAGGCGCTCCTTAGGAGGCAAGACAAGTGTTTATCACTTTATTTTTGTTTTAGAAATAATGGTGTGTTGATTGTGCAGGTTGAAGTGTGGAAAATGTTTGAAAAGTGCATGCTGGTGAGCTAAAGGTCTAGTCGGCGCATTGTCGAAAAGGTCGGTGAACCCGACCTAGACCACCATTGGACTCAAGAAAATTTTAAATTGGAGTTTGTAAAACTTGTCGAGCCCAGGAGCAACATGGCGCATTGCCGACCGGGTCAGCGATTGTGATCTAGTCCGCCGTTTGGACCTCCACAATAACTGAAGGTCCTGTAAAACTCGGCGAGGTAAGTGACCACTCGGCGCATCGTCAAGTGGGTCGGCAAGAACGACTAATGTCACCGAATGGGCGAGAACTGGATGATTTTTTAAAAAGGTCAAAGGTTTAAACTTCAACTCTTTCACTTTCCCTCACTTTTAATCTTCCCAAACTCACACCCGCACTTTAGTTTCTATATTTTTGCATTTCTACCGTGTTTTAGTCATTGATTGTGTGTTCAAAGTGGATTACATTTCCGCCTAGCATTTCAATATCATTTTAATCGGCGTAAAATGTTGATTTTCCAAACCCCATGTTTATTTTTGAGAACTTGTACTCTTATGCAACTGATATTATCTTGTTGAAGTGTGCTGGGCCTCTCTGATAGTGTTAGTATGTTTGAATGCCTGTTTTTAATTTGATAATCTTGCCCGTATTGGTTATATTGTTGAATTCCCATAATTTTGTGCCTTAAAATTGAAGAAATCTTGTGGGGTTGTGCTTGCATGTCATTGGGTTTAGTCGGGTTAAGTTTAAGTAACCCATGTTTGTGCCAAATGATGTAATTTGCCCAATGATAGAGCGGGTGACGTCATTCTTAAGGGCAAAAGTAGTCAAATGACCATATTTGGCAAAACCGGGAGAAGTCTGAGTATCCCGGGGTAATGGGTCTTGATTTAGTTTGATGGGTGCATGTTTTGATTTTTTTTTCGGGGGTTGCGGGGTTGAATTCGAGAAGTAGGGTTGAAAGTAGGCACATTGGGTCGTTTTGCTAGCTGGGTCGAGTTCGCCGAATCACTCGGCGGTTCGCCAAAGTTCCCTATCTCGCCTTTAATTTAATGCTATACTTGAAGTTTGATTCTATAACTTTCGGCGAGAAGCTTGAGGTCGTCAAAGGCACTCGGCGACTTGTCGAAAGTCTTCTTGATCGCCCTTTGTCTGCACCCCAAACCCTTATTTGCATTGTACCTTTCGGTAGGCTAATTCTTTCTCATCGAAAGCTCTCGTCAATTCACCGAAAGGCCTTCCCAGCGCTGATATGCCAAATTTTTCTGAGAATTTTGAGCCAATCCTGATGAGTCCACAAATTGGACTCATTTATGGCTATATTTTAAAAGAAATTGTGTCCTCAAATGCTTATCTTATTTCAATATCTGATGAAAACCCTTAAGTTTCAAGTATTTGGAGTTTTAAGGAAAACATGGACACTACTTTGCAAAAAGGAACGAAAAGGCTGAAAAGAACGAAGAAATGAAGGCATGAGGATCACCGAGTCCACTTGGCAAGTCTCCGAAGGGTCTTACTTCGCCTTTTGTTCTAGTGTGCTGAGCCCTGAAGGAAAAAGAGCAAATCGGCGGTGAAAAGGAGCAGTCGACGTATCGCCGAGCGACTCCGTGAAGCAGTGCTACAGTACGCAATTACCCAGGACACAAAGATGTTGAAGAAAACTAATGAAAGGCGACGAAGTAGATCAAAGGGTGGATCGCCGAATGCATCAGCGATTCCCACTAACATCGCCGAAAGATCCTTCGGAGCACTTTTTCTAAAAACTATAAATACTAGTTCAGTTTTTATTCCTTGTAGCAAATTTTACCTCATTTTATCTAGTCTTTAGAATATTAAGTTTGATAGAGAGTTTTGGAGATATTCTCTCTAAGTTTTGGAGAGGGTTTTGAAGAACTTGGAGTTTTCAAGGGTTTCATCTTCAAGAAATTGGACTTGGGTCTCTTGGATTCTTCACTTTTGGCTTGTTTTAAGACTTAATCTTGCATATCCATTGATGGAAACTGATATTGGTATACGTCTTTATCTCTTTTACATGCGTAGCTAGAACCCTAATTCTTGGGGTGTGATTTTGTGAATATGGGTTAGATTAGTTGTTGGGTCTTGCTTGCTGATAATCTATTTGTAGTTTAAATGTGATTTTGTGTAGTGGTTGTGGATGAACTTAATGAGGTTTTAGTTGCAAATATAATCACATATATGTGTTTTCGGCCTGCTCGAGAGAGAGGTCGTAAAACTAAGACCACTAAATTGATGGCTAGTGTGAGTGGGTCGACATGAGGTTCAGCTCGAGAGAGTGAACCCTAGTCCCATGTCCACACACTCAGGTCGAGAAAGTGACTGGGTTAAGGTGGAGGCTGTTCTTCATACATAAAGTTGGTGTCCGAGAGGAACGCATTTGAAACGGGGTAAGTTGCTCGAGAGAGAGCTTATCCCCTTTAAAGTCTAGCCTAGCCACAAATACTCAATGAATTTACTATCAAAAGCATGTACCCAATAATTTAGTCTATCCCGTATTCCTATCACATCCCAAGATCCCCGTCTCCATACTTTTATTTTTCCTTATTTTCACTTCTTTAGTTGTTTCTTGCTTACAAACCCCCATTTGATACTTGACGCTTGCGTCACCCTTTTTAATTTGTTATGTTCTCATTCGCCTAAGTCTTTAGCTACGATTAGCTTTACCACTTTCTCCCTTAACCACTAATTCTCACGCCCACTCCCTTGGGACTCGACCCCAACCCTTAGTTGGGTTACTATACTATTGCACGATCGTAGACACCTGAACTGTAAGACGTGTCATTGATTACACTAAACATCAAATCCTTTTGGCGAGCCGGATTTAGCTCGCCAAAGTGATTCAGCAACTCGTCGACCGGTTCAGCGAGTCTGTCTGCAACTGTTCTTCTGTGATTTTAATTGAATTGTTTTTAACTTTTTCTCGGTGTTTTGCAGATATGGTACGAACAAACATCGACATGCCACCTTCGAAAAGAGTATGGGGTATCACAATCAACGAAGGGGGATCAAATCCTCCAAAAAGAGAAAGGCAAGAGCGTCCAACTGGAGGTCAGAGCAGGGGCAAGAGGCCTACATTTGAGAGACCAACTACTGACTCCCAGGCTGCTTTATCTGAGCCTGAGGATGACCAACCCTTGCAGTCCTGGCGAGATGAGATCCGAGCTAGATCTCACCCTGACTCTACTAGAGTCCCCTCATCTTCCACCCTAGTAGGTTCAGTGCCAGCCTCGACACCTCCTGTGGCTCCTATGCCACTAGTTATCCCTCCTTCTAAGCTTCTTAATAGGTTGAAAGGGGATGGATTGCAAACGATCATGGAGGAGAAGTTATTATCTACAGAGGGGCTAGAGGGTAGATACTCCAGTGTGAGGGAGATAGTACAATGGCACATGTTTCAGATTTTCACCAGGCCCCGAGGCCCCAATGTTCCTTCATGAGTTCGGGAATTCTATTATTCATATAGTGCCTTGGTGCCGCAGAGTGAGAAGAAGGCCAGCGAGTTCAGACCGGTTAAGTCGGTCATGGTCCGAGGTGTGGAAGTTGGGTGCTGCAGCGGTCTCATAAATGCTACCCTTCAGAGAGCCACGGTGTTCGAGCATGAGGATGAGGGTTTGGCTACAGTACAGTGCCTGGATGACTTGAAGGGTTGGCTTGCTCCCCTTCTCTCTGACGGCACTCCGATATGGATAGAGGTAGGAGTCCAGATTTAGAAGAAGAATTTGAATGTAGCTGCTCGGTATTGGTTCGAATTCATCAGCAATTCTATCACGCCTTCACAGAACGAATCAATCCTCCGGCACGCGAATGCGGCTTGTTTAGAGTCTATCTTAGGAAAAAGGTTGCTCAACTTGGGACTTATCATTGAACATGAGATGGACATGAGGGCCAAGTAGAGACAGACATCCTTGCCATTCCCAATCCTGATTATGGAGTTGTGTCGGCGTGCTGGAGTTCCCCGGGACTCGACTAGAGATTTTGAGGTTGCCCCATCTTCCTCCATTGACATCCGGCGCATTCAGGCTGAGTACACTCAAGAGGAGGCTGACAGGAGAAGGGTAGCTCCGGTGGATACATCCCCGAAGGTGGACGTCGATTCTATACATGCAGAGGCATTTTCGCCTACTCCGGCCTTCAGGTACTTTTGCCCCTCATTCCACTTCACAGGCCCGAGGTGCATCTACCTCGTCCCAGCCCACCAAGATCACTCAGGCTATGCTCCCGAAGATAGGGCACCTAGCCCATTCAGCTGACGTGAGGGCTACCAGACTTGAGAGATCTATCCCATGGATGATCGAGAGTGCCATCATTGCTGCACTGACCCCCCTCCAGACTTCTATTGACACTCTCATCACCAGAGTTGAGGCTTGTGAAAGCAGGCAGAGGGAGACCTTTGAGGTTACAACTTTGAAAGTTGAGGTAGCAGATTTGAGGAAGGATGTAGACTATCTAAAGTCTACTGACTTCACTTCATTACTAGAGGTTGAAGATGATTTGGACTATTCTGAGACTTCAGAGATTCCTATGGTTACCACCGGAGATGTGCATAGGGATGATGCAACAGTTAATGAGTCAGAGGCATAGATCGATAATGAACTGATAGAGATAAGGGAGGAGAGCATATATGGAGATTTTCTAGATCTAGAGGAGAAGATTATGCAATCGGTGATCCAGACATCGCTGACAGAGACATCCATGACAGCTCCTAGTGGAGCAGCTGGTACTTCTGAGGTGACTTCAGGCACTGATGCCTTAGTCCAGATTGATGCATCGGGCGTTGATGCCCCGACAGATGGAGTGACTGAGTAGACATGATCCCTTCTTTACCTCCCTCTCTGTCTTACCTTTATTTTGACTTTTGGATATTATCTTGATTGCATTTGAGGACAAATGATTTTATTTGTGGTGGGGTGAGGCTCACCTTTTGTGACTATGGTTTTGTGTATATATTTGGGTTTTGAGCTATAAATTGTGTTTATACTATTTTTGTGGATGATTGAGCTTGTGGCTCCTTGTTTTTAATTGTAAATGATTTTTGGACCCTTCTGAAAAAAATTATGCCACCTTTTGTTTGTGTTTGAATGTGGTTGTTCTCTTGCAAATTTGAGTATCGGTCTTGATCAATACCAATGACTTGAATAGTGCTCATAATCAAACAAAAATGAATGTGCGGCTAAGATGAGGTGAAATGAAGTTGCACAGATAATATGTGAACTTTTTGCTTCTCGTTATGACTAGCCAAGTATCAAATTGAGTCTCTTGTGATGAACATTGCACACTAGCGAAAGTGTGGAGTCTTGTTTGACATTGGTGTCAATGCCTTGTGTGATGAGCTTACCGTGAACAATGTGTGATGACACCTAGAATATGCCTCGTTGGTCCGGTTGACTAAGTGATGCAATCTCTTGATATGATCTTAGGCAACTTTGAAGAGTGTGAAACAATTTGACCTTATACCTCTTTTTGTGGCCTACCTTGTGAATGTGTGAACTCCGCTTGGAAGAAACTTGATGAAATTGCGACCTTTCTTGATCCATTACCCATAATCCTCATGATTTGTGGTTTGTGTGAATAGTCAACTTAGGCCAAAAGCCTAAGTTGATGGTGTGGTGAAAAGAGAAGGTAAATCAAGAAATGCAAGAAAGTCCCCTTTGACTCATGGTTTTGAGAAAAATGGAACCCCTCCATATATATAAAAAAAAAAAAGAGAAAAAGAAGAAAAGAATGGAAAAGAAAAAGAATGAAAAAGTTGTGGAATAAAGTTGAGAAGTGCAAAGAAAATAGGGTTTCCATCGGTCCACGAAAAGTGAATATAGGGTGACTTGTGAGCATGAATGAAAATGATGAAGGAAAGAAAAGAAAGTATTGTTCACAGCCATTGAGCCTAAGTGACCATACCTTTGCACTCAGCCCCGTTACAAGCCTTGAAAAAACCTTTTTGATCTTGAGTGAGCTGAAACAAGGGTTGATTGGAAAATAAGGGTGAACCTATGGGTGAAATCATGCATTGTGTTCATCTTTGTGAGTGTGAGCGTTGCATTTGATTTCGGAGATTTAAATTATTGAACCATTGTGTGTGAATATGGAATCATTCTTTGCGTGAGGGCATTTGATTACTTTTGTTGAGCTTGAACTTGCATTTGAAGCAAGTATTGTGAGCTTCAAAATCTTTGATAGTGGTGAGTCACAACTTGAATCTTTGAGTGCACAATTGATCCTTGCATGAGTAAATTGAGTCTTTTTGTGTGCATTCATGATTGAGTCTTGTGTAGCACTGTTTGAGACATCCTTTTTGAACTACTGCACTTAAGTTTTCCTTGAGGACAAGCAAAAGTTTAAGTTGGGGGTGTTGATGAGTCCACGATTTGGACTCATTTTGGGCTTTATTTTAATAGATTTAGTGTCCTCAAATGCATATTTTGTGCCAATAACTGATGTAAATCCTTGAATTTTAGGTATTAGGATTGAGGGACAAAGAATGGACACTATTGAGCAAAAAGAAACAAGACAGCTGAAAGAACGAAGAAAAGAAGGCCTGAGGATCGCCTAACCCATTGGGCGAGTCACCGAATGGCCATGGTCTCACCTAATGTTCCAGTGTGCCAAGCCCTGAAGGAGAAAATCAAGTCGGTGATAGAAAGAAGCAGTCGACGCGTCGCCGAACGGTTCCCCGATGCATTGCTATAACGCCCAAATTTACAGAACTTAAAGATGCTAAAGGCCAAAGCAAAAAAGCGATGGAATTGACCAAAGGGCGGATTGCCAAGTGGATCGGCAATCCTGACTTATTGCGCCGAATGGTCCTTCGCATCATATTTTTTGGAAACTATAAATACATGTAAGAATTTTTAGTTTAGTATCACATTTTTATCAGATTTTAATCTAATTTTCATAATTGTTCTGTTTTCAAGTTGGAGCTGCGAAAACTAACAGGCATAAAAATGGGTACTTTCCCATTCACATACCTTGGATGCCCAGTGTATTACGAAAAGAAATGCAACTCACACTATGAAGACATTCTGAGGAAAATTACAAAGATATTAATGGGCTGGCAGAATAAGTTGTTAACATACGGAGGAATGTACATACTGATTACACACGTTCTACAGTTAATGCTAATATACCTACTATTAGCTATCAACCCAACAAAAGGGGTGATAGATCTGATGCATCGCATTTTTGCTAAGTTTTTCTAAAGTGGAAACAAGGGAGAAAGAAGGAAACACTGGGTAGCGTGGGAAGACATGTGCTTTCCAAAAGAAGAGGGTGGAGTGGGTTTCCGTACCCTACATGGCATAACAAAGGCATTATTTAGCAAGCTATGGTGGAGGTTTAGAGTATCAACTAACTCATTATGGAGCACATATATGTGGAATAAATATTGCAAGAAACAACATCCAGTAATGGCTGGGGCGAGAGGTGCTTCACACGTATGGAAAAAGATGGTGGAGATGAGGGAGGAAGTAGAGCAGGAGATAGGGTGGAAAATAAAGTCAGGAAACTCTAGTTTTTGGTATGATAACTGGACAAAACAAGGAGCTTTGTATCTAACTAATGATCTGGAAGAGGATGGGGAAGAGATAGAAGTAAATGAGTGTATTAAAAATGGAGAGTGGTATAAAGAGAAGTTATGTGAATTGGTGCCTCAAGAGGTAGTGGATCACATAATCAAGAACATAAAGTTGAATGTGAGGAGTGATGAAATTGATAAGCCATGTTGGTTGCCTGATAATAGTGGAATTTTTTCGGTCAAGTTAGCACTTGATATAGTGAGGAACAGAAAACCACAGCTCGACTGGTTGAAGAATATTTGGCTGAAAGAAATTCCATTTAAAATCAATTTCTTCCAATGGAGGGTCTCAAAGGGGAGAATTGCTACAGAGAGAATCTAAGAAAGATGAGAGTATCAATGGCTTCAAGGTGCTACTGTTGCGAGAATTATGCGCAGTAGACCATGTCTCACCTATTTCTAACATCCCCAATAGCCCAAAATCTATGGGGATTTTTTGATATTTGTGCAGGTATTCATGTGGAAGGAGAGCAATTGCAACAAACGATAAATAGATGGTGGTTTGAACCAGCCCCAACTAAATTGAGATACGTATACAAGGCGATACCACACCTGTTAATGTGGGAGCTATGGAAGAGGAGAAACAATAGAAGACATGGAAAAGAAGTCTCCTATGAATGTATGAGTCAGCAAGTACTGGTAGTTGTTCATCAGCAAGTACTGGTAGTTGTTCATCGTTTCGTGAAAGGAAAATACCCTTGGATAACTTTGCCTAATGAATGGAATGGAATAATACACATATTGAAGAACTATAAGCCAAAGATACATTGGAAGGCAGTGAGATGGGAATTACCGGAGCAAGGATGGATAAAATGTAATGCGGATGGAGCGTGTAGGGGTAACCCTAGAGAGAGCGCATACGCCTTTTGCATCAGAAATAGTAGTGGGGATTTAATAGAAGCAGAAGCTGGATGTATGGGAATTACTACTAGTATGGAGGCAGAAACGATCGCAGTCCTAATGGTGCTAAGGAGGTGTAGGGATCTAAGACTACAAAATATAATTCTTGAAACTGATTCGATCAGCCTAAGAAATATTATTTTGAAGGATTGGAAAATACCTTAGAAGCTCAGCGATCAGATCGAGGAGATAAAGCATCACATAAATGAGTCACGGTGTATAATGAAACATGTTTTTAGTGAGGCAAATCAGGTAGCAGATAAATTAGCGAACATTACTTTGGATCAACAAATTCCGATAACTGTGAGCAACTTTACACAACTACCTAAAGAATGCATAGTTTTGATGAATATAGATAAAGCGCAGATATCAACACTGCGAATAAAGACAAGGAGGATAAACATCAACATTCATTAATGCAGAGGGAAGGATATAACAGGCTTTTAGTACACACAAAAGATATTTCCAAAGAAGAATTTAGCCAACAATAGGGCTTCAGAATTAGGCACCTATATCAAACCCAAAAAGATCCCTCAGCATCTATCGGACAACAATACCACCACATCAAAAGGAGAAAGTTAATCAGAGAAATCCAACGGCAAGAGAATACATAGGAGGAGGTAGCTTACCTTTGTGAGCTGTTAAATTCAAGCTCAAGGGATGTTTAATTACCAAAAGGTATGTTGCTAAACCATAGGAGGAAGGAACGAAAAGTAGAGTTCACTATCACTCTCAAAGAAGACATTAAGGCGGTATCAAAGAAGAGTGATAGTATGGATTAGGAAATCTCATTATATTAGAATTAAGGGGCTGGACTATCCAGTTTTGTTTTGTGGTTGTTAGTTGGTCACATCTGTGGCCCATCTTGTACATAATTATTTGGAAATAAAAAGGCCAATGGTCTAAATTTAACCAAATAGAAAAAAAATGTTAGAGAGCTTAGAACTGAGTTTGGAGACAGTATTTCCTTAGCTTTGAAGATTTCCATTTCTGAGAAATTGGAAGTGGGTGTTGAAGATTCTTCATCTTAGACCTTTGTAAAGACAATATTAATCTTACCTAGTTGATGGAAATATAATTTGGTAACGATTTTTACCTTTTTATGATGTTTAGCTAAAACCCCAATTCTTGGGGTGTGATTATGAGTTGATTTACTTGCTGGGTATTGTTAATTGATAGTGTAAATGATGTTTAAAAATGATTTCATTCAGTAATTGTGACTTAATCTAAAGGGTTGTAGTTGACAATGGAACTCTACCTTCGCGTTTTTGGCTTGCTCGAGAGAGAGGTTTTAAAACCAAGATTACTGATTTGATGGTCTGTGGGTATTGGGTGGTCATGGGTTTAGCTCGAGAGAGTGAATCCTAAACCCTTTTCCGCACAGTCAGCTTGAGAGAGTGAATGGACTAAAGCGTAGGCTGTTCTTAATTATTGCTTATTGGTGTTCGAGAGAAACCAATTTAATTCGGGGTAAATTGTTCGAGAGAAAGGTTATCCCCACTAAAGTCTAGCTTATTCACTATTAATTGCAATCACCCATTTGTCTACCTTACCCCATAATCCAATCACATCCCAAGAACCCATCTCCATATTTGTTACTTTCGTGTTATTTGATGTTGTAGATGATAGTTGAAAGTCACCCCAAACTTGAGCCATGCTTTTATTCGTAAATGTTTTTAGCTATGATTGACTTGAGCACATTCATGCTTTTCTATTGATTCTCGAGTACGTACCACTCCCTGTGAGATTCGACCCCAACTCACTTAGTTGGGTTATATTACTGACTAATGATCGTTGACATTTAGTATTGGATGATATCACGAAGATATGTAAAAGAGACAATTCCTTTAGACAACTCATTAGAGATAGAATGGCGTTGTTGAGAACTTGTTTAGAAAAGCCTCTCATATTTATTATCACATGACGAAATCATTATGCAGAAGTATTTATAACACATAATTTTGATAGATTTTCAATTTTTAAATACAATGCATACATAACTACATTGCTAATGCTGAAGATACATTCATAGGTAAAGTAGAATGATTTTTTCAAACCATTATTTGAAGGCAGTTGGCTGTGAGATTTGGAGTAATCAAGATTTTTGTTTGATACCAACAATGGTATTATTCACAAACGAAAAATACGAAGTTTCAAGTTCCATTGCATTGATTTGACTGTAATTTTTGAAATTGTGTTAAATTGCAAGGTCATGTCTATTTTTGAATTTCACAGAACAATGTGTATTTTTTATTGAAAGAAGTTCTATATATAACACAGACCATTTATCAATGCAATTTAAGTTTCCTTGAAAAGTGAATGGTTGTTGAGGAGTTATGAAACTGCTCTAATTTTTTTTATCTTTAAAAATATATTTGTTATAAATTTTAAACAAAATACTGATATATTTATACTACAGTCCTAAAAATATATTGGTGTGTTCATTCATCAATTACGAATGTTGGTGTGTATACTCAAACTATTTTTTCTTCTCAAATTTTAAAGGAGCCATCGTTTTAATAATGTTGGTGTGTATATTCATCAAATATGAAGACTCCACCTATTTTTCCTTCTCCAATTTTAAAGGAGCCATCATTTTAAGAACGTGCATAGAAGTGGGGTTTTAGAACTAATTGAACTCTTATTTTAATTGAATTTTATAAATTGGATATTTTTGGAAATATTAAAACTTTTCTAAATTAAATGGTTTTTTAAAAAATGAGTCTTCACAAATTTATAAATTGAACTTTTTAAAAAATAAAATATAGATTTTCTTGTGTGCTGACGTTTGTTAGTGCCCAAGTAAATTGATGACATTTTTCAATGTATATATAACTGCTGTTTTATTTTTATAACTAAAGTGTATAAAATAGTTCTTTTTTAATAGAAGTAAATCTGTCTAAGATTAATTTTAAAAAAAAATTTATTTAACGTGTATTAAAGAGGAAGTTTCATAACCAATTGATCTTTATTTGACATGTGTATTTTTATTTCAAATTTTAAATTTAGAATATTTAATTAGTTATATAATATTTAATAATTTATAATTTAAAATTTTGAAAATTTGTGTTGCTGACATGTGTCAGTTTTTCTTCTCCTATTAGATAGAAGATAGATAGCACAGTCAAAGTATTCTAAGTGTTTGTTTATGAAACACTAGGAAACTTTATCTCGCTTCGCTTCGTGCGTTCATGAAAGAGCTTATTTAATTTAGCCGAGCTTTCCTTTACTAAGTGAAAATTTTCAGTCCTAGTGTTCAATTATAGGGGGGCCTTGCAAGAGATATTAACTTTCAAGAGTCATTGAGCATAGGATCTTTAGGCAGGTGATGTGGCATATCTCACAAGCAATTATTCTTATTTATATTGTTTTTCTAAATTTTAGGCTTCTCCTAAAGAGTAGTGACTTCGTCCGTGCTTCATGGAAAATAAAATTAAAAGTAAAAATTATTAATTATTTAATAAAAACATCAATCTTTACTCATCAATCAATTTATCTTTTCTATAGCCTTTAATCACAACACAATTATTCATTTGGTAATTGTGCAATTTTTTAATTATCTCATCTTCATTATTTTCTAAAGATTTCGAAAATATTTTTTTAAAAAAAGTTGTTTAATAATTTAAGGAATATAATTAAGATAAAGCAAAAAAAAAAAAAAAATTCTTATTTGATCATATTCTCACGACGTTTTAAATATTTTTGAATTTTTTGTCTCTATTTTAAAACTATAAAATAAGAAGAAGGAGAAAGTAGGGAGAAGAAAGATGACTTCTTATTTCTTTCGAAGGATATTTGAGGATTGAAGTATATTTATTGATCAATTAAAATGAAGGAAAATTCTTATATTTATAAGGAGAAAATTGAGAATGCGTTTATTCCATGTTTTGCATCCTAGTCTAGAACTTGTCCTGCATGTTATTGAAGCGAAATAAAAAGTGTTGTTTTGTTTAGGATCTGATAATAAGCTTTCTTTGATTTGCCTGGTAATTTTAGCCTTTTCAGATATTATATCACTAGTTAGCCTTTTTGAGCCTGTAGCCTTTGTTGGTAGCCATATTTTGTCCTTGACTCTTTTGTTGAATCCCTAGTTTTTGCACCTTGCTTCCTTGAACGTTATAGCATAGACTTATTGTAATTATCAATTCTAAGAAAAAGGGATGGTTGAGTGAAAAGGTAATCAATGATAGCTACAAAGTGCTTAAAAAGCCCTCTTTGAAAGAATATGATGTGAAAAAAAAAAGAGATGAACAAAAGAAGTTACATTGATGATGGCCCTGGTCCTTCCAATGAAATCGTGCACCTTAACGCATGTAAAATGCGTAAGTTGAGAGTGGCTATTATGAAGGAAAACTTAAAAAAAAAAAGAGAAAAAAAAAAGATTAAAGCATTCTTGAGATGAGGAGAATTACTTGTGAAATAATTGTTGAAGAGAGGGTTGAAAATAAAGAGAAGAAAATAATGGGTGATGAAGTCTTAAAGTGCAAAGTGCTTAAGGAAGTGTAAGTCACTATTATATAGTTTTCCTACCTGTCTTCTAGCCTACATTACAACCCGTTAAAATCCTATTTGATTCTATTTAAGCATGCTTAATTAGTGGAGATGTACATAATGGGCAGACCTATGGTTCTTTGTGCATACATGTGATTTTATTGAATATTTTTAGGATTCTTTTCTTCTTCTTTCAGAGGGCATCAAGTAAAAAGTCGTCAATACTTTTTCGGATTCTTTTCTTCTTCTTTCTTTTCTTAGAGATTAGTGGCTAAACGCCCTTGTTCTGGGACTGTAGCTACGAATCTAATATTGAATATTTAAGGTTTTTGAATTAATTCTTGGTAGTCATTATAAGTTACTTTTATATTCTTGTTTTAGTATTTCTTGACTAGCCATCTAGAGATAAATCTATTGTCTAATCTTAAAATCGAGAGATGAGGGGTTAGATAGACCAAAGAATATAGAGAGCTCGATCGACCCATTTGATTGAGGTGATTTGTATTTAGGAGTGACGCCTGGACCAACAACTTGCTTGGTTACAAAACAGGATGAAATATAAATGCTCTCCAGTTAGTTTATTTATCTCCGCTCAACGATGTAGTTAGATAGCTAACTGGAGTAGGTGACTAGATGTGTGAACCCGACCCATACAATTAACCCTGTAAACTAGTAACTTTATAACTAATATTAGTTCTAATCCAAGAATATGATACATGAGATTCAATGTATGCTGCAGCCTTAGGATTTTCCAACTATTGTAAGTAATTTTATTATTTTGTTTTTGCATTCTTTTCTTTTGACACTCTTAAATAAATATTTAGACCAGTATAATTTAGTAAAAATAGTTAATTGACAAGTCCTTTGGGTTCGATAATCTGGTTCTTTTAAGAGCCACTATATTACTTGCGCGACCACGTACACTTGCGTGTGCAATTGATAGCAACAATCTCCCATTTCCATATTGGAATGTCCATAGTCTGAGCTAGGTCACCAAGCCTTTGATTTTCTGCTTTAACTTGTTGGCAATTGGAGCAATGTGTCACGTATTCCACAATATTCCTTTTCATGTCATTCCACCAGTAGACCTCTTTAAGGTCATGATACATCTTTGTGGAGCCTGGATGAATTAAGTATCCGGAGCAATGTGTTTCATGCATGATTTTCTTCCTTAACCCATCTATATTTGGAACATACTGACTTGGCATCTCAAGGTGCCATCTTCTGCTAAATCGAATGCAGTAATTCAGTGCTCATGAATCCCTTCTCGATACTGTAGAAATATTGGGTCCTCGTACTGTTTTTTTTTCACCAATGCCACTAATGATGATTCAGCAGTATTCTGCATGACTACGCCAAAGATGGAGTGGGATAGAGAATTAATAGAAAAATAAAATTAAGTTCTAATTAGTCATAGCTAAAAACACTATCTGATATAAACATACTAAATCTAAGGGGTGACGCAAGCGTAAAATATCAATGGGGGTTTGTGACAAGTAAGCAAAAACAACAAAAATAAAAGGAGTACTAATCAAGGAGACGAGATTCTTGGGATGTGATAGGAATACGGGTTAGACTAAACTATTGTGTACATGCTTTTGATAGTAAATCTGTTGAGTATTTGTGACTAAGCTATACTATAGTGGGGTAAATTCTCTCTCGAACAACTTAGCCCGAATCAAATGGGTTCCTCTCGGACACCAACCTACCGTATGAGGAACAACCTCCGCCTTAGCCCACTCACTCTCTCAAGCTGAGTGTGTGGGAGAAGGACTAGGGTTGACTCTCTCGAGCTGAACCTCATGTTGACCCACTCCCACCGGCCATCAATTTAGTAGTCTTAGTTTTACGACCTCTCTCTCGAACAAGCCAAAAACACAAAGGTAAAATCGTATTTGCAACTACAGTTTCATTAAGTTCCACCCCAACTACTAAACGAAATCACATTTACACGACAAACAAACCATCAACAAGAAAGATCCAATAGATAACCTAACCCATATTTACAAAATCACACCCCAAGAATTGGGGTTTTAGCTACACCTGTAAAAGAGATAGAATTTTATACAAATATGCGTTTGCATTCAATTAGGTATGAAGATTTAAGTCTTAAAACAAGCAAAGAGTGAAGAATCCACAAAACCGAAGTCTAAGTTCTTGTAGTTAAAACCCTTTGAATCTTCAAGTTCTTGAAAACCCTCTCCAAACATAAAACTCAAAATTCTATGTTAAAAATTATATATTAAAACTCTGCTATGAAGCTACAACTCTCAATGAGAATTTATAGTTTTCAAAAATCTGTGTTGCAGTGGATCATTCAGTGTCGTTAGTCGAGATCATCGATCAACTCGATGATCCACCCTTTGGTAGGTTTTATCTCCTTCTTCCTCTATCCTTCAGCATCGTCATGTTTTGGATCATTGGGCGACATAGTACTTCTTCGCGAAACTTCTCGGTGACTCGCCGACTGCTCATTTTCACTGCCGATTTGATCCTTTCTTTCAGGGCTCAGCACACTGGAACAAAAGGCGAGGATAAGACCTGTTGGCGATTCGCCGAATGGGTTCGGCGATTCTCAGATCTTCGTTTCTTCGTTCTTTCAGCTGCCTTTGTTCCTTTTTTGCTAAGTAGTGTCCATGCTTTCCATCAAACTTCAAATACCTAAAACTTAAAGGTTTGCATTAGATATTGAGATAAAATATGCATTTGAGGACACTAACTCTATCAAAATATAGCCTTAAATGAGTCCAGTTTGTGGACTCATCAACACCCCAACTTAAACTTTTGCTTGTCCTCAAGCAACTCAAGTTCAACCGTTCAAAAAGGGTATATCGAACAGTGCTACACAAGACTCAATCATGAATGCACACAACAAGACTCAATTTACTTATGCAAAGATCAAATGTGCACTCAAAGATTCAAGTTGTAACTTCCCAATATCAAAGAATCTCATGCTCACAATACTTGCTTCAAATGCAAGTTCAAACTCAACCAAAGTGTTCAAATGCCCTCACACAAGGAATGACTCCATATTCACACACAATGGTTCACAGTTTAAAGCTTCGGAATCAGAGGCAATGCTCACACTCACAAAGAAGAACACAATGCATAATTTCATCCATATGTTTACCCGTATTTTCCAATCAACACTTGCTTAAGCTCACTCAAGATCAAGAAGGTCTTATCAAGGCTTGTAATGTCGCTGAGTGCAAAGGTATGGTCATTTAGGCTCAGTGACTTTCATCCTCATGAAATGTGGTGCTCTCAACACTTTCTTTCCTTTTCTTTCATCATTTTCATTAGTGCTCATAAGTCATCCTATTATTCACTTTCCATGAATTGTTTGGAAACCCCATTTCTTTTGTACTTTATTCCACAACTTTCTTTTTCATTCTTTTTCTTTTTCTTTCTCTTTTCTCTCTTTTTTTTTTATATGGAGGGGTTCCATTTTTCTCAAAACCATGGGTAAGAGGAGACATTCCTTGCACTTCTTGACTTGCCGTTATCTTTTCACCACACTCCCAACTTAAGCTTTTTGCCTAAGTTGGCTATTCAACTAACCACAACTTCATAAAGATTATGGGTGATGGATTAAGAGAGGTCTAGTTTTTATTAAGATTCTTCCAAAGAAAGGTAAGGCTCCAAGGATGTTCAAAAGCGGTTCACAAACTCACAAGGTAGGTCATAAAAGAGGCATATGTCAAATTGGCTCACACTCTTAGTAGTTGTCTAAGATCATATTAAGAGATAGCATCACTTAGTTGACCGGACCAACGGGCTAAATTCTAGGATCCATCATGCATAGTTTACAGGTAAGCTCATCACACTAGATATTGACATTATAAGTAAAACAAGACTCCACACTTTTGCTAGTGTGCAATGATCATCACAAGAGACTTAATTCGATACTAGGCTAGTCATAACGAGATGCAAAGAGTTCACATATTGTCTATGCAACTTCATTTGGCCTCATTGTAACCGCACATTCATGTTTGTTCGATTGAGAGCACTATTCAAGTCATCGGTATTGACCGAAATCGAGACATAATATTTGCAAAACAACAGCCACATTCAACACACGAGAGGTGGCAAAATTTTTCAGACGGGTCAAGAATCATTTTGCAATTTAAAATAAAAGGAGATACAAGCTCAAACATCCTCTAAAAGCAGTATAAAACACAATTGTAAGCATAACGACCCAAATATATAAAAAAAACAGAGAGTCACAAAATCACATAAGGTGGGCCTCACCTCACCACAAATAAAACATTTGTCCTCAAATGCAAACAAAAATATCCAAAAGTGAAATAAAGTAAGGAAGAGAGGGAGGTAAAGATGGGGTCCTATTTAAGCAGTCGCTCCATCTCTCTGGGTATCAGTGTCAGGTGCATCACTCTGGTCCTGGGTCTCAGTACCCAGAGTTGCCTCAGAAGAAACAATAGTATCAGACCCACTAGAAGCTGCCAAGGGTGTATCCGCCAAAAAGGCCTGCACAACTCCATAGAATCTCCGGGCCCATGAAGGAATATAGGGGCCTCAGGGAGTAGTCTCCCTGTCAAAAATGGGCCTCTTTCCCTTGCCTTTATTTCCAGGTGGAGGTTCTTGTCTTCCCTTCTTGGGAGGATTTGACCTCCCTTCATTTATTGTGATATCCCGCGCTCTTTTCCGAGGTGGCATGACAATATTGGTATTTACCATATCTCGGGATCCTAAGACTTCTCCCTGCTAGACTCAACAACATGCAAGCATAAACCCACAACATTTAACTGATTTTAAGGCACAAAAATATGGGATTTTAACAATATAAATGCTACATGCAAGATTTTCACAAGCATAAGCAAAAGCAATTAAGATCAGAGAGGCTCAACACACATCACTAATATAAGATCATTGCAAATGAGTACAAAATTTGCTAAAAATAAATTTGGGGTTTAGAAAACCAACCTTAGATGCTGATTAAAATACTTTTGAAATGCTACGCGGCAATGTAATCCAACTCCGAGCATCAATCAACAACTCAAATACAGTAAAAACACAAGAAATATTGAAAATACTAAATGGGTGCGAGTTTGTGAAGGTCTTAAGTGAGGGAAAGTGTAGAGTTTGAAAGTTTAAACCTTTGGCCTTTTAAGAAACCGTTCAGTTTTTGCCCATTCGGCGACAGTAATGGTCACCAATCTATTCGGTTACTCGCCGAGTGGATACTTACCTCACCGAGTTTTACTGGACTTCCAGTTAAACTGGGCGTCCAAACGGTGAACTAGATTGCAATCGCCGACCAGGTCGGCGATTCGCTAATAATTTGCTAGGCAGGCCGAGTTTTATAGACTCCACTTTGAAGTTGTCTTTAGTCCAATGACGGTCTAAGTCGAGGTCGCCGACTTCTTCGGCGATGCGCCGACTGGACCTCTGGCTCGCTAATTTGAACTTTTCACTCACTTTCCAAACTTCGACCTACACAAACAACACCATTATTTTCGAAAGTAAAAATAAAGCGGTAAAACCTTCAGTTGCCTCCCAAGAAGCGCCTTATTTAACGTCGTGGCACGACACAACTCCTCACTCAAGTTCCATTAGTGAGGTTTGCTTCATTTTCATGAGGCCACCCCTCTTTTGCCTCTAAGTAGAGAGAAGATAGCACTTGGTCCATTTGGTACCCACAAATACCTTTCATACTTATCTTTCCTATTTCAATACACAAACAAGCAAAACAAAACTAAGAATTAATAAGTGTAACTATAATTAACAAGAACGAAATTCAACTTACCAAAAATTCTCAAATAACACCACTCCCCAGCAGCGGCGCTATTTTGATGTTTGTGTAATCAAGACACAACTTCCAATGCAAGTGTCTATAATCGTACAATAGTAAAGTAACCCAACCAAGGGTTGGGGTCGAGTCCCAAGGGAGTGGGCTTGAGAATTAATAGAAAAATAAAATTAAGTTCTAATTAGTCATAGATAAAAACATTATCAAATATAAATATACTAAATCTAAGGGGTGACGCAAGCGTTAATTATCAGTGGGGGTTTGTGACAAGTAAGCAAAAACAACAAAAATAAAAGGAGTACTAATCATGGAGACAGGATTCTTGGGATGTGATAGGAATACGGGTTAGACTAGACTATTGGGTACATGCTTTTGATAGTAGATCTGTTGAGTATTTGTGACTAAGCTAGACTATAGTGGGGGTAAATTCTCTCTCGAGCAACTTACCCTGAATTAAATGGGTCCCTCTCAGACACCCACTTGCCGCATGAAGAACAACCTCCGCCTTAGCCCACTCACTCTCTCGAGCTGAGTGTGTGGGAGAAAGGTTAGGGTTAACTCTATCAAGCTGAACCTCATGTCGTCCCACTCCCACCGACCATCAATTTAGTAGTCTTAGTTTTACGACCTCTCTCTCGAGTAAGCCGAAAACACAAAGGTGAAATCGTATTTGGAACTACAATTTCATTAAGTTCCATCACAATTACTGAACAAAATCACATTTACACAACAAATAAACCATCAACAAGTAAGACCCAATAGATAACCTAACCCATATTCACAAAATCACACCCCAAGAATTGGGGTTTGAGCTAAACATGTAAAAGAATTTGAAATTTATACCAATATGAGTTTGCATTCAAATGGGTATGAAGATTTAAGTCTAAAAACAAGCAAAGAGTGAAGAATCCACAAGACCCAAGTCCAAATTCTTGGAGTTGAAACCCTTTGAATCTTCAAGTTCTTCAAAACCCTCTTCAAACTTAGAACTCAAAATTCTATGTTAAAAATTATATATTAAAAGTCTGATATTAAGCTACAACTCTCAACGAGTATTTATAGTTTTCAAAAATCTGTGCTGCAGTGGATCATTCGGCGTTGTTAGTAGAGATCGCCGATCAACTAGGCGATCAACCCTTTGGTAGGGTTCATCGCCATCTTACTCTATCTTTCAGCAACGTCGTGTTTTGGATCATTGGGTGACATAGTATTGCTTCGTGGAACTACTCAAAGACACGCCGACTGCACTTTTTACCGCCGATTTGATCGTTTGTTTGAGGGCTCAGCACATTGGAACAAAAGGCGAGGATAAGACCTTTTGGCGATTCGCCGAATGTGTTTGGCGATTCTCAGATCTTCATTTCTTCGTTCTTTCAGCTGCCTTTGTTCCTTTTTTGCTATGTAGTGTCTATGCTTTTCCTCAAACTCGAAATACCTGAAAATTAAGGGTTTTCATCAGATATTGAGATAAAATATGCATTTGAGGACACTAACTCTATCAAAATATAGCCCTAAATAAGTCTAATTTGTGGACTCATCATAGAGGATGTTCACATCATAGTCCTTCAACAACTCTAGCCACCTTCTGCCAAATATTCAAATCCTTTTGCTTGAAAAGATATTGGAGACTCTTATGATCTGTAAATATATCAGTATGTACCCTATACAAATAGTGTCCCCAAATCTTAAGCTCAAATACTATTGCAGTAAGCTCCAAATAATGAGTGGGGTAGTTTTGTTCGTGTTTCTTCTATTATCGAGAAGCGTATGCTATCACCTTCCCTTTCTGCATTAAGACACACCCTAGGCCAATGCCTGAAGCATCATAATAAACTACATACCCTTTTGTATCCTCTTGTAAGGCCAATACTGGCGCCTTAGTCAATCTATCTTTCAGCTCTTGGAAGCTTTTCTCACACGCATCGGACCACTGGAACTTCACTGCCTTCTGCGTCAACTTGGTCAATGGTGCAGAAATAGAAGAGAAGCCCTCTACAAACCTTCGGTAATATCCAGCAAGTCCCAAGAAACTACGCACCTCCGTCAGAGTAGTAGGTCGAGACCAACTCTTTACAGCCTCAATCTTTTGGGTGTCTACTCTAATGCATTCATCAGAGACCACATGGCCAAGAAAATCCAAAGAGTTCATCCAAAATTCACATTTAGAGAACTTGGCATATAGTTGGGGCTCTCTGAGTGTTTGTAGGACAACTCTTAGGTGATTTGCTTGTTCTCTGGCATCACGTGAATATATCAAAATGTCATCTATAAATACAATCACATACATATCAATAAAGGGTTTGAAAACCCTATTCATCATATCCATAAAGGCTGCTGGAGCATTTGTTAGTCCAAATGACATGGCAAGGAACTCAAAGTGTCCATATCTTGTTCGAAAGGATATTTTGGGAATATCTACTTCTTGAATGTTCAGCTAATGATAGCTGGATCTCAAGTCAATTTTTGAAAAGCACTTAACTCCTTGCAATTGATCAAATAGATCATCTATCCTTGGAAGGGGGTATTTGTTCTTTATGGTCACTTTATTAAGCTGTCTGTAATCTATACACATCTGCATCGTTCCATCCTTCTTGTGTACAAATAGTACTGAAGCACCCCCAAGGCGATATTCTAGGGCGAATGAAACCTTGTCAATCAAATCTTTCAGCTACTCATTTAGCTCTTTCAATTCTGCTGGAACCATTCTATAAGGCGAAATGGATATAGGGTGGGTACTGGGATCTACATCAATATCAAAATCAATCTCCCTAATTGGAGGTAGTCCAGGAAGTTCGTCAGGAAACACATTTGGATATTCATTCACAACGGGCACAGAGTGAAGAGTCGCCATCTATTTCTCAGCTTGAAGGTCTCTTACATGGACACGGTTATATAAACACCCTTTGTTTGTAAAATTTCGTGCCTTAAGATAGGAAATAAACCTTCCTGTAGGCATCATAACATTACCTTTCCACTCTAGGACTGGCTCTCCCGGGAAATGGAATCGAGCAACTTTGGCTCGGCAATCAATTGTTGCATAACAAGACGACAACCAATCGATGCCCGTAATGAAATCATAATAAACCATTTCTAGCTCTATAAAATTTGCCAATGTGTCACAGCCACATATTGCTACTAGGCACCCGTAATAGACCCTTCTTGCTTTAACAGAGTCTCCTACCGGAGTCGATACTGCAAATGGCTCATGTAATAACTCTGGCTCTACTCCAAATTTCATAGCAACAAATGGAGTAACATATGATAGGGTAGCCTCTCGGTTTATCAATGCATATACATCATAAGAGAAAATAGATAAAGCACCTGTAACCACATCTGGGTATGCCTCTAAATCTTGAGGGGATGCTAGTGCATACATTCGATTTGGGCTAGCTCCAGAACCAGATCCTCTACCCTTGCCTATACCTCTCCTTGCTGGTGGTTGAGGGCCACGTGATGAAGAAGGCGCTGAAGGTGAGGATGCTCTTGCAGTGCCAGTGATTTGTGGCCTATCACCTCTACCCTCCACTCGAAGCTTGGGACAATCATGTATCTTATGAAACTCAACTCCACACCCATAGCAAGCGGTAGATCCATATCGACACTCTCCCAAGTGAGATCGGCCACAGTGCCTGCAAGTAGGTCGAGGCGATAGTCCTTAACTAGCACCTCTCTGATAGTGGGGAAAAGGTGCCATCGAGGTCTGAGTCTGCACCTGCCTGGGTCTTGATGACTGAGATAGGGCACTAGTAGTTAAGCAGTCTAGTGATTGAGCTTGTTTGGGAGGACCTCTACTAGAGTAAGCTCTAGCATTTCCCTGAAATATTCCAGCACTCCTAGCCCTGTTATTTTGTTCTGTATCTCTCTCAACCCTACGATTATGTATACTGTCTTCTGTTTATTGAGCATGTGCGATAAGTCTTGTAATATCCATATCCCAATTTAATGCAGCAACGGTGCAAGAACCAATCAAATGATCCCCAAGTCCACCAATGAAGCGATGCATCCTTGCATATTGGGTGCTAACCATCTCAGGAGCAAATCTATCCAAATGAGTGAATCACATGCAATACTTCCTGACGCTAAGGTTATTATGTCGAAAGTTTAAAAATTCATCAACCCTCGCTTCCCTAGCTCTTGTGGAAGAAAGTTCCCCATAAAGGCCTTAGAGAACTACTTCCAAACTGCTGGAGGAGCATTTTGTCCCCTAGAGTTCACCCATAACTCGTATCAAGCAATGGCAACATCTTTCAGCTGATAGGAGGCTAATTCAACTGCCTCAGTCTCGAAGATATGCATAACCCTAAGAATTCTGTTGATCTCATCTATAAACTATTGTGGGTCCTCTGTCACCCTAGATCCTATGAATACTAGGTATTCATATGGAGGAAATTACGTAATCTTGATCCAGCTGCCTCTTCTAGAACCGCACTAGGTGCAGCTGTATTTTGTCTTTGGACCTGAGCTGCTACCAACTGAGTGAACAACTATATTGCCCCTCTAAGATCTTTCTCTGAGGCACCTGGTGGCGGTAAAACTGGTATATGAACTACCATTGGTACTACTGGAGGTATAGGAACTCTTGTAGCTCCTTCTGTCATGGGAATCTGAGGACCAGAAAGCATAGTACATGGCAAGCTCTACTGACTGCTGGTCTGATCACCTACTAGTTGGGACTGATCTAAAATGGATGCCTCCTGAGTAGTACTAGCAAAGGAACTCGGGCCTTCTTTATCCTTGTCCGTACTAGACATGATCTGAATCACAAATGAAAAAAAAGTTTAAGTCAGAATTAACTTTCTATGACCTAGCTGTATCGCAAGATCTAGATTATGAAAGAAGGTCACATTCCTAAATGCCCATGTAGTCCATAAATTATAAATATGGTGCACAACACATTTATGAGAAAGGTCCTACTAGACACGACTTCATAGACTCCATGGGACACTTGAACCTTGTGCTCTGATACCAAGTTTGTCACACCCTACCTATAGAGGGGCGAACATCAAGGATATACACAAGCACCTGCTAATTATCTTACTTATCTCATGCTAAAACTGAAGATTCATAAGAAGCGGAACCTATATGAAGACACATACTAAAACATAGATAACAAAAGGGCCCGCTGGGCTACTTTACAATGGAAACAAAACTATGTCTACAAAGCCTCTAAAGAGTATATCTGTGAGAATATGATAACTAGTCGAGATAGGGCCCCGACATACCCATTCTGATATATCTACATAAGTAGCAAACTATAGGCTCTAAATATCTGATAGCTCCAGGTAGAGGTGAAGCTTACCAACTACTAAACTGGAAGTCTCTAGTTAACTGAAAACGCTTGTTGTCTTATGTACCTGATCCTGTAGTGATACAAATTAAATGCCAAAATAATAGGGATGTCAGAACATATAAAACATGTACTAGTATGTAAAGCAGATTGAATAACAAGTAGACAAGTAAAAATGCTAAAATGCATCAAATATCAAGATAGGCAAATCTGAGCATGTGTATGAAGGAGACATAATAGTAACTGGAATTGTTGATGTAAAATGGATTACATCAAGCCTAACGATTCTCTAACTTCAATGCTTTTATGGAATGCTCACAAGGATGGAGGCTGTTTGGCATGTATGGATGCCAAGAAGGGAGTTCCATGCCTTGCATGGGAACATATGCACCTTGAAGGAGCTCCCAATTGGGAAACACCATGCTTGGATGATAGCTTGGAGAGTGGGAGGCCCAACGAAGCGAGGATGAGCAAGTGAAGAATGTTCTCAGTTCGGCGAGCTGGAGAACACTTCGGTGACTCGCCAAAGCCCTTTGGCAAGGGTTCCCAAGATCGCCAACTGCCCAAGGAGCTATAAAGGGGAAAACTGCTCACTAGGCGAGCTGAAGACTATTGTCACATTGCCAAGTGGATTGGGCGATGGTTCCCAGACAACCCAAAGTTCTTGTAGCTTCCCAGCCAAGGCAAGGAGCAGAGTTCCTCGCCGAACCTATTGGGCACATCACCGAGCCATTAGGTGAGCCCGACTTGGTTCCCCCATTATTCCATTTTGGGTCATCTTTGGGTCCATCTATGCAATAATGCCTAAAACTATAAATAGGCCTTTAGCGTTTCGTTTTAGGGAGACTTGTTTGAATATTGATGAATGATAAATTTAACTCCTTGTGTGAGTTTTGAAAGCTTTGAAAGCTTTCGTTGAACCTTGTTTAGAAATGAGGGTTGCTTGGGATATCGATTACCTCTAGGTCTTCGTAAGAGTTGGGTGCTTCTTGACAGATTAACGAGGGGAGGTCTTTGGGTTTAATATACCTTTAGGTTTCTCTTTGTTTCCTCTTTTTGTGTCTATCTATTTATCCGTCTTTGGTACTTGTTAGGATCTAGATTGGAGGTTATTGGATTTAATACATCCTTTAGTTGCCAATTGTTTCTCTTCTTGTATCTCTTCTTCTATCATTCTTTTGTTTTCGCTGTTGTTTGTGATTCTTCTTGTGAGAATTACATCATTTGGTATCAGAGCTGAGCTTAGTATCATTCCTACGATTCTAGTCTTGGGTTTGTTGCTACAAAAAAAATCAAAAAAATTGTTCAAATCGTTTTTATGCAAATTTCTGAAATGGGTTTGTTGATTTGTGTCTTGTTTAAAGTTTCCAACATTGGATTCGTCATCCCTAACCTTATTTGAGTTTAGATCTGAGATTGAAAAGGGTTTGGTTCACTATTGAAGAATCCACCATTTTTGGTTGAAGAAGCTTTGATGAAGACAAACTAGGTTTTGAGATCTGGAAGATTTGGCAAGGAATTGAGTGCTAAAAAGTATTGGTGTTTGTTCCCTATATCTAAGAGAGCTTGGATCTCGAATTTTATGAAATTATGAGCTAAAAATCTCCGCGGTTTATTTTTGGATCTCCATAGTGTTCTTGAAGTCCTTAAAGAACATTCAAACCTTCAAGTAAGGAATCTTCAAAACAGAAAGAGTTTTATCCAAGAGGGAAGAAAGAGAAAGTGTTAAATGTGTTTGTCCAAAAGGAATTTACCTAAAAGGGTAAAGCTAAAGGACAAAGGAAGGNGGGGGGGGGGGGGGAGGATCACAACAGGTCAATTTTTGGAATTGTGCAATGCAACTTGAGGAATTTGGGAGAATCCCGACTTGGATCGCCCATTCCACTCGGCGCCTCGCCCTTTAGGCAGCTAGGTCTCTGAGTTGGACCTTATTTTGGTGAAGACACTAGAAATATCGGTGAGCTAAGCCTTGGTCGCTGAACTCCCACCTAGATCGCCAAGTTGCCTTGTCCGTTTGTAGAGTTTGGCGAGTCAATCTTCAAGGTTGCGAGCTGAACTTCACGTTAGGCGAAGAAAACATGTCATTTAGTGATGGGAAACTCGTCTTATGACCCTTTTCATCTCAGGTTCTAATTCTTAGTTTCTTTTCTTTTGACTCTAGTTCGTAATCAAAATTCCTAAACTGATTTTGAACTTGTAAGTACCTACTCGTTGACTATTGGTTTTCAAAATTCACTTTTTTGTAGTGCTTTTATTCGTTTTACTTCGTAGTTAACTTCTTGACTCAAGTCCGTTTGCTTTAATTGAGTTATCCATTTTTCATTACACTAAAATCCATTCCGACCAAGAGTAGAATTGGCTCTTTTGTGATCAACCATGAGGACTCCTACTGAAGAGAGTCGAATGGTGAGGCTATTGGATGGAAGCTTGGCTAAGTTTAAAGGTCGTCTATCCGAGATAAATTCTAGACTGACCAAGGTGGAGGATGAGATTTGGGCCAAAGAGACAGGGTTCACATTACCATCTTATGAGGTAAGACGAACTATACCTAGGAAGGCCATGACCAATCATGAGCAAAGGGAGAATATCTTCTACTCCAAGTGCCTCATCTAAAGCCAAGTATGTGTTTTGATCATTGACAGTGGAAGTTGTGCCAACCTTGCTAGCACGACTGTGGTGGACTACTGGAAGCTTCCTACCACTAAGCATGCTAAACTATACACACTTCAATGGTTAAATGAGGAGGAATTGAGGGTACATGAACATGTGTTAATTAAGTTCCAAATTGGGAAATATCATGATGCTGTACTTTGTGATGTGATTCCCATGCAAGCTAGTCATGTACTACTCGGGACGCCTTGGCAACACAGCCACGCGTCAATACATGATGGAAGTCACAGCACCTATACCGTCATGTCGATGGGTTGTAAATATGTCCTTAAACCAATGTCACCATCCTAAGTCATAGAGTTGTATCGAAAGATGGATGAGTTGAGGGATAAAAGGAAAAAAAATGAGGGACATGTGGAGGCTGAGGCCCAAGGAGAAGGAGAAAAGAGGAAGTTGAAGGGAAAGGTCAAGTTGTTATTGGCTGAGCATAAAGATATAAAGGAGGATGTGGGAGTCGAAAGTGCATTGATACTTAAGGATCATGAGTTGCAAGCTAACTCGTCTCACTCTTCCCTTCCCCGTTCTATTTCTTTGCTTTTGCAGGATCCTCGTGAACCCTTGTGATGGATATATTTGTGGGCTGTCCCAACATTCCTACGAAAGTGTCATTTGAGTGTAAAGAAGATCTTTCTTGCGGGCGTCAAGGTACAATAGCTAAATTTAAAACTTTTACCATTGCAAATGAACAAAGTGTAAATGTTAGCTTGTCTATATGTGAGCCTATTGTTTCTTTACCTTGTATTGATAATGTGTTTGTTGAGAGTGTAGATACACTAGTTGATCCTATTGATGACTGAATTGATTCTTCTAGTAAGATCGATTGGTTTCCACCTAGTGTTGACACTTGTACTTTGAATGCTAGTTCATTATCGTGTGATAATTCTGTTGATCAACCTTCTTGTGAGTGTAGTTCACTAGTTGAGGGTCCTTGTAATGTGATTAAGGAACCTCAAGTAAGTGGTGCTAATGATAATGTTGATTCATTGAATAGGAGTGACTCTATGAGCATATCTTTTGTGGAAGATTCGATTGCTTGTTTTGTTCATAGAGATCATGTGCTAGAACATACTTCGAAGAATGATATTTGTCCTTTTGAGGGTGAACTTGCATGTTTTGATTCTTCCTTAGTGATTGACCATCCCCTCCTTAAGTACAATGTCTTATTTGAAGATGATGGAATCACTCCTAGTGATGTACCTAGTGGCGTGAAACTTGAGAGTAGTGTAGTTCTTCATAACTATACTGTCTATAACAACCTACTATGGTGTGAAGCTTTCCCTCCCAAAGATGGAAGTCTCTTCTTGGAAGATGAGAGTACTCTTGTGGGAAAGGAATGTGATGAGGAGGAAGGTGGTGTTAATTTTCCTATTACTTCTTCTTCTTGGTGTGTTTCGATCCTTGATAGTATGACCAACACTTTTGAGCCTATTGGTAGTCATACTCATGAAAACACCCTCGAGGAAGTTGACTTGCGTGTCACCTTTCTCTATTACTTGTCTACATATGATGAAGCTCATGCTGTTGAGTAGAGTATGATGTTGGAAAATGAGAGTGATAGTCGGGCAAAAGGAGAAGTACTTGGTCCAAGTTCATGGATCTCCTTTCCATTTGACCCCGGTAGTGAATTAAATTGTGGCACTTGTGTAGTGATGCTTGGTCAAGATGACAAGTATCATTTGGATGGATTTGTTGACACCTTTACCTACGATGGAAAGTCCTTCTTGAGGGTTTACAGTCCAATTGAGGAGCCTACATTGTGTATGGGGAAGGGAATTTTCCTAAGACCTTTTCTTTACTCATTCTTTGAGTATGATCTTGTCGATCGTACATTTTGTGGGGGTAGGAGCTCTTTGTTGAGAGAAGGTGAAGTTTATTTTAAATTTGCCATGAAGTATTTGTGTGTTCCTTCTTGTAAAGTGATGTGTGCTAGGATCCTTGAACCTAGTTGTGATCTTACATATGAGAACACCTTAGATGTCCCTAGTGAGCATGACACCTTTCTCTATTATCTATTTGCATATGATGATACTCATGTTTGTGTAGGTACTATATTTTATGTTAATAGTGGAATTAATGAGGCAAATAAGAGTCTCCTTGACTCAATGCTATATTTTTCCTTCCCATTTGACCTCGGTGTTGGTCTAAATTTTGATGGGTATGGTAGTAACACCCTTTTTCTTTTATGTGATTTTTACTTAGTGTTATTACTTGATCCTATGTTCTTGAATGAGGTTTGTTTGCCAAGTTGTGTGGGGAATACTATTGTATTTGACCCCCCTCATGAATTGGGAATAACTACATTCTTGAAGTTAGCTAGTGCATTGGATGGAATCTTAATTTGGGTTAACTTTGTTTATGCCCTTGCACTTAGTTTTGAGAATGTTTATGTGCTACTTGACATAAGGGAGGTCTTGTGCTTGTTTGAATGTGGAACCAATGAGGGATTACATATGAGGTTGTTTAAGTGTATTGGTTCCTACGCTCTACCCCTTTGTCAATGTTTCTTACTTAGCCAAGTATCTATTGATTACAAACCCTTGGTTGATAGTTGTGATGCTTGGTTATATGTTCAATTTGTGCATCCTTGGTATGGTGATGAAATTGTTATTGGTAACGCTAACCCTCATGCCATGAGGATCTTGTGCTTATTTGCTCCCCCTAGGGTTTTGCAAGGTATGGATTCGTGGACGAATCCTTTTCAAGAAGGGGAGAATGATGTAAAATGGATTACATCAAGCCTATCCATTCATGAATTTCAATGCTTTTATGGAGTGTTCAGAAGGATTGAGACTGTTTGGCATATATGGATGCCAATGAGGGAGTTCCATGCCTTTCATGGGAACATATGCACCTTGAAGGAGCTCCCAATTGGGCAACACCATGTTTGAATGATAGCTTCGAGCGTGAGAGGCGTAACGAAGAGAAGACGAGCAAGTGAAGAATATTCTCCATTCGGCGAGCTGGAGAACACTTCGGTGACTAGGGTTCCAAAGGTTGCCAACTGCCCAAGGAGCTATAAAGGGGAAAATTGTTCACTAGGCGAACTGAAGACCATTGGTGCATTACCAAGTGGATTGGGCGATGGTTCCCAGACCGCCCAAAGTTGCAGTAGCTTCCCAGTCAAAGAAAGGAGCAGAGTTCCTCGCCGAACCTATTGGGCGCATCACCGAGCCATTAGGCGAGCCCGACTTGGCTCTCCCATTGGCCCATTTCAGGTCACCTTTGGGCCCATCTATGTAATAATTCCTAAAACTATAAATATGCCTTTAGGGTTTCATTTTAGGGAGACTTGTTTGAATATTGATGAACAATAAATTTAACTCCTTGTGTGAGTGTTGAAAGCTTTGTAAGCTTTCGTTGAATCTTTTTTAGAAACGAGGGTTGCTTAGAATATCAATTTCCCTCGAGGTCTGCGTAAGAGTTAGGTGCTTCTTGACGGATTAACGAGGTGAGGTCTTTGGGTTTAATATACCTTTAGGTTGCTCTTTGTTTCCTCTTTTTGTGTCTATCTATTTATCCGGATTTGGTACTTGTTAGGATCTAGATCGGAGGTTATTGGATTTAATACATCCTTTAGTTGCCAATTGTTTTTCTTCTTGTATCTATTTTTCTATATTTCTTTTGTTTCCGCTGTTATTTGTGATTCGTCTTGTGACAATAACATCAATTGTGACCAACCTCAAGGGTCCTCATCTAACGTTTCATGGATTAGTCATTTATATATATAATCCCTATAATTTTCCTAAGTGATATCTTTACTTTATTATAGCTCTTCTTTGCTCTTTGTTAAACTAACTGTCAGGGAATCACATGATGGCCTACTGACGGCGATTACTGAACTCTGTATGGCATCTGTAGCCCACTATCTTGACAACGCGTGAAATCTCATAGTCTGGTAATGAGGTCTACCAAGGTAAGCCCCCTAGGGCTCCTGTATGGTCTGCCCATAGGCTTGTATCAGTCAGGTGAATCAACGACAGGAAATCCCAGCTGACAATATCTGAATGTTGTGCACAGAGTAGCGTCGCATGTAGTAGCCCTAAATATACCCACCCCACGCTGCAGAGTAGTCTATAATCTCAACTGCTTGCAATTATTTATAATAATTAATTCATTAATCACATAGCTCGTGATACAATTCGTTATTACTTTCTTTACCTTGAGAATCATATATCTTGTGACCTATACACTTACAAACAATCTGTGGCTGGCTTCTTTCTATAAATTTATGCAACATGTACACCACTAACTTCTAAGAGTTTCAACTGTAGACAAATGTAGTTGTGTGAAACATATTGCTTCCTTGAAGAGTACTGTAACTCTATAGGTTTAGGACTCAACATAAGAGGGTTTATAAAATAGGATAACTTTCTTTCAAGTATCATAGAATCTCCAGTGACATTTATCGGAATAACATGCGAGTTTAGATTGTGCCTTAAGGGCAAAAGAGGTTTTAGCTTTACATACCTTACTTCGAGACTTACTATCCTACGTCGTTAAACTCCTTTGCTGACAACTTTATCTATAACCTAAAATCATAAAAGGATAGTATAAGAAACTAATCAAGAGTCACAACAATGCCAAACATACAATAATAGTTCGGAGTGACAATCTCAACAATTACCATAGATGAATGGTGTATCACCACACCCTTATCTTTCTCTACTTTCCAAGTAGGCTTATGACTTATTTACATGTTCCGTATTACTCCTAAATCCTTTAACCATAAAGAACCAGCCCCCTTAATCATCCACACTTAACATAAAAGTAAAACTCATGGCCTCCGATCACCATCCCACGGGTTCCTTGTTAACGATGTCAAATTCCTTTATATGCTCATAGTTTAAGTTGGTAGAGAACTAATTCCATAAATTAAAATAATATAAGCTCATATAACCAGCTACAACATATTCTTAGAGATTTAGGCATTTCATAAAAACACTTGGTAAGCGACAAACTTTCAAGAACTATAAGAGCCGCGTTCTCTATACCTCACCTTCCGTTTTAATGTAACCAACTTAATTCGCCAATACAATACCATTGACCCCTCATTTGGTCAAAACAACAGCCAACACAACCTTCTACAAAATCTCTCCTCGACAAAACATCAAGTACAATGGGTAAAACATGGACTCACGGCTTCGTATCACCGTCCCATGAGTCCTACCCGCAAATTATACTTAAAGAATCCTGGGAATACTATTTTTGAAGATCGAAGAGGAGTTATACTTATATATCCAAGAAATGCAGCCCCTTTCCTTTTTCTATTCTCCAAGAACAATACTTTTTCCTTCAAGAAAACATTTAGCTAAGTATACTATAGGCCTATGGAGAGGAAGACATCTGCTTCTTGAAGAAACCAACTTACCTTAAGCTTTAGAGGATTGAAGATGAGAAAAACATGAAGAATAACTTGAAACCAGTCCTTACACATTCTTGAGTATATGAGAAAGTATATCCCAAACTTCTAATATAAAAGCAACAAGTTTGACCGACTTTCTCTAAAGTGCCACTTGTCCTACAGTGATTGGGCAGTGCGCGTGTTTGTCGTAGAATGAACATAACTTTTTCTCCAATATATTTTTAATGAGCGGTTTGTTTTGCTGGAAACTATACTCAAATACCTTCAATAGGATAGGTTGTAGGTCCTCTAACTCATTATATATTAGGAGATATGCTCGTTCAAAGTCAGATGCGAAATGAGATCATTTACACTATTCCTCCACAATGAATCTTTAAACTTGAATCTTTTCTTTAATGATCTCTTTGGAATTTTTTTTTTGTTTAACCCTTCAAATGACTAAGTATAAGGGTTACATGGTATGCTTAACCATTTTCAATGATATACCTCCCCCGATATCACATCTATGCATTGGTGTTTACGAGCAAATGTATTTTAAGTTACGAGATATTACACCACACCTCATGAGGATTAAGGGTGAATGGATAAAGAGAAGGTTACAATTGCATCAAGTTTCTTCCAAGAAAAGGCTAAGGCTCAAAGGGTGTTCAAGCAAAATTCACACTCACAAGGTTGACCACAAAAGAAGTATAATGTCAAATTGTTTCACTCTTTAAAATTGTTGCCTAAGATCATTTCAAGAGCTTGTATCATGTTGTCAATCGAACCAACAGGGAAAAATCTTGGTGTCATCAGACACGATTCACGGTAAGCTTATCACATAAGGCATTGGCACCAATATCAAACAAGACTCCACACTTTCGCTAGTGTGCAATGCTCATCACAAGAGACTCATTCGATAACCAGCTAGTCACAACGAGATGCAAAAAGTTCACATATTGTTTATACAACTTCATTTGGCCTCATTGTAGCCGCCCATTCATTTTTGTTCAATTAAAAGCACTAATCAAGTCATCAGTATTGATCATAACCATTACTCAAATTTGAACAAGAACAGTCACAATTAAACACAATCAAGAGGTGGTAAAATTTTCAAAAGGGGCAAAAAGCAATTTACGTTCATAATACGGAGCCACAAGCGCAAACATCCACAAAACAATGCCAAAAGACAAGTTAAATAAAATAATCCCAATATATAAACAAAAATAATAATCATAAGAGGTAGGTATGAAATACCTCACCCCCACCACAAACAAACAACAATTTGTCCTCAAATGCAATGAAAATAACAGAGAGAGAGAGGTAAAGAAAATCCTATCTAGACAGTCGCTACATCTGTCAGGGCATCAGTGCCCGATTTAACATCAGCACTACTAACTCTACTAGGGTCAGCCAATGGTGTTTCTGCCAAAGAGGTCCTGCACAGCTGAATCTACCATAGCCTCCTGAATCTCCGTAAGGCCCTCATAAGAAGCCTCCTCATCAACAATAAGAAGATCCTCATCGATCTCAGCCTCAGACTCGACAACAACTACCTTTTCAGTTCGAACCTCATTCTGGTGGTAGCCGAAGGCACATCTGGATCAATTGGCACATTAGGGATGTCCATTGTCCCGAAAATCATCGACATGTCGGTGGACTTCATCTGGTCCACATATCTCTTTAACTCAGTAATAGTGTCCTTTAGAGCCGCCACCTCCTCAGTGGCACATTTCCCCTGCTCACACACCGCTATCTGTGTCGTAAGGGCATCATTAGTCGCACTCAAGGGTGTTACAACATTAACAAGGGCCCTCTCGATCATTCCAGGAATGGTAGCCTCAAGTTTGGAGGCGCTCCTATCAGCAGAATGGGCTAGCTGCCTCATCCATAGTAATACAGCCTGGTGAGTGACCGACGGGAAGTAGCCGCAACAGAAGAACCATAACTAGGAGGCAAAAGGGTTGTAGAGGAACTAGGCCTCATGGAAGGGGAAGTGCTAGATATACCTAAAGGCCTAGGGGCCGGAGTAGGCAAAGGTGCCTCTGTAGGTAATGCATCAGTATCCATAATTGGGGATGTATCCACCGGGGCTGCCTTCTTCTTCTCTGCCTCATCCTTCAAATATTCTTCCTCAATCCTCCGGATGTCGGTACAGGATGTGGGAGTCACTTCCACTTCCTTATTTTCATCTCTAGATACCTAAGCTCGTCTGCACAACTCAGTGATCAGCACCAGAAAGAAGAGGGAAGTGTGGCGCTGCTTGGCCCTCATGACCATCTCCTGTGCAATAATCATCCCAAGGTTTAGCCTTGTCCCATATGCAACCAAGACAAACTGCTTTTGCGTGGCAGAGAATCAACTTGTTCTGGGATGGCATGATAGTACTGCTGATGAAGCCAAACCAGAACCTTGCTGCTATATTAAGGTCCTTCTTTTCAATGGGTGCTCCAACCTCGATCCACTTGGGAGTACCGCCAGATATCAGAGGAGCCAACCATTTTTTCATATTCTCCAACATTTTTGAATAGATCTTGTATTGACAGTCATCCTCAATTCTTGTTGAATATTCGAAGACTACATTAATAGCATCATTATCACACTTCACTTTTCTGCCCTTGACAACCACATAGTCTACTGGCTTGAATTTGGTGGCCTGCTTCTTCCCTTGTGGCACCAGGGCTCCATAGGCTGTGTAGAATTCCTGGACCCAATTTGGAACATAAGGACCATAGGGTCAAGTGAATAGTTGGAACTTTTAAGCCCTCAAACAGCTAATGATCGCTGAGTATTTGTCTATGACTTCATCAGTAAATAGCTTCTTCTCCTCAATAATGGTCCTTTGCCCATCAATCTTCATTCTATTCGTAGATCAGGGAGGAGGGCCCTATACAGCTAGTGCTAGAATCGCAGCCTGTGTCGGAAGAGGAGGAGTAGTGGTGGCTAGGGAGTCCTGATCCTAGACAGATTGTTCATCCTCTTTGATCGCAGCTCCGTTCTATAGGTTGATAGTAGCTCATCTTCAAGCTCAGAAGTGGCAGCCTGATGGTCCTGGTTCTCACCCTCACTCTCAGAAGTGGTGAGGTGAGTGGCATAGACTACGTCACTATCAGAGCTGGCCCCTGGTGATGCAGGAGCAGGAGCCTTGCCATTCCCTTTTCCCTTCCCACTAGTGGTGGGAAGTTTGGTTGCTTTTGCCCTAGATGCAACTGCATCCTCATTAATGGTGGTTCCTTCGCCCTCTTGCGGGGCGTCATGTATCTTCATGCCACTTTTGGTCTATCCATAACTGCAAAAACATCGTAGAAAGTTGGGAACAATTCAAGTAAAGTTGCAGAAAAATAGTTGCAGACAGACTAACCGAACTGATCGATGAGTCGCCGAATCATTTTGGAGAGACAGATTAGGCTCGCCGAGAGGATTGTCTCAAAATTTTCTAGAAAAATTGGCATGTCGGAGATGGGATGGGCCTTTCGGCGAATCGCCAACAACATTCGGCGAGCATAGACAAGCCCGCCTAAAGTTATAGTGTACATTAAGGGTTAGGGGCGCATAAAGGGCGATCAAACAAGCCTTTCAACGAGTCCCTGAGTGCACTCAGCTAACTCAGGCTACTCGCTGAAAGTTACAGAAGCAAAACTCAAAATTTCATGAATTTAAAGGTGATCAGGGATTCGGCGAATCGCCGAGTGGTTCGGCGAGCTTGACCCAACTCTCTAAACTGCCCAATGTGCCGACTTTCAACCCCAACTTCCAAAATCTTCCCTGCAGCCCCCTAAAACAAAATAAAACTATACATTAACACAATTTGACTGAGACCCATAAGACCCATGCCTCGGGGGTACTCAGACTTCTCCCAGTTTGGCCAAAATTGGCCATTTGACGACTTACACCCTTAGGAATGACCTCAAACGCTCCATCATTGGGTAAAATGCATCAGTTAGCATAATTATGGGCTACTCAGACTACACCTGACTAGATCCAACAACATTTTAGTACAACCCTTCAATTTAGATTAATTTTAAAGCACGAAATTCAGAAAATTAACAATTAGGCATTTCAGGCATGATATTAAAATTAAATTCGCAAACAAGCATACAAACATGGATTCAGAGAGCCCCAACACACATCACGAAGATAAAAAAAATTGCAATTGAGTAAAATTACTAAATACAAGTTCGGGGTTTGGAAAACCAACCTTTAATGCTGAATAAATACTTTCAAAAGTTAGGGGGGAAAGAATTCCAACTCCCAACACAAGATTGATGACTAGGCAGCGGTATAAACGCAAAAATATAGGAAAATATAGTGCGGGTGTGATATTGGGAAGTTAAAAAGTGAGGGAATGTGAAAGAGTTTGAAATTTTAAACCTTTGGCCTTTAAAACCGTCCACAAGATTGTGCTCGCAGAACCACTCGGTGACACGTTGAGTGGTCACTTACCTCGCCAAGTTTTACAGGACCTCCAGTTAATGTGGGGGTCCAAACAGCAAACAAAGTCGGGATCGCCGACCTGTTCGGTGACACGCCGATTTGTCCATGGCCCGCCGAATTTTATAGAATTCATATTCTTATTTCTTGAGTCCAACGGCGGTCCAAGTCGGCCTCGCCAACCATTTTAGCGAGTCTCCCTTTGGGTCTTTTGCTCGCCAACCTGCATATTTCAAAAACATTCTACATTTCAACCTCCAAAATCAACACACGATTATTTCAAAAGCAAAAAGAAAGAAAATAAAAACTTGGGTTGCCTCCCAAGCAACGCCTTAATTAACGTCGTAGCACGACGCAAGTCCTTACTCAAACTTCATTCTTGGGGTTAGCCTTAGTGTCACTAAGCAACCCCCCTTGTTGTTCGGTTTTAAATGAGACGAAATCTGACCCATTTGGGTCTCCAACTACTTGATAGAGACAGTGTGAGAAGTAACCATCTGGCTTAGGGTCGATACATCTTCCTTCATTTATTTCAAAATTTTATCAGACCCTTCAACCTTGTTGAGAATACGAGAGAGCATATCCTCAGAATGACCACCCTCATAATCTTTGGGCTTTTGACGCTCGTGTGAAGGAACATACCTATCCTTCTCCCCATCTCTTTCCTTCCAAGTGGGGTTACGATCCCTCCACTCTCTATCACGATCTCTCCAACCTTCATCTGTGTTCCAACCTTGGTTTCCACCCTGCCTTAGGTAGTTTGCACAATAACCACCTACTTTGTTAGCTAGGAAGTTCACCTCCTCATTATATATTACTTCAAACTTGGCCTCTTCGGGATTTACACACCTAACACCCACAACATTGACATTTCTAGCACCAACTCCCATGACATTTTTGGACAAAATGTCGAGTTGGGTCATGATATTTGCAATGTTATGGTCCCTCTCTTGATCTTTCTCAAGCTACTCCTTTGTCAATTTAAAAGTGAGAGGGGAGACCTGATCTTCGCGGGTGTACAATGCCCGGTTAATTTTGGGTTGCTATAATGTAACGTTGTTGCGTCAAACCTCCCAAAGAAAGTTGGTCAGCTACTCCGTTGTTCACCGAATCAAGACTTCGGTAAAAGCATTGCAGCAACACGTTGTCAGGCAAACCATGAGTTGGGCATTGCAGCACCAATTTCTTGAATCGTAGCCAAGTCTCGTGGATTGGCTCACCCTCAAGACGCTTGAAATTCTAGATGCTGTCTCTAAGTGTCATCATCTTCAAAAGAGGGAAAAATTGCACTTAAAATGCAGTGACAAGCTCTTCCCACGAAGTGATGGAGTCTCTTGGCAATTCAACCAACCACTTACATGCTTCTCCAATTAAAGAAAATGGGAACAACCTCAACCGGACTGACTCTTGGGATATGTTCTTGAAGGAGAACGGCCCACAAACATCAACAAAATTTCTTATATCCTCATAGGAATCCTAATGAGCCAACCCACCAAACAACCCTTTCAATTGCAATAGTTGTAACATGGTGCTTGTAATGTGGAACACAACGTTCCCTTCAGCCGGAGGCAAGCAGATGACACCAATTCCACTCATTAGATGAGGGTCATTAACATTTAGCTCATTGAAATCGTTGAGGTTGCCAATGTCATCTTGGTGGCCCACTTGGCTACCATTATTTCCGTTGACGCTCATTTTCTCTGTTTAAAACAGTAACACACAAACCAAAACTAAAAATAAGTAGATTCAACTATGACTAAAAAGAACAAAATTCAACTTAACCAAAAGAATCTTAAACAACACCACTCTCTAGCAGTGGCACCATTTTGATTAATGACATATCAAAGACACTTCATCCAATTCTAAGCATCAACGGTCGTTAATCAGTATATAACCTAACTAAGTCAGTTGGGGTCGAATCCCACAGGGAACATTACGTGTTTAAGATTCAATTGAGAAGTGCGAATATGCTCAAATCAATCATAGGAACATATGTTTTCAAAGAAAGACATTATCCAAATCAGGGGGTGACACGAATGTCAAATGGGAGGGGGGTTTGTTTTGAAATTATCAACTACAACAACAACAAACAATACAAAATAACAATAATGAGATGGGTTATTGGGATGTGATTCGATTATAGGCTAATATAGGTAAATGGGTAATTGCCACTATTAGAAAATAGTTAAATATTAGTGAGTAAGTTAGACTATAGAGGAGGTAAACTTTCTCTCGAACAATTTACCCCGAATCAAATCAATTTTTCTCAAACATCGACAAGCATGCAAAATAAGACTAGTCTGCACCTTAGTCCTTTCACTCTCTCGAGCTGAATGTATGGAAAAGGGTAGGATTCACTCTCTTGAGCTGAACCCATGACAATCCAATACCCACATACCATCAATCCATAATTTTTGTTTTAAAACCTCTCTCTCGAGCAATCCAAATACACATGGGTAGAACTGCATTTGCAACTACAATTCTTAAATTAAACTGCAGTTATTGATTGAACTCAGTTCTAAATGGAATTTAAACTAACAAATAACAATACCCATAAACTAAATCAACCCATAATCACATAATAACACCCCAAGAATTGGGGTTTTAGCTAGACATCATAAAAAGATAAAAATCGTTACCAAATTGAGTTTCCATCAAATAAGTAAGATTGATATCGTCTTTACAAAGGTCCAAATCAAAGAATCTCCATTTCTACTTTCTCAAAAGTGAAAAACTTCAATTCTTCAAAGATAAAGGAAAACTAGATAAACCTTGTCTCCCAGTTCAAAACCTGATAATAATCTGTTATAAAGAGTGTTTGACTCTAAATAATGATTGAATGATACTAAACAAAATGTTCAAATATGTATTTATAGTCGCCAAAAATGTGCTGCGGGAGCCACTCGACGTAGTAAGTTGGGCTCACCGATCCACTCAGTGATCTGCCCTTTGTAAATTCCATTGCCCTTTTATCATTGGCCTTCAGCATCCTCAAGGTCTGTAACTTTGGGCAATCCAACACTGCATCGCTGAACCACTAGGCGATCCACCACTGTTCCTTTTTCTCGTCAACTTGGTTCTTTCCTTCAAGGCTTGGTACACTGGAACTTTGGGAGGTCAGGCAGCCATTTGGCGACTTGCCAAGTGGACTTAGCAATCAGTAGGCATGCTTTTCCTCATTATTTCAGCTCGCTTTGTTCCTTTTTGCAAATTAGTGTCCTCGCTTGGTTCCTCAATTCACATACCTAGAAATCAAGGGTTTTACATCAGTTATTGGCACAAAATAAGCATTTGAGGAACCTAAATCATTGTAAATAAAGCCCCTAAAGAGTCCAAATCTAGGACTCATCAGTAAGCTCCATTCTTCCTGGAGCTGTAGGTTATTTGTAGATATTGTATAGTAAAGTTTTCTAGATAATAGTGTATTGTTAGGGCCTTTACCGAACCAGTTGAGTTGTAATGTTCGCAAAGACTTGTGGACACTTTGTTTGGTCCTTTCAACTTTTGGTTTGTAGCCTCATCGGCTTATTGTATATATATGATTTAAGTTGTAGCCTCGTCATCCTGCTTGTTCTTTATCATTTAAGTTGGCCTTGTCGACCCTTTCTTTATACCATTAAAGTTTTTGCGACCTCTTCGGTCTAGTTATCTTATTTCAGAAGTTTGTTGAGACGATATTTTTGGCCCTCATTATTTTCTTTTCACTATTTTACATTGGCTAAATTGGTTGAATAAAGTATCGAGCGCCAGTTGTGTAACGACCCGAGAGCACTCCCTGGTCGTTACCGGCCTATTCGACCTCAAAGAGGTCTTATACAAGCCCTTAGCATTCATCATAGCAAGCATCATAGAATAAAAACACAAAAAATTTAAAACTTTTACTTTGGAAGTTCAACTTCACTTCATATACGAAAATAGAATCTAACATCGTCACAATGTACCATCTAGACATAGAGGCATCGAAAATGGGACTTAGCCCTTACATCAATAAGAAGTCTAGAAATAGGAAAGTACAACATTGTATTTCAACATAAGCAAAGAACTAAATATAGAAGCTAGATTATACGGTCTTGTCCTCGGACTTGAGAACTCACCAACTTGGGGAAGCAACTCCAAGTGTCTTGAGAAGTAAGCTTGAATCCTCAACCGCCTGAACCTAAATGTTTGGGAAAAAAGGAGACAAAATGGGTTAGTACAACACACGTACTAAGTATGGCTACTATGCATAAAAACCATTGAAACATGCATAAAGGGTCATTTTAGTCAAACGCGCTTTTTACCAAGTAAATCCAATATGGACACAAAGTAAGCATCATAGTACAAACCAACATAATATCATCCCAACACGTAGACAACCCAAGTAATACTAGTGCAATGCAAGGAATAGAATCTCATAACCCTATTCAAAGCCAAGTATCACATTAAGCAACCTACTTCATGCATACATACATAAGATCATACTTCATCATAACTTACCATATTCATAATGATCATACATAACATAGCTTCAACATACATAAGTCATAATCATCATAATCATAAGTGAACACTACTACAACCATCTCTTAGGATCCCACAAGTGCAATGTGCAAGAGAAGTCTCATACCCTCCCTTACACAATGAAGAAACCCTTAAGAAAGCCCTAGTAAGAGTTCACACCTTTCATACCTTCATTTAGTTTTACATTAGGGAGATATTTCCATAATCGACATAGACCATGAGAGATACATGGAATCTGGTGTTCTACTTCCACACCGAAAATAGAGGGTTAACACTTGCCTAAGGTGTAACCATTCGTACATAGCTATCTAGGAGGATCCACTAAGCTAAAGTCCTATGTGGGCACATAGTTAAGGGTCAAGGAGATTGCTCCTAGAAATCCTAACTTACTAAACATGGGGATTTCCATCTCACGAGACAACATATATTATGGGTAATCCGGACTTGCTAAACGTGAGGAAACCCATGTAGGGAGCCGGGGTTACTAAACGTGAGACCCCCATCTCATTTACATGCCCTTTCGGTGCTAAGCATCTAATTCCCTTTTGTAATCATCTTTAGTCATCACATAAGTTCACATTAGTCTTTACTAGACTCTTATGAAAACATCTTACCATAATAGCTCATATGTGTTCATAAGTGAGTAACAATCCTTTTACTTTAGAAACACTTAGCAAGTGAGTAAACCTTTCACTTTACATTACACTACAATCTTGTTAACTATCTTTCAATCATATAGAAATCATACCATAATATACATACATATTTCATAGGTAATTCAAGTGTAGAGGCTTAAGGAAGAGGAAACTAGGTCATCAACACCACAACAACACATTAGGTATATCATCATTACAATCTAAGTAGTTCACCTTTCATACTTGAGTTCAAAGAAGAATCAACCTTTATACCTTCTTGCCCTTCCTAGGACATTCATACTTCAATCACCAATCAGTTCATGACCAATACATATTACAAGGTAATTCATGAAGTAATACATAATCAACATCAATCTAAGCAATCGACGTATTCCCTTCATAGCCTTCAAGGCTTCATTCAAAGACTCAACCCTAATTTCATAGAAATTATACATAACCTAGGGTAGAATCAACATACAAACATGAATTACATAACATCACATTTGATTCATAGCCTTCACTCAATATCCAACACAAACTAGGGTTAGAATTAAGAAAAGGAGGAGAAACATGGGTATCATGGGGAATTCTTCAAGAAACCACAAATACAACATAAATTCATTCATAATTGTTCATATAACATCAATCAAATTCAGTTTATAGCATAAATTTCACTTTAGAAAGAAGACCCACGTTTTTGGATTGAAAACCTAGATATTGGAGATTTTGAAATTCATCTTGAAGGGACCTCTTGGGGAAAGGAATCCCAAGAGTGATAAGCAACCATACCTTAGTTGATTCCTTGAGAATCAATGGAAAAACTCCAAGCAATTTGGGAAAGAACCTTGAAACCCTAGCTCCAATGTATTCTTCTTCTTCTAAGGTTTTTAGAGAGAGAATTTAGAGAGAAGTGGGAGAGTTTTGATTTTAATTGGGTGTTGTGTATAATGACCAAAACTTGTGAATTTAGAGTTAAAAACCAATATATAATTAACCTCTAAAAACACCCAAAACACCCCTACTTAAATAGGACTTAAAAGAAAAAGTCCCAAAACTCCTCAGTTAAATGGTCCCCATCAGGGACCACGGCCAACATTCACGGACCGTCAAAATGCACCATGGGCCGTGGTACTGCCCTTGGTGTTGGAGGCAGTGGCTCTCCTTTCGTGCACAAGCCAACACTTGGCCAAGGCAAGACCACAGAACCTCCCACGATCCGTAGTCATGACCACGGTCCATGGTGATGGTCTTGGTCATGACTTGGCCTTGTGGAGGCAAGGCCTTCAAGCCTTGGTGCCAAGTGATGTTCATAAGCCACCCCTCTCCCTCGTCAAGTGCACTACGGCCCGTAGTGGTGCCCATGGTGCCTTGGGAAGTAGCTACCCTAACAACCCCCAACTCCCTAAAATCTAAGAGAACTTCACGCCCACCTTCAGAAGCCGTGAAGTAGACCATGACTCGTGGTCCCTCTCGTGAAGGGTGAGGCAGTGTCTGGGACACTTGGAGGTCCCTCTCCCTTGACCAAGGAAACTCCACGAAGCTTCCCACGATCCATGGTCATGACCACGAGCCGTGGTGATGGCCGTGGAGTTTGAGGCAGTCACACCGAATTTAAGGCAGCCTTGGCCTTAGGCCTTGGGTTGCCCCTTTTGTTTGGCACTCCTCCCTTAGGCCTTAACTCATAGACCACCATAGCACACCTAGATGGTCTACTAACTTAGGGGAATTCATTTTATACCTTATTGACACTACGTTTAGGCCCTAGTTCAACCTACGAAATTTCCAGGGTGTTACAATATTACCCCCTTAGGAACATTCGTCCCCGAATGTCGCTAGGACTTCTTTCTAGGGAAACAATGACTCGAACTAGCATCACAACAACCAGTCACATCAACATCATCATATCATCATGTCATAAAGGAATTTAATCCACAACATCACTATGCTCAAAACTCTTTACTTCACATAAGCATAGGAGGAACTACCTTCTCCATATTCAATGAGCATCAACATATATTATCAGCAATCAACAAGACATTTTGTTAACAAGACAACATCAAGCAAGCTCATTACAATTCTCATGAAGACAACATTACACAACATCTATGGGTGCAATTTCAAGCATGAGAAACAAAATTTATGAAAATTCAACATATAACTTAAGCATGAATTTTCACAAAAATATGCACATACAAGGAAATCATGTCATAATCATCAACACACATGATTTTTTTCAATTTATACCTAATTAAGAGAGACTACCAACCTCAACTACAGCTTGGAGTAGGAGGAAAAAGATGAGGGTAGCGGGACTTTATGTCGGCCTCGGCCTCCCATGTTGCACCCTCAAGTAAGTGGTTTCTTCATAGGACTTTTACGGAGGCAACTTCTTTATTCCTCAACTTCTTAACTTGAAGATCTAAGATTTCGACCGGAACCTCTTCATAAGAAAGGTTCTCATCCACACTTAAACCTTCTAGAGGGAGGATGGACACCGGTTCACCTATACACTTCTTTAATATAGAAATATGGAACACCGGGTGAACCAGGGCCAATTCATTTGGCAATTTCAACTCATAAGTGACCTTTCCGACACGCTTCAAGATCTCATAAGGCCCAACATATCGGTGGCTAAGTTTCCCTTTCTTACCAAACCTCATCACCCCTTTCATGGGTGAGATCTTCAAGTAGACTCAATCACCTACTTCAAATTCAAGATATCTTTTTCTATTATCGCATAAGACTTTTGCCGACTATGAGCTGTGTTCAACCTATCTCTTATAAGTCAAACTTTCTCTGTGGCCTCATAGACCACCTCGGGACCAAGAAGAGCAAATTCACCCACTTCAAACCACCCAACCGGAGATCGACACCTTCTACCATAAAGTGCTTCAAAGGGTGCCATAGCAATACTTGAGTGGTAGCTATTGTTGCAGGAAAATTCTATCAAAGGTAGGTGGCCATCCCAATTACCTTTGAAGTCAATGACACACACTCTCAATATGTCCTCCAGGGTTTGGATGATGCGTTCCGCTTGACCATCCGTTTGAGGGTGAAATGCGGTACTAAGCTTCACTTGAGTACCAAGCCCACTTTGGAAAGACCTCCAAAATTGGGAAGTAAATTGGGCACCTCTGTCCGAAATAATCGACAATGGGGCCCCATGCAACTTCGCAAGATCTTTAATGTACAACTTAGCATAGTCTTCTGCCGAATAAGAATCCTTGATGGGAAGAAAATGGGCTGATTTAGTAAATCTATCCACAATGACCCAAATAGAGTCATGTTGCCTACGAGTTCGAGGCAAACCTACCACAAAGTCCATATTGATATCTTCCCACTTCCAAGTGGGGATATCGATATCTTGAGTTAGACCTCCCGGTCCTTGGTGCTCGGCTTTGACTTGTTGGCAATTTGAGCACCTAGCCACAAATTTTGCTATGTCTATTTTCATCCCTTTCCACCAATAAATCTCACGTAAGTCGCGATACATCTTGGTGGCTCCTGGATGGATGGAGTATCGGGACCCATGGGCCTCCTCTAAGATTGTCTTTCTTAGGCCATCTACATCCGGCACACATAACCTTCCTTGGTGCCTAAACACCCCATCTTCTCCTTGAGAGAAAGTTTCTATTGCTTTGTTGAGAACCGACTCTTTTAGTTCCATCAAAATAGGGTCAAGATGTTGCTTAGACTTCACATCAACAACAACCGATGACTCGGAATTATGACGGACCATGACACCTCCTTTTGGGGAATCTTCAAGTCGGACACCCAACCAGGCTAGCCTATGTACGTCACGAGCTAACTCCCTTTTCTCTTCTTCCATATGAGACACACTACCCATAGATACACAACTCAAAGCATCCACAACTATATCGTAATCTTTCAAGAGTTCCAACAACCTCCTTTGTCGGAGATTCAATTCTTTTTGGGTAAAAACATATTGAAGGCTCTTGTGGTCGGTAAACACATCCACATGTACCCCATAGAGATAGTGTCTCCAAATCTTTAAGGCAAAGACTACGGCTGCTAGCTCAAGGTCATGAGTTGGATAATTCTTCTCATGCACCTTGAGTTGTCTTGAGGCATAATCTATAACCTTACCATGCTGCATAAGGACACAACCCAAACCTACTCGGGAAGCGTCACAATATACTACAAACCCTTCGGTGCCCTCCGGTAAGGTCAGAATCGGAGCAGAGGTGAGCTTATCTTTTAACAATTGGAAGATCCTTTCACAAGATTCCGACCATTCAAACTTGGACTTCTTTTGAGTTAAAGCCGTTAATGGAGATTAAATAGATGAAAATCCCTCAACAAACCTCCGGTAGTAACCGGCCAAACCCAAAAATCTTCGGATGTCGGAAGGACTCAAAGGTGTAATGACCCTAAAGGTCATTTTTGGAAATTTTCATAAAATGACCGTTTTACCCCTCCCGATAGTTGCCCCGAGTCCTAATTGTTGTATTTTCAAAGTTGGTTTGAAGGAAAATTGATGAAAAGTTGAGTTTTTGGAAAGTTGAGTTTTTAAGAGTTAAAGTTTGGTTAAAAGTGCTATTTCGAGTCATTTGGAGTTTCGAGACTCGAATCAGATTTTCGTCGATTCCAGCAGTTTTAGAATGTCGAAACGGGTCTATGAGAATTTACAGAGTCGAATTTGGAGTTAAAACGAAGATTTGAGGTCCTAAGTTGCAAATATTGTGAAATTTTGATCAAGAGTTGACTTTGGTCAACAAACGAGGTTTCGGGACTCGAAATGGAATTCCGAGGTCACCGTTGGATTCAGGGGGTGATTCTAAGTCTAGAATGAGTCTTGGTTGAATTTTTAGAGGCCCTGAGTGTGTTTCGAGTTTTTGAGCCTAAAGTTAGTTTCTTGACGCCTTATCGGATACCGGGTCAAGGAGACCTCGAATTCAAATTCCGACAATTTCATTGAGTCCGAAATGTCATTTTTAAGCTAGTAGCATATTTGGTTTGTGTTCGGGAAGTGCCAAATGAGTTTTGGGTGAGCTTTTAAGCTTCTTGGATGCTTTGACACTATTTCAGCAAATTGTGGCAACTAAAGGGTTCATTATTAGTTTTAAAGGTCGAAAAATTATTCCGAAGGTTCTGAAATTTTGAGCATGAATTATAGGACTTATCTGCAAATTTTGGTGCATTTTCGCTAACCCGAGATTGGACTTTTATCGCAAATAAGAAATAATTGTTTACCGAGTAGAAATGATATTTGACTGGGCAAACGAGCATGAAATTGAGCTCCGATTGAACGAGCAGGTCCGTATCATTATTTAAGACATTTACAAAAAAGAATCAGGTCATTTCACTATCGTATGAGGAAATTACGGCCTTTTTAGTGAAAGATTAACTGCTGTTTTTCTGGTGCATAACAGCCATGTACTGTTATAAAAATCTCAGACTGTGTTCATTTGGTATTTTGAGCATATCGGGAGTTCTAGAGATCGGAATGGAGTGATTCTTACGGGTTTCTTCTTGAATTAATATGAGGGTTAGTATTCAATCTTCAATTCGACATTTTCTCATAATTTCTTTATCTGGTTTTTTTTCCTATCCGTAAATCTCTTGGGAAAAATTGGGGTTTTATCGATTTGGACTCCCTTTTTGATGAAAAAGGTATATTTACGATCCTTATGTTATGGGTAAACTGATTTTAACATAAAATTATTGATTCATCGATTATTTTCATCATATTAACCGCGTACAATTTGGACTTTCCCGGTAAAGTTAAAGTTTGATAAATTGAGAATTTCAAGGTCGATCTTAACTCCGTTTTTGATGAAATTTCATATTTGAACTTATCTAAGCATGGGTAAGATGTTTTTCAAGAGATATTTCATTTTCGAGTCGGGGTTTCGGATCCGAATATTTTAGGCTTCTTCAAGAACGTGGATTTTCCTTCAAATTGAGTTTGTGAATTGATTTCAACTCCGTTTTCAAATTGGTTTTCACCATTAGCTTCCAAATACTTTAAGGATCATTTTACATCAAAAATTTCCAGATTTGGGTATCGTTTTCCGGTATGAGACTTTTGGACCGTTTTGCCCTTTTTCCCTAAATTTCTTGATTTTGGTGTCATTGGACTCGAATTGTGATTGTGAATAATTGTTTGAATAGATTATCGTGATCCGGATTATACTCGGAAAGGAAAGGCTCAAGTCAAGTAACTTTTGGAGTTCGTTTTAAGGCAAGTGGCTTCCAAACTTTGTAAAACTCTTAGACTACGCATGACTACTTTCCTAATTGTGTTGGGGAGTAATGGGGATTGAGGATGGGTTTTATTTGTTGATTGAAATTGTTGTAAATGAAAGATGGGGAATAAAACGAGCTAAATGTGTTATATGTGACTTGAATTTGTTGAATAAGTCATGTGATAACTGATATTGAGGGGATAGAAGAGCATGAGTAGGCTATGATTGATACAGACATTGATGTTGAGACAGATGATGTGTAATACTATGATGTGGTCGTGATATGGTTGTGATTGAGACAGGTGATGTGTAATACTATGATGTGGTCGTGATATGGTTGTGATTGAGACAGATGATGTGTAATACTATGATGTGATCGTGATATGATTGTGATTGATGACATGTGCATATTCATTATTCATCCCATGTGTGAACTATCTGTTGCATGAGTTCTGAGACACTGATATGAGGATGGATGGATATGAGACACAGTTGAGACTAGCTCCGGCTAGAGATATATGAGATGGACTAGCTCCGGCTAGCGATTTGGATGCCGATGGGATCTGGTTCCGGCGGTGATACATGGTCCATGTGTGGCCCCCATGGGTTCTGATTTGAGTATTCAGCGCGGACTGATTACGTCAACAGATGTGTATCGTAGGACAGACATGCATCACGACTACATGACATCATTATTGCATTTGCATCGCATTTGACTTCATCTTTGTCTGTGGTGTGTGGATTTTACCTATTTGCCCCTCTTCATGTGATATATGATCTATTTGCTCTTACATGAGGATATGAGGTTGATGTTGAGACACTGTTGGATATATCTGTTGATTATGAATTGTGTAGTATAGGTTGTTGGTTCGCTGTTAGAATGAAGTTTCGGTGGTTCGGTTGGGATTGAAAGGAGTTGTTTGTAGCTGCTAGTTTAGCTTAGTTTAGTGTTACTTGCGAGTACCTGTTGCTTTTGGTACTCACCCTTGCTTCTACACAGTTGTGTAGGTTGACAGCTCTATCAGATCCGACTTATTACTCATCTTCAGATTAGAGCTTCCAGACTTACTTGAGAGGTAGCGGTTCATTCCAGACGTGCCCTCAAGTTATCTATATTTATTGTTCTGTTCTATTCTAGAACTTTACTATGAGACTTGTATATTTTATTCAGATTCCGTATTAGAGGTTTGTACATGTGACAACCAATTCTGGGGTTATGTTGAGTTTATTTAAAGACTTCCGCTTATCTTTCTATCTTATTCTTGTTTTATTAATTCCGTATCGTCGGGTTTTTGGGTGTTAGGCTGACGTGTCCGGTGGGGTTTGGACACGTGCCATCACATCCGGTTTTGGGGTGTGACAAAATGGTATCAGAGCCCCAGGTTCATAGGTCTCACGTGTACAAGCCAAGTCTAAGTAGCGTCTCGAGGATCGGTACGGAGACGTCTGTACTTATCTTCGAGAGGCTATGGTGACTTTTAGGAAAGATCTTTATTACTTGATTCTCTATCGTGCGTCCTTGGTCCGATCTAATTCTTATCACTTCACTCTGTTCTCTCTCTCATTGTAATGACTCGTGGTTGGTCCTGCGTGGGTGCGAGTTTAGGTGTCATCGCGTGATTTTAGTGTTAGATCTGGTTTTGATGCGGATGTGATAGGCTTGTGGAAAGGAAGTGTGATCAGACATGGAATTCTCTTCGAGACGAGTGAGTAAGGTTGTGTCCAAGGGATGTGTTTTGAGTTTATGGTATTGGAAGATGAACATTTATTAAGAGACTTCAGGAACGTCTTATTTCTCCGGTCATTTATTCAACAACGAGAATAGTGCTTGTGTGACTTATACGACGGAAGTGGCTAGACAATGAAGAATGGTGTAAGTAAGAGAATGACTATGTTGAGAGTGTTGCGACTTTGGAAACTACAGTTTGTGAAGTTCGTCATAAGGGAATGGATTGCGTAGTATATTATGATGATGAAGTTGCACCAACCAAAATCAGAAGTTCTACGGTGGTTTTATAGTGTGGGTGTATATCATTACAGGGTCATTGTACGGCGACTACGACGGTACTCGTGTTATCTTGGTTAGGGTTATGGGCTATGTTGCTTCTGCCATCGATCGGGCTTACGAAATTGTGCATATCATTTTCGGCCGGAGACTGAAGTGCTTTGGTAATGTTTTGCAACTATTTAATGAGTGTAAATGAACAGGTTGTTTGAGTACGACCTTCTCAATGGATCTGATGTCTTCTAGTGGTGGATTTAGCGGTTGTTCATGATGTGGTACTAGTGATATATGGAAGCGGAGAAATCTGAGTTGTCAGCTGTTTCACCTAATCGGGTCAGAAGGTTGATGTTGCATTCTCGATTGAGAAATCAAGTGGTTGCTACTATGAACGCTTGAGTTAAGCATTAATTATAAGGAAAGTTATAGTGGTGGATCGAGTGAATCGATCCTGTCTTGTTTCTAGGACAAGGTACGACCCTTGGGTGGTCATGATTATATTGGGAACTAATGACTTCATGATGAGTCAAAAGAAATGGGCAACAATAAGCCATGGATGAAGAAAGTTTTAACAAGTATACTCGTGTAAAGGCAATTAAGGATTTTAGCGAGAAGGTACGATTAAAAAGGAATCGGGTTGGTTTTGTCAAGATGTGGGTTGGCAAGGTAAGAGATGATTGGTTGTATCAACTTTTTAGCCATTGGAAGGACTTTTGCATGGTTTGAGTTGTAGCAGTTAAATACTTGTGATTGTAGAAGAGTTCGATGAAGTTTCATTTGAGAAGTTTGACTTAAGGTAAAAGGTAATATGCGGTGGATGTTTGGCCAAGAAACTATAATGATAAATGATTTACGGGAAGAACAAGAGTCTTGCGCGATGGATATAAGTTAAGAGATGTGAAGGAATAAGACATCACGTGTAGATCCTTAGTTTGAAGTTGAGGATTGTGTAAATTTCTGCTTTTATGTTAGATATGACAATGCAAGGTGGACTGGTTCAGCACAAATGTATGATGTGTTATCAGCTACTTTCTGAACACTTGGTATTGGTGTTGGTGGTAAACGTTGATGTATGAGGAATTCTGCAGTTTTTGAATTGGTTTGAATTGTTCAGCTTATGGTAGGTGGCTTACGAGTGTCCAACCGGAAGGACTTATAGCTCTACATGGTTATTGAGGATTTTGAACTGGGTTGATAACTCTATTTATGGAATTATCCAGACTGTTGTAACGCGTTACATAGATCCTTGATGGTAAATAGAGGTTGTGTGCTCATAGTATACGGAATTATTGGAGTGACCAAGAACTGCTTCAAGTTTCGGCATGAGATATATGATGGTTTGAATAATAGTTGAAGCTGGGTAAGTAAAGGATCGCGTGTAATCGATATTGGTCGTGATTCAATAGTTCTATCTCAATGAAAAGGTACTATGACATTTAGAACTTGGATTATTAGCGATTGGGTGAGACCCATATCGATCGTGGAATGCTTCAATGGAAGGAGGAAGGACCATAATTCAAAATTTTGGAAGCAACGATGTGTTTCTAAGAATGACTGGATACTAGTGGCCGTCTGAGGGTAAAGTAACTGGCCGGTGTGACTATGATGTTCTGGTAGTATTGATATTGTTGGCTTTAATGGATTATTGTAAAGAGTATGAGAAAATGGATAAATTGAGTATGTCTATGATTGTTATGAGGCCGGACTGGCTGATTGTGAAGTCAGACGAATGGGAAGGTGTGTTATGGACATCGTGGAAGGGATATCTTGGGTTGTTCAATTTCGGTTTTGTATATTCTTATGTGACCACCTACCTCATTTCAGACATGGTTTTGGATTATGATTCTCTGTCTATGTTCAGACGTGTTTTTACTTTTGTGGGTGGATGCCTAGTGGTGAATCGGATGGACCGATTCATGCTCTCTTGGCAGAATAGAATACTTGTGTGGGTGGGCCGATTCAGAGATAGTGGGTTCGATGTGGTATTGGGGTGGTGGAAGGTTTTCGGAAGTTCTACAAGTGTCATCTTGCTTTTGGAAAGGTATAGAGAGGCTACCGTATGTGGCTACAGTTTTTGGCTATTTTGGTATTTATCTTGCCCCTGTATGCATGGTTCAGCTAGGTGTGGTTCGATGCTTAGGTGGCCCGTGGGCCTAGTTCTTCCGTTGCTGGAGTTGTCTACAATTACGGATCCTACTTCAGTGTTTTGGTGGCATCCTTAGAGGTTTTATATGCTTGGATGGGTCGATCATCAGTTGGATACTTGATCATTTCTATCTGTGGGTTAGATAAGCGTGATTATTCCAAGATGGGTGCTCGATGGATATGCATCAGATTAGTATGACTCAGACTTGTGGAAATGTGGTAATGAGAATGGAATTTTTTCTAGAGTCGGTGATGGTTCGTGTGTTGTGAGAGCTTGGTGACTGATTTAGGTTCATCTTTGATTTTTCTGTGGTTATTGATTCCGAAATTTCTCTCGTGGTTACATGATTAGGGGTTTGTCATGGTAAATATGTTGTGGTTTTGAAATCTTAGATTCAGATTCAGTCTTTGAGTTAGGCGGTGGTTTGAAATAACCCTTTGAGGGTTAAGTTGTCAAGATTGATTTGGGAATCCTTTTTATGGATTTTTGGGATAAGGTTTAAGAATGGGTTCGTTTGGAGTAGTAATTATTGAGTTCGAAAATTTCACCTCGGGGTTGATCGCGTCGAGTATTTTTGCCTTATTCTAGTTTATGTTCGAGGACAAACATGATTTTTAGTGGTGAATAATGTAATGACCCTAAAGGTCATTTTTGGAAATTTTCATAAAATGACCGTTTTACCCCTCCCGATAGTTGTCTCGAGTCCTAATTGTTGTATTTTCGAAGTTGGTTTGAAGGAAAATTGATGAAAAGTTGGGTTTTTGGAAAGTTGAGTTTTTAAGAGTTAAAGTTTGGTTAAAAGTGCTATTTCGAGTCATTTGGAGTTTCGAGACTCGAATCGGATTTCCGTCGATTCCAGCAGTTTTAGAATGTCGAAACGGGTCTATGAGAATTTACGGAGTCGAATTTGGAGTTAAAACGAAGATTTGAGGTCCTAAGTTGCAAAAATTGTGAAATTTTGATCAAGAGTTGACTTTGGTCAACAAACGAGGTTTCGGGACTCGAAATGGAATTCCGAGGGCACCATTGGATTCAGGGGGTGATTCTAAGTCTAGAATGAGTCTTGGTTGAATTTTTAGAGGCCCTGAGTGCGTTTCGAGTTTTTGAGCCTAAAGTTAGTTTCTTGACGCCTTATCGGATACCGGGTCAAGGAGACCTCGAATTCAAATT